>NC_134542.1:119277643-119645768 GCF_050624435.1 Tenrec ecaudatus
GATATTCTGCAAGGGTGTGTGTGCGTGTGTGTGTACAAAAGATACGAGGTCAGAAGCCCTCCATAGATTCTGCAAGAGTGTGAGTGTGTGTGTGTGTGTGTGTGTGTAAAAAGGGCACGAAGTCAGAAGCCCTCTAGAGATTCTGCCATGGTGTGTGTGTGTTTGTGTAAAAAGAACAAGAAGTCAGAAGCCCTCTAGATGTTCTGCAAGGGTCTGAGTGTGAGTGTGTGTGTGTTTGTAAAAAGACACGAAGTCAGAAGCCCTCCAGAGATTCTCCAAGGGTACGTGTATATGTCTTGTGTGTAAAAATGAAACAAAATCAGAAGCCCTCTAGTGATTCTGGAAGGGTGTGTGTGTGTGTGTCCTAAAAAGGACACGAACTCAGAAGCCCTCCAGAGATTCTGTAGGGGCATGAGTGTGTGTGTGTGTGTGTGTGTGTGTGTAAGTAAAACCTACACAGTCAGAAGCCCTCCAGAGATTTTGCAAGTGTTTTTGTGTGTATGTGTGTGTAAAAAGGACATGAAATCAGACGCCCTACAGAGATTCTGCAAGGGTGCGTGTATGTTTGTGTGTGTAAAAAGGACACGAAACCAGAAGCCTTATAGAGATTCTGGAAGTGTGTGTGTGTGTGGTTTTGTGTTGGTAAAAAGGACATTAAGTCAGAAACCCTCCAGAGATTCTGAAAGTGTGTGTGTGTGTAAAAAGGACACGAAGTCAGAAGCCCTCTAGAGATTCTACCATGGTGTGTGTGTGTGTGTGTTTGTATAAAGAGTACAAGAATTTCGAAGCCCACTAGGGACTCTGCAAGGGTCTGAGTGTGAGTGTGTTTGTGTGAGTGTGTGTGTGTGTAAAAAGGCCATGAAGTCAGAAGCCCTCCAGAGATTCTGCAAGGGTATGAGTGTGAGTATGTGTGTGAGTGTGTGTTTGTGTGTATGAAAAGGACACGAAGTCAGAAGCCCTCCAGAGATTATGCAAGGGTGTGAGTGTTTTTCTGTGTGTGACTAAAAAGGACACGAAGTCAGAAGCCCTCGAGAGTTTCTGCAGGGGTATGAGAGTGAGTGTGTGTTTTGTGTGTGTAAAAAGTACACGAAGTCAGTTGCCCTCCAGAGAAACTGCAAGGCTGCGTGTGTGTGTGTGTAAAAAGGACACGACATCAGAAGGCCTTCAGAGATTGTGCAAGGGTATTAGTGTGAGTTTGCGTGTGTGAGTGTGTAAAACGGACAAAATCAGAAGCCCTCCAGAGATTCTGCAATGGTTTTCTCTCTGTGTGTGTGTGTTTGTGTGTGTGTAAAAAGACATGAAATCAGACGCCCTACAGAGATTCTGCAAAGGTGCGTGCGTGTGTGTGTGTGTGTGTGTGTGTGTGTGTGTGTGTGTGGAAAAAGGACAGGAAACCAGAAGCTTTTTAGAGATTCTGCAAGAGAGTATGTGTGTGTGTGTGTGTGTGTGTGTGTGTTTGTGCTTACAAAAAGGACATTAATTCAGAAACCCTCCAGAGATTCTGCAACCGTGTGTGTGTGTGTGTGTGTGTAAAAAGGACACGAAGTCAGAAGACCTCTAGGGAATCTGCCATGGTGTGTGTGTGTGTTTGTAAAAAGGACACGGAATCAGAAGCTCTCTTGAGATTCTGCAAGGGTCTGAGTGTGAGTGTGTGTGTAAAAAGGACATGTAGTCAGAAGCCCTGCAGAGTTTCTGCAAGTGTATGAGTGTGAGTTTGTGTGTGTGTGTAAAAAGGACACGAAGTCAGAAGACCTCCAGAGATTGTGCAAGGGTGTGTGTGTGTGTGTGTGTGTGTGTAAAAAGGAAAGGAAGTCAGAAGCCCTACAGATATTCTTCAAAGTTTGTGTGTGTGTGAGTGTCTAAAAAGGACACAAAATCAGAAGCCCTCCAGAGATTCTGCAAGTGTCTGTGTGTGTAAAAAGGACACAAAGTGAGAATACCTCAAGAGATTCTGCAAGGGTGCGTGCATGTGTGTGTGTAAAATGGAAACGAAGTCAGAAGCCCTCCAGAGATTCTGCCAGTGTGCATTTGGGTGTGTAAAAAGGACAGGAACTCAGAAGCCCTCCAGAGATTCTTCAAGTGTGAGTGCTTGTGTGTGTGTGTGTGTGTGTATAAAAAGGACACGCAGTCAGAAGACCTGCAGATATTCTGCAAGAGTGTGAGTGTGTGTGTGTGTGTGTGTGTAAATTGGACACGAAATCAGAAGCCCTCCAGAGATTCTGCAAGTGTATGAGTGCGTGTGTGTTTGTGTTTAAAAAGGACATGAAATCAGACGCCCTTCAGAGATTCTGCAAGGGTGCATGTATGTGTGTGTGTGTGTGTGTGTGTGTGTGTGTGTGTGTGTGTGTAAAAAAACACGAAGTCAAAAGCCCTCTAGAGATTCTGCAAGGGTCTGAGTGTGAGTGTGTGTGTGTGTTTGTAAAAAGGACACGAAGTCAGAAGCAATCCAGAAATTCTGCAAGATTGTGTGTGTGTTTGTGTAAAAAGTAACCAAATCAGTAGCCTTCTAGAGATTTGCAAGGATGTGTGTGGGTGTGAGTGTAAAGGACACGATATCAGAAGCTCTCAAGGGATTCTGCAAGTGAATGAGTGTGTGTCAAAAGGGCACGAAGTCAGAAGCCCTCCAGAGATTCTTCAAAGTTGTGAGTGCTTGTGTGTGTGTGTGTGTGTGTGTGTGTCAAAAAAGGACATGAATTCAGAAACCCTCCAGAGATACAGGAAGGGTGCGTGATAGTGTGTGTGTGTGTGTGTGTGTGTGTGTGTGTGTGTAAAAAGGACAGTAATTCAGAAGCCTTCTAGAGATTCTGCAATGGTCTGTATGTGTATGTGTGAAAAGGAGAAGTCAGAAGCCCTCCAGAGATTCTGCAAGAGTGCGTGCATGTGTGCATCTGTGTGTTATTGTTCAAAAAGGACACGAAGTCAGAAGACCTGCAGATATTCTGCAAGGGTGTGTGTGCGTGTATGTGTACAAAGGACACGAGGTCAGAAGACCTGCAGATATTCTGCAAGGGTGTGTGTGTGTGTGTGTGTGTGTGTGTGTGTGTAAAAAGGACACGAAGTCAGAAGCCCTCCAGAGATTTTGCAAATGTATGAGTGTCAGTGTGTGTGTTTGTGAGTGTAAAAAGGACACTAAGTCAGAAGCACTCTAGAGATTCTGCAAGGGTGTGTGAGTGTGTGTGTAAAAAGGACACGAAGTCAGAAGCCCTCTAGAGTTTCTGCAAGAGTGTGAGTGTGTTTGTGTTTGTAAAAAAGACATTAATTCAGACACCGTCCAGAGATTCAGAAAGGGTGTGTGTGTGTGTGTGTGTGTGTGTGTGTGTGTGTGTGTGTGTGTAAAAAGGGCATGAAGTCAGAAGCCCTCCAGAGATTCTGCCATGGTGTGTGTGTGTGTGTTTGTGTTAAAAGAACAAGAAGTCAGAAGCTCTCTAGAGATACTCCAAGGGTCTGAGTGAGAGTGTGTATGAGTGTGTGTGTGTATGTGTAATAAGGACACGAAGTCAGAAGCCCTCCAGCGATTCTGCAAAATTGTGTGTGTGTTTGTGTAAAAAGGAAATCAAATCAGTAGCCTTTTAGAGATTTGCAAGGATGTGTGTGGGTGTGAGTGTAAAGGACATAAAGTCAGAAGCTCTCCTGAGATTCTGCAACGGTGTGTGAGTGTGTGTGTGTGAAAAGGGCACGAAGTCAGAAGCCCTCCAGAGATTCTTCAAAGGTGTGAGTGTTTGTGAGTGTCAAAAAAGACATGAATTCAGAAGCCCTCCAGAGATTCAGCAAGGGTGCGTGATAGTGTATGAGTGTGAGTGTGTGGGTGTGTGTGTGTAAAAAGGACACGAAGCCAGAAGCCCTCCAGAGATTCTGCTGGGTGCGTGTATGTGTGCATGTGTGTGTGCGAGTGTGTAAAAAGGACACGAAGTCAGAAGACCTGCAGATATTCGGCAAGTGTATGAGTGTGAGTGTGTGGGTGTGTGTGTGTAAAAAGGACACGAAGCCAGAAACCCTCCATAGATTCTGCAAGTGTATGAGTGTGAGTGTGTGTGGGTGTGTAAAAAGGGCACGAAGTCAGAAGCCCTCTAGAGATTCTGCAATGGTGTGTGTATGTGTTTGTGTAAAAAGAACCAGAAGTCTGAAGCCCTCTAGGGAGTTTGCGAGGGTCTGTATGTGAGTGTGTGTGTGTGTAAAAAGGAAACAAAGTCAGAAGACTTGCAGATATTCTGCAAGGGTGTGTGTGCGTGTGTGTGTACAAAAGATACGAGGTCAGAAGCCCTCCATAGATTCTGCAAGAGTGTGAGTGTGTGTGTGTGTGTAAAAAGGGCATGAAGTCAGAAGCCCTCTAGAGATTCTGCAAGGGTCTGTGTGTGAGTGTCTGTGTGTTTGTAAAAAGACACAAAGTCAGAAGCCCTCCAGCGATTCTGCAAGATTGTTTGTGTGTTTGTGTAAAAAGGAAACCAATTCAGAAGCCTTCTAGAGATTCAGCAACGGTGTGTATGTGTGTGTGTCTGTAAAAAGGAGATGTCAGAAGCTCTCCTGAGATTCTGCAAGGGTATGAGTGTGAGTATGTGTGTGTGTGTTTGTGTGTGTGTGTGTTTAAAATGGACACCATATCTGAAGCCCTCTAGAGATTCTTGAAGGTTGTGTGTGCATGTGAGTGTAAAGGACACAAAGTCAGAAGCCCTCCAGAGATTAGGAAAGGGTGTGAGTGTTTGTGTGACTAAAAAAGACACGAATTCATTAGACCTCCAGAGATTCTGCAAGGGTGCGTCATAGTGTGTGTGTGTGTGTGTGTGTGTAAAGAACACTAAATCAGAAGCCTTCCAGAGATTCTGCAATGGTGTGTATGTATATGTGTGTGTGTGTGTGTGTGAAAAGGAGAAGAATCAGAAGACCTCCAGAGATTCTGCAAGGGTATGAGTGTGAGTATGTGTGTGTGTATAAAAATGACACGATGTCAGAAGCCCTCTAGATATTCTGCAAGGGTGTGTGTGTAAAGGACACGAAGTCAGAAGCACTCAAGAGATTCTGCAAATGTATGAGTGTGTGTGTGTGTGTGTGTGTGTGTGTGTAAAAAAAGAACGAAGTCAGAGCCTTCCAGCGATTCTACAAGGGAGTGAGTGTTTGTGTGTGTGTGTGTGTGTGTGTGTGTGTGTGTGTGTGTGTGTGTAAACAAGACACAAAGTCAGAAGCTCTCCAGAGATTCTCCAAGGGTGCGTCTTTGTATCTGTGTGTGTAAAAATGAAACAAAATCAGAAGCCCTCTAGTGATTCTGGAAGGGTATGTGTGTGTGTGTCCTAAAAAGGACACGAAGTCAGAAGTACTCCAGAGATTCTGTAGGGGCATGAGTGTGTGTGTGTGTGTGTGTGTGTGTGTAAGTAAAGCGTACAAAGTCAGAAGCCCTTTAGAGATTTTGCAAGTGTTTTTGTGTGTATGTGTGTGTAAAAAAGATATGAAATCAGACGCCCTACAGAGATTCTGCAAGGGTGTGTGTTTGTTTGTGTGTGTAAAAAGGACACGAAACCAGAAGCCTTATAGAGATTCTGTAAGTGTGTGTGTGTGTGTTTGTGTTTGTAAAAAGGACATTAAATCAGAAATCCTCCAGAGATTCTGAAAGTGTGTGTGTGTGTGTGTGTGTGTGTAAAAAGCACACGAAGTCAGAAGCTCTCTAGAGATTCTACCATGGTGTGTGTGTGTGTGTGTGTGTGTGTGTTTGTAAAAAAGTACACGAATTTAGAAGCCCACTAGGGATTCTGCAAGGGTATGAGTGTGAGTATGTGTGTGTGTGTGTGTGTGTGTGTGTTTGTGTGTATAAAAAGTACACGATGTCAGAAGCCCTCAAGAGATTCTGGAAGGTTGTGTGTGAGTGTGAGTGAAAAGGACACGAAGTCAGAAGCCCTCCAGGGATTCTGCATGGGTGTGAGGTTTTTTTTGTGTGTGTGTGACTAAAAAGGACACGAAGTCAGAAGCCCTCTAGAGTTTCTGCAGGGGTATGAGAGTGGGTGTGTGTTTGTGTGTGTGTAAAAAGGACACGAAGTCAGTTACCCTCCAGAGATACTGCAAGTGTGTGTGTGTGTGTGTAAAAAGGACACGACATCAGAAGCCCTCCAGAGATTTTGAAAGAGTATGAGTGTGAGTTTGTGTGTGTGAGTGTGTAAAAAGGACAAAGACTTTGCATTTAGTATCTCCGTGAGTAGCCCGCCATGTCACCAGAGGTTCTTTGCGTTTGATGGCAGTGGGGTGGAATGTTTACAATGGAAAGACCTTTTTCAAATGTATTGCTACTGACCGCGGTCTAAAGCCCAAGTGCTTAGCCATTGGGCCACCAGGATTCTTCGTGGTAAGGATGTGTTCCTGCCAAAGTTTATGAACACTACACAGCAGTGGGGTTTTGGAACTGCTAGGTAGTTTAGCTTAGGGACTGAGGCATCCATTACGCAGGGTCAGCAGTCTGAGCCTTTGTCCCATGAACGAGTGGTACACTGCGCATGCTCAAAGGCTCAGGTTCCCAGCCAGGAAGGGGAGGTACACCTGGGTGTGTTCTGCACCTGAATTGGCCCAACAAGGCCAGGTGAATTCAGTTCAGCCAATGAGTTCACCAGGGTCACCAGCACGCCCCACCTCTTGGAGTAATTTAAAAGGCAGGAGCAGAGAGCAGACCTCGTGACTTTCAGGGAAGCTTCTAAGGAGAAGCACATTTCTGAAGAGCCCTGCAGGTGCCTTTATAAACCTGAAACTTCTTCTAATTCTCATAAAACTCACTTGGATCACAAACTAGGCTTAGAGGTGAATGCTTTCTCGTGTGTAGCCAAGGAGCAAGGTATATCTCTATCCTGAGAGATCTCACAGAACCATTGATTGCCCTGGCATGTTTTGGGGTCCTGATGGTGTCATGGTTATTCTTTGTGCAACAGTTTAAAACCACTAGCCACGCCACAAGGGAAAGATGGGGCTTTCTATTCCTATAAAGAGATACATCCTCAGTAACTCACAGGGGAATTCTACCCTGTCCTATAGGGTTGTTATGAGTCAGCATTGACTCAATGGCAGTGAGTGAGTGCCCTGGCAAGTAAGCCTTGGGTATCTACATTGACTCTCAGTTTCTGGTTAGCGTTTCACCACTTCACCCCATGAACGTGAACTGCAGTGGATGAGGGTTGGGAGCTCTGGCTCTGGGGCTGCTTGCTTGAATTTTCACATCATGGCCCTGCCCCTGATGGGACCTTTGCCATTTGGGCAAATGAGCACAAGCCCGAGTTTCCTTTTCTGCAGTATAGACTGAGGAAGGAGATGTCTCCTCTCTTGTGTGCTAACTGACTTTTACCAGTTAGTGTGAATTAGATCTTTCAAAGAGGAAGATCAGGGAGAAGGGGGAAGGATGAAGCAACATGGATAGAGGTGAAGGCAGTGTGAGGGGTCAGAGAGAGATGAAAGGACCATCATGTCACCTTTGACTACTCTTAGTGAGGCTGGCTTGGAGTGCAGGAGACGGGGAGAGTGAGGACACGGGCTAAAGGCAGTGCTCATTCATTACTTCCGGGCAGAGTTCAGCCTTTGGCATGTTTGTTGGATGCTGACGCTGTGTTCATCCAATGAAACTTCAAACTTCTGTCCTCTCATTAACCCTTTGTCTCCCCTTTGTTCACGATTTAAAACTTCTATTCTCGGGTTCTCTTTAGAGCCCCAGGAAATCAGAAGTCACAAGTCACTTCTGTTTACAGAGAGGCCCCCAGTATGCAAAGGCAGGAGGGTGTGTTAACAGCACACCGGTCTAGTGGCTGGTCACGCCTATGCAGTACATTCTCCATCCCTTAGCTCAACAAAAGGAAAATCACCAAAGAAAAAAAAATTTTCTTTTTCATGGATAATTACTTTTTCAGTTCCCTCCCCCACCCATACTCTGTGTGAATTACAATAGAACACGCACACACACACATACACACAATTTTCTGCCAGAATGTGTTACTCCAGTACATTCTACCCTCCTCCCTCACTGCCTCCTACCCTTTTTTCTCCTATCTACTTTCTTCCCATGACACCCAATGGACAGGTAGGGGAATTCAAAATAGACCCCAGTCTCAAATGTAGTTTAAAGCTCACTCACGCACTGCTATTGTGCCAGTTCTGACTCATAGTTACAGGATAAAACTGTCCTTGTGGATTTCTGAAACAACAATTCTTTATGGGAGTTGAAAGCTGCCCTTTCTACAGGAATGCAGCAGGTGCGTTTGAACTGCCAACCCTGCAGTTAGCAGGCCAACGTGAAGGGATTTTGCCACTTTGCCACCAAGGATCCTAAAGGTAGCATGAGGAGAACATTTATTAAATCTTCCATGGTACACAGGCAAGGGGGAGACCTGAACCACAGCTCTCGGGATTCTTGGTGCCTCGCAGTGGACAGTTCCAGCCACATCGGATCCAGGCTTCCCAAGATTTGCAGAGCCACCAGCATAGTCTTTGCTTCTCTCCAGGATTCACAATTGCTTCCTGGTTGCTCAGGTATGTAGGAGTTTAGTGGTTCTCTAATGCAATCATCCCATTTTGCAAAGAAGATGCTGATGCCCAGACCGGGGAGAAGATTATCTGAGGCCACTGAGAAGGACACCATCACCTCAAGTCCTTCTGACCCCCCACAAGTTTCTGCCAACAGCACTGAGCCCTGGGTTACGTACTCAGTCTTTTGAAGCCTTAGCCAGCTGATGCAGCTGCCAGTTGGATTGATCAGGGTATGTGACCCAGAGCTCCTTAGAACGTGCCCCCCAAATGCAAATTTACTGCCATAGAGTTGATACTGATTCATAATGACCCTATAAGACAGGGTAGAACTTCCCCAGTAGGTTTCTGAGACTAACTTTCAGCCTTTCTCCTGAGAAGTGGCTGGTTGTGTGGTGGTTTAGATCTTGCAGTTAACAGCCTTTTAGAATGAGAGGTAGGGTCACATTTCTGTTCTGATTATGCTCCATTTTCTGAGATGCCAGTGCCGAGGCTCCCCCCCTGCAGGTAGCAGTGAGATTTTTCTCACTAAACTGCGCTGGATGGGAAACTTGGGGCAAGTAGTGCATCGCAGCCAAGGAAGATCTCATTGACAGTGCAGTACTTGAATAAGGCAGGAAGACACAGGAGTGGCCATCTGGCGGTGGGGAAAGTGTTTCAGGTAGGAGACAGTCAGTGCAAAAGGCCTTGTGATTGGGTTCTCCAAGCTTCTTCCTGGAACAGCAAGGAGACCAATGTGAGTGGGGCATGACACTCTGTAGTGAGGAAAGATGATCACTGTGTGGGCCTCCTGTATGATTGAGAAGCCAAGGGGAATTTTTAAACCCTAAGCCAGATCAATGCTCAAGGAAGCATTAGTCAAGACATCAAATGACACGCTGCATTGGCTAAATGTGCTACAACAGATCTTTTAAAAAGACTGAAGATCAAGGATGTTACTTTGAGGACACTGCCTAATCTTGTGCCAAATCTTGCCATGGTTGTTAGGTTGGAGTCCATTGTTGCAGCCATGGTGTCAGCCCATCTCCTTGATGGTCAGTCTCTTTTCTTGTGGACCTTCAGTTTTACCGAGCATGATGTCCCTTTCCATGGACTGGTCTTTCCTGATAAAATGTAGTAGCTACCAGATTGGATGTCATGCCTTTAGAACAGTGGTTTTCAACCTTCCTAATGTTGTGACACTTTCATATAGTTCCTCATGTGTGGTGCTACCCCCAACTATAAAATTATTTTTGTTGCTACTTCATAACTATAATATTGCTACTGTGATGAATCGGATGACCCCTGTGAAAGCATTTTTCGACCCCTCCCTCCCCATGGGGGTTGCGACCCACAGGTTGAGGATCACTGCTCTGGAACATTTTCATCATAGAAGAGAGTTTGGTTGCACAGCTCTGAGTTAGACGGTGAGACGGGTTATTTGACATTCATTTGCTGATGTGTTTGCGAACCCAGTGGAAACACTCGGGAATGAGCATCTTCTTTAGCCATTTTCCTGGATCATTCAAATGCCATCTCCCCTGTGAATGCCTCACTCCATCCTTGGCTTTCCATACTTGCCATATGAAAATGGGATAATATTCAATACTTAGCATTATATATAACCCAGTATTTGGTAGTCTGCCTCAAACAGATGCGAGTCTCTCTCTTTTTCTACTAATATTTAATTTTGATATGTGAAAACATACAAAGCAAAATCTGTTCCATTTCAACCCTTTCTGGACACAATGTTCAGTGACATTGGTCACACTCTTCATATTGAATTAACATTCTTGTTCTTTCTATTCTAGGTGTTTCCTTTCTTTTTACTTAATCTCTCTGCCACAACCCTCTCACATATATTTTGAATTATCTGTAGCCCATTTAGTTTTGTGCTGATTTTTTAAAGACTGCAATACTCAAGGATGCAATCCTTTAAGAGCTAAATTGTTATTTAGTTTAAAGATGACTTCAGGGGACAGTTTCAATTCAAGGTTTGAAGAGTAACTCAGGGTCATAGTCTCTGGGACTCTTCCAGTTAAGTAAGTCTAGATAATTAAAGAATTTTAAATTATGTTCCACAAGGTTCTCCCTTTCTATCAGCATCCTTAGGAATCATGGTGCTATGGTGCCTGCTAACCTCAAAGTCAATAGTTGAAACCACCAGCCACTCTGCAGGGGAAAGCAAAGGCTTTCTGTTTCCTTAAAGAATAGCAAGCGAGGAAACCACAGGGGGTGTTCTATACTGAGTCAAAATTGACTCCATGGCAGTGAGTTTATGTTGTTATCGAAAAAAGAACACATTTTAATGGGGGCTCTGACAGATAATATAACAATCCATAAATCATTTAGATCAAGCGAGTTTGTACATATGCTGCCACCATCATTTTCTAAACACTATCATTCTACTTGACCCCTTTGATATCAGCTCCTGTTTTTCCCTCTTTCCTCAACCCTCACACCCTTACTAAATTAAATATAAATTAATATCTTTATACACACCGTCTTCTGTGTCCCTCTACTCATATTTCTGTTATTCGGCCCCTAGGCTGTGTGTGTGTGTGTTCCATTGTTATCAGTTCCCTTTTCCTCCCCTTCCCTACACAGCCACCCTGTGCCCTCATGGTATCTGAGTCAGTTCGAGTTGACTAGAGAAGCACATTCATAAACACTCATGTGTCTTAAAAAAGCTTTATATAGAAGAATAATTTTATATTAAGAAAACATCCCAGCCCAGTCCAGACCACGTACATAAGTACGAAATTAACCCATATATCCAATAACAGTGTGTACATTTTTTTCAGACTTATGCAACACATGCAATGACACCAAGTGCTGGAAGATCACAGGGCAGTCGGTGGAATGTCTTATGGACCCAGTGGAGGTGGAAAGTGGCATGGGTCTCCACATGACTCCTCCCGTTCAAGGCTATGGCTGCCGTCAATGTAGATCCATGTATCTTGTCAGAAGGAATATCAAGTCATGGGTGTCTCTCACCCCCAGGAAAGAATACAGGAGTTGCCAGAATCCTCAAGAGAAGGCCATGCCCACATTGAGACCTCACTGGCTATGGCCTGAGTGACAGCCTGGACTCCACTCCTATGCAAGATGATGGGAGATTAAAAAGCTACCACAGTATCGCTACTCCCATTACTGTTCCTGAGGATTTTATCTGTCCTGGATTCCGTGCGTGGTTGCTATTTTTTATGATTTTACTTTCAGCATCTATCTGTGGTGTCCCTGATCTGAATGCCCTGATGCAGTATCTGTGAGTCTCCTGTGAGCAGGGACTGTGTTCTCTACATCTGGGTCTTCTTAAAGCTTTGCAAAATGTTGTCATTTGAATAACACTCAATACATATTTGTTGAAGGAATGGCATTGCAGGTGACAGTCAGTACCTATTCTCCCATCAGTTATATGGTTGGCGGTCTTTTTACCTCTCAGACATATAGCTGAATCATTACAATGTGAGGGTCTGAGCCTGGTTATAATATGGGGACATGTAGTCAAAAGACAAAATATGTTTGCCTAAAGCACCTTTTGAGTATGATGTTTCAATAAAATAAATTGGACAGATCCTGGCAGCAGACATGTTTCAGCCGCTCACAAGGTATGTGGCTTTGGGTAGTGTACCCTAAGCTCTGAATTCAAGGTAAGTAGTTTCAATGGTCAATATGCATCTGAGAGCTGGACAGTGAGTAAGGAAAACTGAAGAAGAATCAATGCATGTGAATGATGTGCAAACAATACCGAAAGTCGTCTGGGCGGTCAGAAGAACAAGCAAATCCCTCTTGGAGGAAGCACGGCCAGAATGCCCCTTAGAAGTGAGGATGGCAAGTCTTCATCTCACATCCATTGGACATGCTATCAGGAGAGACTGATTCTTAAGAAAGGACATAATGCTTGTTAAAGTACAGGGGCAGCAAGAGGGAAGAAGACCCTTGATAAGATGGATGTCCACAGTGGCTACAGCACTGGGCTCAACATGGACCAAAGACTGTGGTGATGACACAAGAGCAGGCAGGGTTTCATTCCGTTGTACAGTTCCGGTCTCTGGTACAAAGGAAAATAAGTTGCCCTATTCTGTGGGGTCGAGGCTATTGTGCCTGCTGTGTATTTTGTCCTAAGGACTTGCAGTGTTGTTCTTTATACAGTGTTGTTGTTATTAGCTGCTTTTCGGTCCATTTTGACTCATAGCGACCCCCATGCATTTCAGAGTAGAACTGTTCCATAGGGTTTTTAAGGCTGTGACCTTTTGGAAGCAGATATTCAGGCCTACCTTCCTTAGGCATCTCTTGGATTCTGGGTGGGATTTAACTGCCGACCTCCTGGGTGCTAGTCAAACACTACCCAGGGAGTCCTCCCACTGAATAGTGTGAGTGTATTCCCACCTAGGGTGCTCCTCTTCCAGTACTTGTTTGGACGGTATTCTCTTTTGGTCCATAGGGTTCCATGGACTCATTTTCAGTAGTACATCATCAGGTCTTTCTTCCCAGTGTGTCCTACCTTGGATGCTCTGGTGAAGCGTGTCCAGAGTGGCTTGCTCTGGTTATAATCGTAGCTGGTGACACCGCTTACAGCAATCACAGCTAGAGACAAATGACAACATGATGACAAACTGACAGATGGGTGGCAGCCTAGGGAAGGAATGATCAACACAACACAACCTGAGTGGAAATCGAGCTATGGAGTCTCTGAGAGTCCAGGCTCTTCGTCCTGGCACAGCCTGGGGCAGGGCCTGGAGCCAGGAACTGTGGCTGCTGGGGTGAGGACCCCCAGCTTCCCCACCTGGCATTCCCTCCCCAAACACAGCTGGCAGCCTGTGGGAATTGTCTTTCCCCTTGCACATGACAGCACTGACGAGCATAACTCAACCCTGCTGGTGGTTAATGACTGGTGACATTATGAGGCCGCTGCCCACCTTTGGTTGAGGGAATTTGCCAATGCTCGGAAGTTGTTGGGCTCTAACGAAATGCAACCCCTGCAAGCAAGCACTGAGTCAAGTGCACGAGGTGTGGAGCACTCTGACATCCCCGCGTGACCGTGAAAAGCAGGCTGCGGAGCAGTGGTGGCTGCTGAGGCTCCTTTCTCCTGGCAATACTGGCGTGCTGAAATGGTGGGCTGATTTGCCATGGAAAGCACGGTTTCATGGGAACTTGAGGATTAAGAATCCACATGCCTGCAATCAATATTGTATGTTCATCGTATAATTTACTTTGAAAGGGAGACGACACAGTTCTCCGAATTTTTGGGTGAAGTAAACCACTTTTCCAAAGGAGTAAGTGGATTTCTGTGTGTATAAATCATGCCCAGCACTTGGGAGTGCAGAGGAGGATATGGGAGGATGGTAAAGAAGAGCAGCAGGAGAGGACCTGAAGACCTCCTGTTTCCTCAGGGTCAGGGGCCAGGCAAAACCAATGTCCCTGGAACACCACTGTCTCTCTGGAATGGTATTAGCACAGCTTGTTCTTTGCATACTGTACTGAGTTCATTCTGACTCGCAGCGCCCCTGTAGGGAAGAATAAACATGCCCCAATGAGTCTCTGAGACTATAATTCTTTACTCAAATAGAAAGCCTCATCTTTTTTCCATGGAGGAACTGGTGGATTCAGAACTGCTGACCTCGTGGTTAGCAGGCCAACACCGAACCTACTATACCACCAGGACATTTCTGTTTAGCCTAGAGACTTTCAAATGGATAGAACAAGACCCATCCCAACCCTGTTCACGGCTATCAACCCCCCTTTCTTTGAAGTGCCCACTACGTTCTGTGAAGTTCACCACTTTCTGTGTGTGTGTGTGTGTGTGTGTGTGTCTGTGTGTGTGTGTGTCTCTGTGTGTGAGAGAGAGTTATAAAAACAGGAACTTTGACCTCCTTTTAGAACTCTTGCAATTCCAGGGCTTGCTCAACAAAGCACGAATCCCCAGTGTCTTCAACCTGACTTGTCCCATGTGGAAATACACATTGGGGTTCCAGACACACTGAGCTAATGAGTGAGTGGACACTACTGTGCTATCTAAACAAACCCTGTGTGACAGGGCTGCACCTGCCTTACTTAATTGAATAACCAGGACCGTTTTCTAAAATAGGTAATATCAACTTAATCTCCCTGCCATCGAGTCACTGCTGATGCATAGCGACCTTGTAGGACAGGGGAGAATTGCCCCCATGAGTTTCCGAGCCTGTAACTCTTGACAGGAGTAGAAAGCCTCATCTTTCCCTCACTGAGTGCTGCTGTTTTCGAACTGCTGAGTTTAAGGTTAGGGACACAATGTGTAACCCACTACACCACCCGGAGATGCTTGTGTCAACTTTCTATATAGGAAAAGGAAATGTCGCCAGGTCCGATGCCATCTTCATGGTCACTGCTGTATGTGAGTCCAAAGTTGTGGGCCAATACATCTCAAGGAGAATCGCCTGCATATCCAATGACACATCCCCGCACCAAACCCGATTTCCTTTTCTACTGATCAGCCTTGCTTAATGACATGGCCAAAGTGAGCAAGCATAAATCCTCCCAACCTCCCTTGCCAGGCACAGTGTGGTTTCCGAGAGCAGTGTTTCTTCTACAATGGGAGTGCTCATGCTTTTGCCACACTCGGCAGATTCTATGAATATTTTGACTTTTTTAAAAACTTATTTGATCATAGAGCATGTTTCCCTTTTCCCTTTGTATGAGATGACAAAATTTCACTCACTTCCTAGTCATCCAAGGAAAGAGTAAACTTCCCTGCCCTGCCAGTGAAGGGCTTGGCCAATAGAATAAAAGTGGAAGGAGTTGTGTGCCACTCTAGATCAGAGGTTTTAAGAGAAATGGTCCTTTTGTTGCTTACCTATCCTTCAAGAGGCAGGAACCCTGGTAATATAGTGGTTATGTGTTGGGCTCTTAACCTCATGGGTCACATGCATGCAAGTCTTTCAATTTCAAAGCCTGATTGTTCCCCTGCACAAAGCTAACAGAGATAAGCAACAACTGCTTGTAGGCTGGAAAGATTGCCCGAACATAGTGTACTTTGGGGATTTCTTACTGCCAGGAGAAATACATTCGATGTGGCAGGTGACGGTCCTAGTATCTCTCAGCTGCCAATCAGAGGCAGGTTCTGAGCCTTCAGTCAGGGCCACTGGAGGAAGTGGCTCATGGTGCTGCTGCCATAGTCCATCCCAGGTCAAGCCCTCTGAGGTGCTGGGTTACAGAGTTTTGGATTGGCACTCAGTGAGGGCTGCTTCAAAGCTCTTTCCTTTCTTAAACTTGCTCCTGCAACCACATTCTTTCTGAAGGTCCTTGTCAGTAAGCCAAAATCCCAACCAATTTGCTAAGTCAGGACAAAATGCAAAGTTGATGGTACCGAGAGACATTAAACCACCTACAACCTTTTAGACCATGTCAACAGATCATCTGTAGCCTCAACTGCAGAAACATTTCACTAAATCCTCTCTGTTTCTCCACAAAGTTTAGGAATGCCCTTCTATCTTTTAAAAACAGATATTGGTCTGGCATCACTTCGGTTCCAGCTGAGGTAGTGGATTCACCTGAGCTAAGCTCTAGAGAGGATCACTTAATCTTCATTCAAGATATATGTCATGAGGACTGTAGATCATGCAGGGACTGCACAATCCCTCTGTGTCGGCAGCGGCTGCATCACAGTCTAGCCCATTGGGAAGACAGACGGACCCATGGCAATTATAAGGCAAGATGCTGAGGGTGCTGGGGTGGTCTAGGGATACAGGAAAGGAACTATTGGGAATGGAGGCAATTATGAAGGGTTCTTTTTTCCCATGGACCAAACCCATGCCAGTTGCCATGAAGTTAACTCTGATTCATAGGGACTCCTTTGGGCCAGAGTAGAACGACATTCTGCTGTTTTTTTCTATAACTGATTTTGTTGTTGTTGTTTGAAATGCAGCACCAGGCCTTTCTTCAGAGACACTTCTGGCTGGGCTTGAAGCTCCAACCTATGAGTTAGTAGCCCAGTATGTTAGCCAACTGCACTACCCAGGGACTCCTCCATGTGACTAAAGAATGACTTAAGGACTTCCCCCACAGACCCAAACCAAAACCAAATCCACTGCCATGGGGTTGACCTCATATATGGCACAATAGACTGGCTCTGCTGATTTTCAGAATTGCACATCTTTACTGGAGCAGAAAACCCTCATCTTTCTCCCAAGGAGTAGCTGGTGGGTTTGAACCATTAACTTTGCCATTAGCAGCAGCCCAACTCTTAACCCATTATACCACCAAGAGTGGTTCAATTTGGAAAAATAGTATGTGATCACCTATCTATGAAGGGAAACCCCTCTCATAGAGTGCACTTACACAAATGAGAAAGAAATGAGTCCCCAAATGCCCGTCTTAATCAACAATCTGGGGAAGGGTGTTCTGGGAAGCAGTTTTCAAATGTTCCTGGAGATTTTAAAATTAATCAACCTAATCCCTGTTTTAAAGAGCCCTGGTGGTACAATGGCTAAGGACTGGGTGGCTAAACAAAAGGCTGGTAGTTTGAACCTACCCATGGGCTCTAAAGGGGAAAAGACCTGATGAGCTGGTCCCATAACGATCTCAGCCTAGGACACCTTTGGGTGCAGTTCTACTCTGTCCTGTAGGGTCACTATGAGCTGACATCAACTTAAAGACACACAGCACGTTTGACTCTGCGTTATTTGTTGATAGAGTTTGTGCAGAGCATTCTGAGTAGAAAACAGACTCGGGCATCTGACATCAACCAGCAACAGTCTCTTTCCTTGAGAAAGACTGTGGAAAGGGATGAGGAGGGAGCTTCCAAAAGCGTGTGGAAAATGATATGAAAAAATAATGGAATTTTGCCATGAGCTTTTTGAAGCTCTCTTCATGAGAGCTAGTCCTCCATGGAGGTTTCTAGAAAAGTGAAACACGAAGGAAGAGGCTGGTAAGTCCCACTGAACAATTCCAGGGGAGATTGGGTCTTGACTCAGTGTACTTGAGCATTCTGGCTTATTCCTCCAAATAGCAAATCAGACTAGACCAGGTTCTGAGACTCAGGGAAGGCAAATAAGACACACCAGGCCCATGATTCAGACTTATGGGGAAAGTCACACTGGAGAGGGAAGGCCTCTTTACCTTGTGTGCCTGACAAGTGTCTCATTTGCCTCATCTAAAACCCAGCCCTGGAAAAAAAGCTAACAGTACCAGCTTCAAACTTGTGTTTGAATCTTGTCTCTGTCACTTATTAACTTAGCCACCTTAAATCCCTTCCTCTAGTTTTCCATCTGTAAATGAAGCACAGTTCCAATCATAGGGCCTTCAGTAAATGGCTATTATTAGCTAGGCATGCACTCCTGTGTTCTAGGCGAGAGTTCTCAGCCAGGTTTTTGTGGGAGCTTGTTCTTCAGGGTATTGTCATAGATGAGTGTGTCACCCAGATTCCTCTCAGGGCCAAGAGACTGATTTCCCCAGCTGCTGAGAGAACCACTGATAGAAAAGGTCCCAGCTGTCTGGCCCCTATCGGGATTGCCTCAGCTGATGAGAGCTCATCCATGGTCTGCTCCTTCCCAAACTAACCTTCATCCAACGACTTGTCAATGTAGGGGTATAAATGGCATAGTGGAGGCATTTGACCCCCCTGTAACTTCACAAAAGGCAATGGAGGAAAATCAAGATAAACAGCCCAAGGCTGATTCCTATGAGACAGAGATCAAAATGCCTCCACCCTCCTTTCTTTTCACAGTTTCTGACACCAACCATCCGTACCATGACACTCTCTTCTTCTCTGCTGGGTTTGATAATCCTTAAGTGGCAATGGCCACACAGAACTCGCAAACAATACTTATTTTTCTGGGGTTAATTGGGGACCTAGCAGGTGACAATTCAGGATCAGAAATGACTGGGGATATAGTTCTTCAGTCAGGACAGTCTCTTCCCAGTGGTGTCCAGAGGCAGAACTTTTTCTGGTCCTTGGCCTGTGCCCTGCAGCTCCTTGACCTCTGCTCTGCTTGGGACCGTGTGCAAAGTTCTTTCAGCTCTGCTGATAGGTGCGTTGAGGCAGCCCGCTTTGTCTGGAAGCCTTGACCCAAAACACTCAGCTTTCTCATTCTGTGTGCTGGCGAGCTCCCTGTTCTGGGGTCTTGGTGCTGCTGCCTCTGCTTCCATGAGCTATTTATCTGCCACTGTTTTTCATTGTCTCCTGATGCATCCAGTGTCAGGGATCTCTGTCTCCTGGACAGAGGTGGTGCTCAGAGTAATAATCCTGGGTCCAAAGAGCTCACTCCACTGCTGGTTCGTCTTTCTCGGTGCTCTTGAAACTCCACTTTCTGTTTCTGAGTTAACTCACCCAGGATGACCATACCGACCAATCCCCACATTAGGGGTCTACAGGTCTTATTTGAATGGTCTCACCTCTTCGAGGATGCCATGCACTTTACTGATATTATTAGCATGCTATCTACTTCCCTCGGTGGCATAGTTCCACCCTGTCATTGGTAGGCGTTACAAAGACTATAGCTAGAGGAGAACTAGTAAGCAATTTGCTGCAACACATTAGGCTACAAAGTCCCAGGCTACTGGTCACCACTTGGCCAGGTCCCAGTTACAGAGCTCCCTGTGATGGCTCCTTTTGCATATCAATGTGGCGAGGCTATGGTGCCCAGTTTTTTGGTCAAACAAGTATTCATCTATTTGCTCTTGCTTTTTAAACATTTTATTAGGGGCTCATACCACTCTTATCACAATCCATACATATACATACATCAATTTTATAAAGCACATCTGTACATTCTTTGCCCTAATCACTCTCAAAGCATTTGCTCTCCACTTAAGCCCTCCGCATCAGGTCCTCTTTTTTTGTCCCCGCTCCCCATCCCTCATGAGCTCTTGATAATCCACAGATTGTTATTTTGTCATCTCTTGCCCTTTCCGGAGACTCCCTTCCCCCCTTCTCTGCTGTCCATCTCCCAGGGAGGAGGTCACATGTGGATCCTTGTAATCAGTTACCCCTTTCCAACCCACTCACCCTCCACTCTCCCAGTATCACCCCTCACACCCCTGGTCCTGATGGTATCATCCACCCTGGATTCCCTGTGCCTCCAGCTTCCATATGTACCAGTGTACAGCCTCTGCCCTATCCAGTCCTGCAAGGTAGAATTTGGATCCTAGTAGTTGGGGAGAGGAAGCATCCAGGATCTGGGGGAAAGCTGTGTTCTTCACCGGTAATACATCGCACCCTGACTGACCCATCTCCTCTCCTAAAGCCCTCTATGAGGGGATCTCCAGTGGTCGACATTTGGGCCTCTGGTCTCCACTCTGCACTTCCCCCTTCATTCTCTATGGTATATATATATATATATATATATATATATATATATATATATATATATATATATATATATATATATATATATATATATATCCATCCATATACACACAGAGATATATATACATATATATTCTTTTTTTTTTGCATGATGCCTTATACCTGGTCCCTTTGGCACCTCATGATCACACCGGCTGGTGTACTTCTTCCAGGTGGGCTTTATTGCTTCTGAGCTAGATGGCCGCTTGTTCACCTCATCTATTTGCTCTTATGAAGGAGTTGGTCTCAAGCAAAATAGAATACCTTCCATAATGTGGGAAGGGGTAAACCTATCAGCCAAAGGCCTTCAGCGCAGAAAGGGAGTTTCCCTAGGGTGTGTTCTGACCATTCTTATTCTTGTCTTTTCCCATCACCTAACCTATCGATTTTAGGATGAACATCTACAGAGCTCTTTAGGCTGTTGCCTGACCTCTGAATTTGGAACTTGCCATTTCCCTATGTGAGCCAATTCCTAGAAATATGCCTCACTCTATGGGGCTCTGGTGTCGTAGTGGGTGGCCCTTTGGGCATTCAACAGCAAGGACATCAGTTTGAAAACACCAAGGGCTCCTTGAGGGAAAGATGAAGCTTCGTAATCTCCTGAAGAGTTACAGTCTCCAACGCCCAAAAGGTCAGTTCTATACTGTTTTACACAGTCACTTTGAGTCCACCTTGATGGCAATGAGTGGCCGGTGCAGTGGTTAACCATAGGAGCCCTGGTGGATATATCAATATCTCCAGTTACAGCTATATAACTGGTTTGGTTTCTCTAGGGAACACTGACTATGACACTCTCCATAGGCAGGGCTGAGACCTCTGTTGAGATTTCCCTCTTGTGCCCTTCCTTGATTCCCCCCACAGGTGCTTATTCCCTGAGCATTCCTCAATAAATGTCAGGAATCCAGAGCTAATTCCATCACAGTGTCTCCTTCTTTCAGGGAGTCTGAATGGCTTCCGGGGAGTATGAACTGCAGTCTCCATCCAACTTCCTCCTTCTATTTCTATGATCTGGATCTTATTTGGGGCTCATTTGGTTGTAAACAGGTAAAGAGACCAATACTTGCAAGAGAAAATCCTAGGAAAATGGAAAGGTGGGTAGAACAAGAGGACAGCTGGCTCTGTCGACGGTTCCTGACCACCACTGGCATGTTCCTGTGTTCTTTGTGTCTGTCTCTCAGGGCACATGCTGTAATCTCGCAACATAGACTGCCTCCTCCACGTGGCGGGACATGTGCTTCTGAATTATGCTTCTTAGATGCCAGGCCACTTGCAAAAGCGGGACTTTCTTTTTCGTTTTTTGTTTGGAAATGCTCCAGAAAAAGCGTCTAGTTGACACATCTTATGTCAGTGTCTCCACTGGGCCAATGAAAACAGCATTGTGACCGTATTGAAATGTGATGTCTTCCCCAGGGAACTGATGTTTCAGCCAGTGAGGTAGTTCACAGGGACAGATAAGAAAGGGGGTTGGGACAGATTAAAATAATAATAATGTCTATTTGCAAAGAATAGGGCCTTATTATTTTTCGGATGCCCCCATCTGAACACCCTACCACTGAATATAGGCAGGAGGTAGGGCCCACCTGTCACTCAAGCAGCTAAAAATGTACAGCACTTGCTGTAGCAGCTGCTAATGTGCCCATGTATTAGCATTTGGCACCCACCACTCCCATAAATGCCAGTGGTCTCACAGGAAGCACATGTAACTCCCCACACAGGGAACAGTCATTGAGCAGACAGGGGAGTTGACATCCTCCAGGACCTAATGCCACTTTAACCAATGACACATGAGGATAGGTGGAGCCACACTCCAGTTCCCTCAGCCTTTGGGTAGGACAACGACAAGAGGATTTATACTGTCTCTGGGAACCTACTCAATGACATTTCTTTATCAGTCTCTTCCCTTTGCTCTATCAGTATTACCCTTCTCCACTGGTCCTTCCTGGAGGCACCTCCCAAGGAAACAATAGTCTAGCTGCTATTCCAATTCTAGGGGATTCCAATTCTTGGTGACCGCATTCATGTGAGTCAATCAGAACTGTGCTTTCTGCAGATTCTTTCTCTCCCCTTTTTAAGAGTAGTTTTAAGGACACTGTGAAAGCTTTCCACCATCCAGTTCCAGAACATTTTCATCGACTATGCAGCCATTAAGCAGTCATTCCCCATTGCCCCTCCCACCCCACCCTGGGAAACCACCAATCTACTCTATGGCTCTACAGGATTTACCTGTCCAGCATTTTTGCTCTAAATGGACTCACAATACATGGCATTTGGTGTTTGGCGTCTTTCACTACATGTCTTGCGTTCACCTGTGTTACAGAGTCTGTCTGAATCAAAGGCCTTAGTTTTCTTGTGGCAGACTATATGTATATCCCATTCTGTGTAGATCATATTTTCTCTATTCTTCTACTGATGGGTATTGTTGGCTTATTGTTTACCTTTTGCCCATAGTGATTAGTGCAGCATCCATCTGGGTACTCGTCTTTCATTCTTTTAGATATGCACTTGGGAATGGACTCCCTGGATCAGCTGGCAAGGGTTCATGACCAAGTGGGTTATGTTGGGCTGCTAACCATAAGGCCAGCATTTTGGACCCTTTAGCTACTGCGAGATAGAAATGCTCTCATAATGATCCACAGCCCCCCAGACCCACCAGCCGCAGTTCTACTCTGTCCTTTTGGGTTGCTGTGAGTCAGAATCAACTCGATGGCAGTGGTAGTGATGAAGCCAGCGACTTGAGAGTGGAACCAGGGACCGTGGAGAATTCTGGCAGTAGCCATGGTGTCCTCACTACCCAGATGCCAGCAGCCACCAGTGAACAAAGGAGGCACAAGCAACATTCTCGCTGACTTCATGCTGGTGACCCAGCTGCCCCTGCTTCCTCAAATGCCATTTCCTCAGCTTTACTGGCAAGGGGGTGTACTCCCTATTATCATGTCACCAACTCTTTCAATGGTCCACCTAGCCAGGTGTGATTCCAGACACTGTGCAGCCACCATCAGCGCAGGTGGCTGCTCACCTCATTTGTACACATGCAAAGAATGTGATCCTTCTAGGCACTGGTGTCCTTAGTCATCCTGGTTGGTATATTTACATCCTTGGGGAGCTGGGTCAGTGAGCAAGCGCTTCTCAAGGTGCCCATATGATCTGTTTACTGAGAGTGCCAGCCCAAGGATCTGACTTGCCACCCACAGTGAACGCACCTCTGAGGCAAAGGGGAGGGCTTCTTTCTAACTGGGAGACCAGCAGGTCTTCTGCAGACATCACTCCCCTGCAGCACTCTTTTTCGAGGCCTTTCATATTCCAAAGAGCAGCATTAAGATTCCCATCTGTCACCCAGTCAGACTCACATGTGCGAATTCTCTTTTCAGAGCAAGACAGCCAATGCAGTGAGCTGGGTAAAGGGGCAGTCTCACTCTGAGGAGACTCAGCCAAGAGTGTAGGGACAGGGAGTGAAATGTGCAGCTTCCAGCTGCCACCCAAGCCTCCTTAGTGCAGTGGCCTGAGAGCAAAGAGATAGTCCTTTGTGACTCTTTGATCTCCTTCCTGGCCTTTGTGGAATTAACACTGCTCAGTGCCAGTCTCTTCTGAATATATGGAAAAGATAGCTCAGAAAAGAATAGAGTTAAATAAGAGCAGGACAGAGTAAGGTGGCTTCATGGTGTTGCATTTGTGTGTCTCAGAGCTCATCCTGCCTCACAGTGACCCTCTGTGACAGAGAAGAACTGTTCCACAGATTTTTCTAGGCAGAATTTTAGGGAAATGTACCTAGCAGCACAGTGGTTGCATGTGCGGCTGTAACAGAGAGACTGGCAGTTTGAACTCACTGATCCCCATTGAGAGAGTGAAGACGTGACTGCCTGCTCCCATGAAGACTCCTATCCTGTTGTTGTCTGTCCATTTGTGGTGCTGTGGTGAGTTGTGTGTTACTGTGATGCTGGAAGCCACGTGACTGGTATTTCAAATGCCAGCAGGGTTACCCGAAATGAAGAGGTGTCAGGGAAACTTCCAGGCTAAGAACAGAATACAAAGAAGGGTTCCACTGCCCACTTCAGAGGAAGTAGCCGCTGAAAACCCTTACACTATAGCACAGTGTGCCTTTCCTTCCCGTCACAGGGAGTCAGAATCGCCTCAATGGCACATAACAACCAACAACACCTTTGAGGAGGGAAATCTCCTTCACAAAAGTTCAAATTCTTTAACAAAATATTTTGTTCATTCACATTTTTAATTATGCATAAATTTATGTCTACTTGCATTACATCTCATAAAAAGGCATAAGAATTGTTTTTGCACTGTTTAAAACTAAATAGAAGATAGTGAAGGTGAAAAAATAGCTTTCGTGAATGTTGCTTTGAAATACAAATGGCATTGTCCTAAGAAATATAAATGAGTTAATTTTTTTAAATCATTTTATTAGGGGCACATACAACTCTTATCACAATCCATACATACATCAGTTGTGTAAAGCACATCCATACATTCATTGCCCTCATCATTCTCAAAACATTTGCTCTCCACTTAAGGCCTTGGCATCATGTCCTCATTTATCTCCGCCCTCCCTGTTCCCCCCTCACTCATGAACCCTTGATAATTTGTCAGATCTTACATATTTTGTCTCCCTTCACCCACTTTTCTGTTGTCCATCCCCCAGGGAGGAAGTTATATGTAGATCCTTGTAACTGAGGTGTCAGAGCAGCTGGGTGTGATGCAGGGGAGGCTCTGGAAGCAGCTGAAGACACTGTGGGAGTTGGCAGCCCAACAGTGAGGGTCACTGCATCCGGGGGTACCAGAAAACTGGCTGGGGTTGCTTATTCCCCTAGATGCTACCCCTGCCTTGAAGAGAACCGTGACAGAGGTCTGTAGACATGTGTCAGGAATAGATGAGTCCTTCACTGTTTCCTCTACCCACAAACCTTTGAGGAGAGCCTGCAGGGCAGGGGCTCGGCTCCCTGGATCCAGTCACCTGCCCTTCCCCACAGCCACACCCTCGCCAGCCCCAACTCCCCCTGCCCTGGGTTTGCTTCTTGAATCCAGAGGAGCAGCCTGGGCAAAGACCATGAAGAACCTTGTCCTTCAGGCAGCCCCTTTGATTGAGTCCCTTGTCCTACAGAGTGTGGACACATGCACACTAACTGTTGGGGGACTCAGCTGTCACCACAGGGGCCAGGATCTGAAGAGGATGCTGACACTGCAGGGGTTCCTGAGGGAAGCCAAGGACTTGCAGAGCTGGCTGAGCAGCCAGCAGCTGGTGGCCAGAGGAGAGAGGACTATGAGCACACCCTAGTGAGGAAGGGGCTAGGGGCAAGGAAGGTGCCCTGGAGCCGAAGGAAGACGGGTGGTGGAGGGGGGCTGCATGCACAAGGGGCTGATGGGGAACATCAGTCTGGACTGAGGACAGCTGTGGCTTCCTATTCCCCTCTCTGCGTAGAGGGGCAAGTTCTGTGGCTCTCCAGTCTTGCCCTGCCCAGTCACTCACTGAGGTGTCTCACAAGCCCACCAGCCAGGGCCCCCTGTGACCCCTCTCCTCTCTTCTCAGCTCCTCTTAACCAAGTTTGCAATGTGTCAGCACCAAGTGAAGATGGGTGGCCACCAGGGGGCAGCCTGCCCCACTAGCGGAGAGCCTGCTGGAGTGGCAGCCCAGCACTGCCCCCAGGGCCCAGCAGTGGTGACAGGACCTACAGTGAGTACCAGCAGCCTGGAGCAGGGGTGAGTTTGGGGGAGGTGCTGGGCATGGGCTGGACGGGCTTCCAGGGAGACCCTTGCTGTGCTGCGGCTCTGCCAAACCCCTGAGAGGTGAACTGGCTTTCTGTGTGCCCACATTGGGGGCCCGGGCCACGTATTCCAGGGAGCAACTTGTGCAGCCTGGAGTTGGGACCCCTTACTTAAGCTGAGAGGCCATGTCAGACGACCTTCAGCAAAGCTCAGCCTTTGAGTTCTGGGCTTCTGGCTTCAGGGCATGGTGAGGGCAGCTGCTGGTTCTGGCCCAGCTGCAAGCAGCCTGGCTGTACCTGGCCCTTCTGGGGACTCCAGATAGCACTGGGGAAACTGGGTGCACCGAGAGGCTGGGTTACTTGCTAGAGACCACAGCTAATTAGCAGTGAAGTTGAGACGCGATATGACCCTCACCATAAAAAGGAAGTGTTTTCTGCCCTGGTGACTCTTGGCCTTCCCTGAGGTCTAGGGTGACCATAGCAGCCACATGAAGAGTGTCAGAAGCAGGGCACAGTGACTGCCTCAACCTCCCCACTCTCCCCTGCCGGGGCTCTTCCAGTCTTGGCCTAGTGCCTCTATTGCTGGGGAGCAGGCTGCAGAGTACCCCAATCCTGCAGGGCCCACAACCTTCCTAGCAGTGCCAGTGGATCTGAGAAGGCACAGTCTGGCACTGTGTGACCAGGCTACCTGGAAATGGTCCCATTGAAGATCTGGAGAGCAGACCGATTGTTTTCCTTTGATTGTGTTACAGACACCTTACAGGAGAGAAGGATGTTTATAGATCACTGTCTACAGTTTCTGACCTTCAAAGCACTCAAAACATTGCCATCGAGTCGATTTCTATCTTCGAGGCCCTGTAGGACAGCACACGACGGCCCCTGCGTCTCTGAGGCTGTCACTACAGGAGCAGACAGCCGAGCCGCGTCTTTCTGATGGGTTTCAGACCACTGACCTTGCCATGAGAGCAGCCCGGGGCATGCCTTTTTCTGACCTTAGGTTTGACTAATATATATATATATATATATATATATATATATATATATATATATATATATATATATACATATATACATATATATACATATATACATATATATACATATAATGCACATATATATATGAATTTTAATATAGAGGGTTTTGTTTTTAGTGGAAACATGCAGAGCAGTTTAACAATTTCTACACATTTTGTTTGCAGCTCTCATAATATAACACAGCACTCTTCTTGCCTTCTCCCTGGCCCCTCCCTCCCTCCTGAACTTTGAGGGCAAATGCTCCCCTTTGCTCTGGGAAGCACTTGCCTCAGAGGTGCCATGTGTTCACTTTATCAGCTCGACTGTTGCTTGGGCAGGGGTGATTCCCGGAGCTGCGCTCTGTTTTGGATTTGAAGGGCCTTGGTCTCGGGGTTCCAGCAGTCCCTGTCAAACTTGTAATGCCCTCTTCATGAAGTCACCTTCCATTGGCTTTCAAGCTGTGCACAAGTTGCCAGTTTGAGCTCAACCAGAGCAGTTTGAGGCGGTGGCTGGGCACCATCTAACTCTCCTGGTTTCCAGGACAAGGATGGAGGGCTGTGGTGTTGGTGGTCCGTTAGTCCTGTGGACTGCTTTGCTTCAGTTTTTGATTTTCTTCACTCGTCAACTCCAGATGGGGAGAGAGGGGATCCTAGTTGCTAGAGGTGGCTTTGCAATGGAGACAAACATTTTATACTAAAGTGAGATTCTTACGTGACATTTGCGTGACTGCAGCAGCCCCTGCTCATCTTCCTCCGTACTCACCCTAGCTGACCACCTTCATGCCTCAGAGGATGGGGCACTCCCTCTGCCCGTCCACCCTCAGGTCCTCACTTTCAGTCCCACAGGATCCTGTGGTATCAATCCCCCCCTATCAGCCCCACCCCCAGCCTACACAAGGATTACAAACCCTTGCTCCACTCAGATTCTCTGTAGCTAGTGTCACCACCCTGTGTTCCTCAGAGTGTGCTCTGCACCCATGAGATTATTGATTGGTTTCCACCCATAGTGACCCTGTGTGTCCCACAGGGCTTGCTCTGGGGGCAACTCTCACAGGGCGAAACCAGGAAGAGGAGGGGAGGGAGCAGTTGGGCAGAAGAAGCTGTGATGGACCGCACAGCGCCAGACTGCCCATGGAGGACAGGACCCTGTGGCTGTTTCCCCGAAGGTGTGCCCCTCAGGGCAGATCAATGCTCTGGAGACCCCACCGCAGGTGGAGGCCCCTCGACCCCTCAACATTCCCACACTCCACACCCTCACCTACATTTGGAGCTGGGTGAGCTTCTCCTCCTGGGCCACCAGCTGCCTTTCCAAGTCCTGGTGCCAGGCATGTGGCCCTCTAAGGGGCGGATCCCTGCTCACCCCACAGTCAGGGTCTAGCAGGAGGTCCTCTCAGGAGGCCAGCCAGACCGCGGTCTGACCCAGCATTCCCCGCAGCTCCTCCTAGTCCTGGCTCACCTGGCAGTGGTCCTGGTGTAGGGCCCAGGCCATCCGGAGCTCCTGCAGCTGCCTGTCCAGTTCCCGGAGACACTGTGACCTGGGGGTTAGAGGGCTGTTGGGAGGGGCGCAGGGTGTCGCCTGGGTGGGATAGGGCTGGGTTACCGTGGAGCAGGGAGCAGCAGGAAAGGGAGCTCTGGCCACGCACCACCCTGGCCCTAGACCTCAGCGCGCACATCTCTGGGGCCATGACGTAGCTGGTGTCCAGCAGCTGCTACCCCGCCTGCCGCACTGCCTGGGCTCTCAGACAGAGCTCCTGCCCCAGTGTCTTCTTGGCCACAGCTGGCCCTTCTGAGGATATAGACTAGCGCCTGCTTCTCTTGAGCCTGAGTGCTGGGTGGGGGACAGGGCATGGGAACAGGTCTCAGGGCCAGAGGGCAGAACAGGGAGGAGGCAGGGAAGAGCTGGGTGCCCCCACCCGCATGGGACAGAGCGAGCCCCCATCCAGGTGGGGTGGCACATACAGCAGTTCCTGGCAGTGCCTGAGGAAGGCGTGGCCATGGGCTACCCACTCCAGCTGCTGGCCCTGCTCCCAGGCCTTCATGTTCAGGTGGCCCAGGCCTCCAGCACCTCAGCCAGCTGCTCGGCCAGGCCGTCCTGGACCGCAGGGTGTACCTGGATGGCCTCCATCCGCATCTGAACCACCACCTCGTCCACAGCCACCAGCTCCCTCTGCAGCTGGCAGAGAGCAGGCTGAATGCTCCTCCACCCAGGACTCTGCAGGCCATCCTGGCTGTACCCCAGCCTAGGTCAAACCCAGGCCCATCACCCCCAATCCCAGAGGGGGAAGGGGCGGGCTGCAGTCCTGCCTGGGGTCAGCTGCGGGTGAGGGTTCCTCATCCATCCATTGCCTACAGAAGAGGGGTTCTTGCGGGGGGGAGGGACTGGGGCCCTCCCCTGCAGGAGGCGGTGCTGGCGCTGCAGGACCTCCACAGACACCAGGTCGTGGCCAAGGACAGCACCCTCCACCAGGACCACCTTCTGCATGTGGCCCCACAGCTCGAGCGCCGCCTTGTGGAAGTCGAGGGCACAGCGGGAAGGAGGGCCAGCAACTTTCTCCCTTAGAACAGGGCCAACTCCTTTTGAGCAAAGACTGTGGCTTGGGGATTTGTGGGGCTTTAACACGGAGGGAAATAGGACGAAGACTCTATTCCCTAACTTATAACAGGGAGAATCTGGAAAGCTGGTATTCCACGGTAGGAAAGCCTCTACTTTGGTAAGTTAGAGGTAAAGTCCAAGTACATTATCCTGCTTTAAAAATCATTCCCACGGATTCTCCGTTAACAGCTAGGCTGCCTTAATGTGAGCACATGGGTGATTGTATCTCTGTGTAGAAGCAGATATGATCATTTTGCCCTCTCTTCCCACCGTGACACCCTGCCCCCCTTATAGCTTCCCCCAATGCAGGTATTAGCTTTCCTCACCTTGGTGAGCTCAAGTACAGGGGCCTTACGATAGATACCGCCCACCTTGTGACCCATGTCACTACTGAAGAGGTGTGTCTCCAGGCTCCCTATACACGTCCCAAGATAGCAAAGGTTCCACTTCTCCCAGTTCCACGTGGTCCATCAAGAGGAGCTGACGTGAGCATGCCTAATAAAACATGTCTGACTCTGTATTGTATTCTCTCGCCCCTGTCTTTCCTGTCCTCTGTGACTTTACCGTGACCGTTACCTATTATCATCGCTGTTCATTCGCGCCTTCTGGCCCTTCGGTGGTTAGAAGATGGATGGTTTCCTCTGATCACAGCAGGTTCCTGATGAGGCCCGGGGGCCACAGGCAGGGCCCGAGGGAGGAAAGGGTCTTGACACGCATGTTGGGAGGAAGGCAATAAGATGGGGAGCCCTGAGCACATGAGACGGCGGCTCAGGGGGCGAGTGGGCTGCCTGTCAGGGGGTCTGCCTGTAGCACCTCCAACAGTCAGTGAGGAGAGGGCTGGCCCCGGGGCCACCCAGCCCCAGGATTTCAGTTGCAGGACCTGTCATGTGCTCAGTGCACTTAGACACCAGATCCCGCGAAAGGAGGGTGTGGGGAGGGGCGGCAGGGAGCTCTAAGAGTGGCGGTCAGCAAGAAGACCAGCAGGGCCTGTGCCCCCAACGAAACTGCGGCCCGTGTTCAGGGAGCATTGGGAGAGCCCATTGCGTGGTCCTGCCACAAGGAGTGACCTGCGCTGAACGACTCCAAACTGGGGGCAGGAAGGAGCGTGGTTGGACGGGGAAGGATGATTGATGCTGGGAGCTGGAGTCAGCCATGCCCCTTCATACAAACATGTGCACACGAGAATACACACAGAAGTATGCATGCACACACCCACATGCCCACCCCTACACATGAGCACACACACACACGCACACACATGCACACACATCTGGGGTAGGCCCCTGTGTCCCGAGCCCCTTGGCTGTCACTGGCCTGTCCCTCTGAGCACCCACCTCTCTGCGGGCTTCCATTGCCTTGTCCAGCCTCACCCATGTGGCCTCAACGCCGCTCCTGTGGACTTGACTCTGGGCCATGGAGCTGGGGGAGGCGAGTTCCAGGGCACCTGCCAGCTCCCTCAGGGCCTGCACCCTGGCAGCCCCACACTCTGCCCTTTCTCCCGGAAGACCTTGAACTTCTCTTCCAGCATCTGCCAAAGTGGGGCTGGAGAGGGTCAATGTGGATGGAATTCAGGCAGCTCCTAAAACTCACGAAAGGGCCAGCTGGTCCCAACAGCTCCCACATCCCTCAGCCCTGGTTCTAGAACTCTGCAGGGCATCTCCTGCCCCCTCAGCCCACCCAGCATCTACCCTACCCTCTGTTCCTCCATCCACTTTCCCAGCACGACTCACTTCCACACCCTCCAGATCCTGCCCACACTGTCTCTGGAGATAGCCCGAGTTCAGGGAACCCAGGGCAGCCCCTGCTGTCTGCAGCCAGTGGAGGAGGCAAACCTGGGTCGGTGGATCAGGGAGCCTGGTCACAAAGCCCACTTAGTAGGGTCACTTTCCCAAGCCAAGGGCTCCCTGCACCTGCAGGGGTGTTCTGGGAAGAGTTGAGCTGGGCTGAGGATGCCCTGCACAGCCCCAGGCTGACCCAGGTCACAGTACAAGCTACTGCGTTTCCAGCCCAGATGGAGCTTAGGCGAGATAACGATTTGCCCATGATCCTAGCCCAGAGGCTGGCCCGGAGTCTCAGGGTCCCTGCATTTGCTGCATGCAAGAACCATGGAGGGGTGCAGCTTCTACCTTTGAAGGGTGTGCAGTCTCCTCCAAACACACAGCATGCCTGGGTGGCACACAACGTGGCTACCTGCGGAGTGCCGGGCTTTAGAATGACCCCACCTACTGACTCATGGGGATCCTCCAGAGGGTTTGCAAGCCAGTAAATCTTTCCAAGAGCAGGGAACCTCTTCTTTCTCCTGAGGAGCAGTTAGTGGGACTGAACCAGGCAACAACCCAACACTTCCCAAGCAGGCCTCCTGGAGCATCGTTAGAGCAAGGGGTAAACTGCTAGTGATAATGGGCTCCTGGGAGGAGAGTTTGCAGAAAGGCCTGAAGCGCTGAGCAAGATCTCAGGACGGTGGCCCTCTGGGAGCTTAGGACAAGTTCTAAACCCAGCCAGGAAGCTGAAGGGCTGACCAGACAGAAGCTGAGGGGGAGGAATGAGCATGCTGGGATAACTGCTGACCCCCGCCTGGGGGCAGGGCTTCCTGGTTGGAGCTGTGGGAGCTGACTCAGGCCAGACCCCACCTGCTCTGAGACACTGAGGCCACCCTCAAAGTTCACAGCCAACTGTCTCACGTGCTCATCCATATCCAGGTGGGTGCCTGGGGGAGGGGGTGGCTTCTGCAAGTGCTGCCACCCCAGGCCCAGAGTCCCACCCTCAATGCCTGGGCCCTTGGCCACCATGCTGTCTCAGGAGAAAGCCACAAGCCTCCCAGATGCTGTGTCCCACTGGGTGGAGGCCCCCCTGAGGAGATATGGATCGCACCAATGAATCACACAATCTGCCTCTGACCCCTTGAGGTCTCATCACCGCCCACTATCATCACCCCAGTGCCGCTTCCCACTCTGGACTAGAGTTCATAGGTATTAGCAAGAGATAAAACTCACAGCACATGGAACCCAGGAACAGGAATGGGAATAGAGATACCAAATGACATATAACCGCACACCCCTCGCAGGGAGAGGAGCAACAGAAAGCTGAGGATAAAAGAGACAATGGTCGATGTGAGATATGAAAATAATAACAATCTATAATCTATCAAGGATCCACGAGTGGGGGAGGAGGAAAAAAAGGGGAGCTGATCCCAAAGCTCAATAGAAAGTAAATGTCTAGAAAAGAATGATGGCAATATACGTATGACTACGTCAGATACAATTGGTGTATGGATTGTAACAAGAGTTGTAAGAGCCCCCAATAAGGACACACTGAGGATGACAAAATACACCACTGAAAACCTTATGCTAATCATTGATACACTGTCAGGTAGTGGAGGACTAGTAAAACTAGGCAGAACCTTGTCAGAGAGAGGACCAGATGACGAACACTTTTGGTCAGATTAAAGGGGAGGATCAGTGACAAAGAGCCAGGCCGTTTGCAGGATGCATGGCCACGGGAGCTGCAACGATGGGTTCAAACATCAGAAAGAAATGAGGGTGGCCCAGGACTGGCAAGCCTTTCCTTGTCCTGTACATTGGGGTTGCTTTGAAGCAGACCAACTGGACAGCACCTACCAACAAGACCAACCAAGGAAGAGGAAGCCACTATGGTCCCAGAAACAGACATCACTAGGACGTGTCAGGAGACTTTTATAAAGGTAACCAATGGCCTGGCCCTTCATCACAGAAAGCTGGGGAAGCACCATTGTCCTGGTTTACAAGACGTTCCCCAGATAAATTACTGTCCAGCTGCCCATAGGAAGGAGAAATACCTATAGACATGACGGAAGGGAGGTTCACTCCGCTATGGGAATGTGCTAATCTGTGCACTGAAATGTTGAAATCCACAGACACACGTGTATAAAACAGAGTTGAAATTAAATGTTTTACCGTGGAAGACGGGTCACCACAGAGCTGTCCCTTTTGTGTTGAAACAAACTTTGCTGAATTTACCTGCCAGCAGTTGCATGTCCTCCCTTTCTTTTAAGGTCGATGGAGACGCACGAGTGTAAGGAGAACGGTGAATGGTGGCCGTTCATAACCCAGGATCATCAGAAACCACAGAGTAAATTTTAGGAACGTAGACGTAGGACAGCGGAGAAAACTTCACTCAGGGACTTCAGTGAACTCTCCTTACAATGCTGAGGCCTGACACGCCTAGTGCCTGGGGGCAACCGGGCTCCTGCCCTAGGTAGTTTTGTTGAGCATGGCTCACTCAGGTGGTGCCTTTTCTCTCCCAGCAATATTGCTCCGTGAAATTCTGCCCATGATGAAAACTGTTTGCCATGGGTATGTCTTCTCACATCATTGGCCGACTCTTCGAAGTACAAATGCTTTTCTAAACGGGTGCTGCCTCCCTGAGCTTTCCTTTGTCTTGGCTCAATTGATGCAGATTCCTGTGCTGAATAAGCCATGGACTAGCACAGTTGGGTGCTTGTCAGTATAGCCAGCACAAGCAGCAATTTCGTTTGTCAAGACCCACCTGGCTGGAACAAGATTCCTTATTCCCGTAAAAACGATTTTTATCCAAATTCTAGAGGAGCACCAGTGTGCCTCTGGGAGCTAAACCCGGGCCTGCTGAACAGAGGCTCCGGAGTTTTCATTTTCTGACTGAAATTCAACACGGAATTTCATGGATCTAAGGAAACCGTGAATTGTGGACGAACCAGATTCTCACATCTTCATTGTCTAATGGAAGCTTAAGTTTCCCAGTCTGATCCGGCTGCCACTTCATTTCTGGCAATGACCATTCAATTGTGGACGTTCAGCCTTCTTCGGAATTCTCTTATATCGGCATGTTGCCGCGCCACATTAAGACCACTCGGTGGAGGTTTATGTGACTCAGGACAACTCTTTATTTCAGGCATCTAGAACAAAGGGAATTCACAGAGGTTGATGATCACTTATTAATGTCCCGTTTCTCTATAAAGCCCAATGATGACACTTCTACATCTGAGGGCAAAGAGCTCGTGCAGCATGATATTCTCATTTCAGCCACGCCGCCTGCAGTTTCTTCCTTGCAGAAAAAGCTTTCCCAGTGTACTTCTTTAAAATGCTGCAAAATAGTGGGACCGAAGATTTTGGTTTAGGGTTAACTTTAAACGGGCATAGGTACAGGCATGTGGGCATGTTTAGAGACAGTGTTCAAGTTCAGGTTAGAGTTACGGCTGCATGAGGACTCGGGTTATGGTAAGGTTGTGGATGAAATGTAGGGTGAGTGTGAGGTTTTAGGTAAGAGTGCTTAAGGATGAAAGAACCTATTGTCTCATTTAGGCTTATGGTAAACTTGACTGTTTAGGTATGGGTTAGGGTTAATATTTGTGTGAGGTTTAGAAAGTGTGCGAGGTTAAGAGTTGGGGTCAGGCTTGCGGCTTGTGTGTTACATCCGTTTTGGTTGTGGATAAGTTTAGCTCTCTGTCTAATTTAAGGGATTGGATTACACTAACGGTGGTATGGAGGCTTGGATTGAAGGTGATGGATAGAGTTAAGTTAGGTTCAGGCGAAGGGTGAGGGTTAGGAGTAAGGTTAGTTGTAGGGGGAGCTGCATGTTCACATCAGATTTGGGGTTAGGATTAGGCTTAGCCTTAGGGTAGACATATGGTTAGGGTTAGGGCTTGGTTTAGGGTGAGCCTTAGGTTAGGGTTCAGTTTAAGTTTAGGAGTATACAGAATTAGACCTAGGCTTAGGGTTACACCTCTTTTTAGGTTTAGACCTAGGGCTAGGTTTTGACCTAGGTTAGGGTTAGGATTAGGGTTGGTTTTAGGATAGGATTTAGGTTTGAGGTTTCATTTAAGTGTTGGATTATTGGAAGTACATCTGCTCTCCCTGGTTTTCCTTCACGATCACAATGTTTCTGAGATTCATGGTTTAAGGAAAATCTTGCTTCTTGCCGGTTTCAAGGCAAAAAGGCGCCACCGGCAGTTTTTTTTTCCGTCAACCTTACACTCGCTCTTTGAGAATCTTGGGTCTTTGGGAAAGCCGTGAGTCCAGCAAGATTTTTCAGTTCAAGTGTGCCCCAAGCAGTGGGTTCTAGCTCTGAGCAATACAGCCCGTGGAATTCCTGAGAATCTGGAACCTGCTATGAAGTTCAGCCTGCGTTTTATTCACACGGAAGAAGCTCCTTCGTGGTTCCCATGCCTCTGTACACTGATGCTTCCAGCAACGTCATGTCTCACAGGTCTATAGTGCTTCTCTGAGTTTCACTGGTCTAGGGTAAAGGGTGAAGCGCCTGGGTTCCCGTGCTTCACTACTGTATGGCCTCAAGATGATGTTTGTAGGCACAGCGGCAAATCCATCGGTGGCAATTCTCTCATATTGTCATTGCGATGGGAAGATACCTTATTCACTAGGAAATGTTTTACCATGGAAGACGGGTCACCACAGAGCTGTCTCTTGTGTTGAGACAAACTTTGCTGAATTTACCAGCCAGCAGTTGTGTGTCCTCCCTTTCTTTTAAGGTCGATGGAGACGCACGAGTGTAAGGAGAACGGTGAATGGTGGCCGTTCATAACCCAGGATCATCAGAAACCACAGAGTAAATTTTAGGAACGTAGACGTAGGACAGCGGAGAAAACTTCACTCAGGGACTTCAGTGAACTCTCCTTACAATGCTGAGGCCTGACACGCCTAGTGCCTGGGGGCAACCGGGCTCCTGCCCTAGGTAGTTTTGTTCAGCATGGCTCACTCAGGGGGTGCCTTTTCTCTCCCAGCAATATTGCTCCGTGAAATTCTGCCCATGATGAAAACTATTTGCCATGGGTATGTCTTTTCACATCATTGGCCGACTCTTCGAAGTACAAATGCTTTTCTAAACGGGTGCTGCCTCCCTGAGCTTTCCTTTGTCTTGGCTCAATTGATGCAGATTCCTGTGCTGAATAAGCCATGGACTAGCACAGGTGGGTGCTTGTCAGTATAGCCAGCACAAGCAGCAATTTCGTTTGTCAAGACCCACCTGGCTGGATCAAGATTCCTTATTCCCGTGAAAACGATTTTTATCCAAATTCTAGAGGAGCACCAGTGTGCCTCTGGGAGCTAAACCCGGGCCTGCTGAACAGAGGCTCCGGAGTTTTCATTTTCTGACTGAAATTCAACACGGAATTTCATGGATCTAAGGAAACCGTGAATTGTGGACGTACCAGATTCTCACATCTTCATTGTCTAATGGAAGCTTAAGTTTCCCAGTCTGCTCCGGCTGCCACTTCATTTCTGGCAATGACCATTCAATTGTGGACGTTCAGCCTTCTTCGGAATTCTCTTATATCGGCATGTTCCCGCGCCACATTAAGACCACTCGGTGGAGGTTTATGTGACTCAGGACAACTCTTTATTTCAGGCGTCTAGAACAAAGGGAATTCACAGAGGTTGATGATCACTTATTAAAGTCCCGTTTCTCTATAAAGCCCAATGATGACACTTCTACATCTGAGGGTAAAGAGTTCGTGCAGCATGATATTCTCATTTCAGCCACGCCGCCTGCAGTTTCTTCCTTGCAGAAAAAGCTTTCCCAGTGTACTTCTTTAAAATGCTGCAAAATAGTGGGACCGAAGATTTTGGTTTAGGGTTAACTTTAAACGGGCATAGGTACAGGCATGTGGGCATGTTTAGAGACAGTGTTCGAGTTCAGGTTAGAGTTACGGCTGCGTGAGGATTCGGGTTATGGTAAGGTTGTGGATGAAATGTAGGGTGAGTGTGAGGTTTTAGGTAAGAGTGCTTAAGGATGAAAGAACCTATTGTCTCATTTAGGCTTATGGTAAACTTGACTGTTTAGGTATGGGTTAGGGTTAATATTTGTGTGAGGGTTAGAAAGTGTGCAAGGTTAAGAGTTGGGGTCAGGCTTGCGGCTTGTGTGTTACATCCGTTTTGGTTGTGGATAAGTTTAGCTCTCTGTCTAGTTTAAGGGATTGGATTACATTAACGGTGGTATGGAGGCTTGGATTGAAGGTGATGGATAGAGTTAAGTTAGGTTCAGGCGAAGGGTGAGGGTTAGGAGTAAGGTTAGTTGTAGGGGGAGCTGCATGTTCACATCAGATTTGGGGTTAGGATTAGGCTTAGCCTTAGGGTAGACATATGGTTAGGGTTAGGGCTTGGTTTAGGGTGAGCCTTAGGTTAGGGTTCAGTTTAAGTTTAGGAGTATACAGAATTAGACCTAGGCTTAGGGTTACACCTCTTTTTAGGTTTAGACCTAGGGCTAGGTTTTGACCTAGGTTAGGGTTAGGATTAGGGTTGGTTTTAGGATAGGATTTAGGTTTGAGGTTTCACTTAAGTGTTGGATTATTGGAAGTACATCTGCTCTCCCTGGTTTTCCTTCACGATCACAATGTTTCTGAGATTCATGGTTTAAGGAAAATCTTGCTTCTTGCCGGTTTCAAGGCAAAAAGGCGCCACCGGCAGATTTTTTTTCCGTCAACCTTACACTCGCTCTTTGAGAATCTTGGGTCTTTGGGAAAGCCGTGAGTCCAGCAAGATTTTTCAGTTCAAGTGTGCCCCAAGCAGTGGGTTCTAGCTCTGAGCAATACAGCCCGTGGAATTCCTGAGAATCTGGAACCTGCTATGAAGTTCAGCCTGCGTTTTATTCACACGGAAGAAGCTCCTTCGTGGTTCCCATGCCTCTGTACACTGATGCTTCCAGCAACGTCATGTCTCACAGGTCTATAGTGCTTCTCTGAGTTTCACTGGTCTAGGGTAAAGGGTGAAGCGCCTGGGTTCCCGTGCTTCACTACTGTATGGCCTCAAGATGATGTTTGTAGGCACAGCGGCAAATCCATCGGTGGCAATTCTCTCATATTGTCATTGCGATGGGAAGATACCTTATTCGCTAGGAAATGTTTTACCATGGAAGACGGGTCACCACAGAGCTGTCTCTTGTGTTGAGATAAACTTTGCTGAATTTACCAGCCAGCAGTTGTGTGTCCTCCCTTTCTTTTAAGGTCAATGGAGACGCACGAGTGTAAGGAGAACGGTGAATGGTGGCCGTTCATAACCCAGGATCATCAGAAACCACAGAGTAAATTTTAGGAAAGTAGACGTAGGACAGCGGAGAAAACTTCACTCAGGGACTTCAGTGAACTCTCCTTACAATGCTGAGGCCTGACACGCCTAGTGCCTGGGGGCAACCGGGCTCCTGCCCTAGGTAATTTTGTTGAGCATGGCTCACTCAGGTGGTGCCTTTTCTCTCCCAGCAATATTGCTCCGTGAAATTCTGCCCATGATGAAAACTATTTGCCATGGGTATGTCTTTTCACATCATTGGCCTCCTCTTCAAAGTACAAATGCTTTTCTAAATGGGTGCTGCCTCCCTGAGCTTTCCTTTGTCTTGGCTCAATTGATGCAGATTCCTGTGCTGAATAAGAGATGGGCTAGCACAGGTGGGTGCTTGTCAGTATAGCCAGCACAAGCAGCAATTTCGTTTGTCAAGACCCACCTGGCTGGATCAAGGTTCCTTATTCCCGTGAAAACGATTTTTATCCAAATTCTAGAGGAGCACCAGTGTGCCTCTGGGAGCTAAACCCGGGCCTGCTGAACAGAGGCTCCGGAGTTTTCATTTTCTGACTGAAATTCAACACGGAATTTCATGGATCTAAGGAAACCGTGAATTGTGGACGTACCAGATTCTCACATCTTCATTGTCTAATGGAAGCTTAAGTTTCCCAGTCTGATCCGGCTGCCACTTCATTTCTGGCAATGACCATTCAATTGTGGACGTTCAGCCTTCTTCGGAGTCGTTCTGTGCCTGGAACACTTGTTTCCTCATAAAGGGAGACAATGGGTAGCAAACATCACTAAGGACATGGCATATATTTAGTCCCAGATATCACCACAGTTATTTTCTCAGACAAAGAGATCACTAGTCATTTGGTGCCAACAGAGCACAGGGAGCAATGCAGAAGGAAACCTCACAGACCTGCCTCTGGACGGTAGTAAGTCACTGAGCTCAGTATATTTGAAATCATGCACTGCACGCATGAATCTGGCTATGCCTGTAGGATGAGAATTACCATGATAACCTGTATTTCAAGAAGGAAAGTGGGTTCTATAGAATGACAATGAAATATTAGAGTCACTTTAATATTTGTTCTGCAAACAGAGAATACTAGTTCCTCCTTTCAAGTGGGCAGTGAGGAGAAAATTTAGGTTAAGGAAAAGAAAAACTCTCCATGGAGACCTGATTCCAACAGGAAATCCTCCCTATCCTTCATCTGTGTCTGTCTAGGGCTGGGTGTCTGTGCTCAGTGGGTCCTGAGCGCCCCCTGCTGCCCAGTGTTTTCCCTGTAGGGGAGGCTTATGTCTGGGCTCACACTGACTTCCCCTCACTGTGCTCCTTGCACAGTAATACATGGCCGTGTCCTCAGCAGTCACGGAGCTCAGCTGCAGGGAGAACTGGTTCTTGGATGTGTCTGGGTTGATGACTAGACGATCTTTTAGAGATGGCGCATATTCTCTGTACCATTTTGAGCTGTAGTAGTAAGTCCTTCCCATCCATTCAAGGCCGCTTCCAGAGTGCTGCCTGATCCAATCCCAAGTAGCACTGGTACTGGAAACAGAGTCCCCCGTGATGGTGCAGGTGAGAGTGATGGTCTGTGAAGGTCTAACCATCTGAGGACCAAACTCCTGAAGCTGCACCTGCGCCAGGCCACCTGGAGACATAGGAAATAAACATAAAACACCCTACCTCTGTGAATATGCCTTGTAGGATTCCATCTTCCCCCAACACTGACCTGATGGGAGACACAGCACTATGAGGAGAAGGAGGAAGGAAGCAGACATTTTGGAGCAAGGTCACCCTTATTCAGCAGTCACTTGAGTCCCTGGTGGGGAGACAGCATTTAAACAGGAAATCACATTAGTGATTTGCCTATGAACACCATTGGCTGGATAAGGTCTGGAGACTGTGAACAGTCCACGGGCACATAGTTCCTGCTGCTCCAAAAAGAGTTTTCTCCAAGACTGGCTCCTGCCGCATGCTGGACCAAGGCAGCTTGCAGACATGGAGGTTATCAGATGCCTAAGCAGAGGCTCAGTTTCACATCTTGCCAGATCGAAGTGTGTGCTCGCTGAAATTAATCAGAGTCCTGGTGTATCTGTGTTCTTTGATATAAACACTTCACATTTTCATTCACTTATTCTTTCTGTTGTTCATTGTGAGCTCTGAGAGCTATTCACACACCAGGAACTTTTCTCCACTGAGGAAAAAAAATCATTGAATCAAGCAAGCAAGTCAACAAGCAAGCAAAGAAATATTTGCCTCAAAAACCTAACCCTCTCTCCTTGAGTCTTTTCTGCCTCATAGAGACCCTGTATGGTTGAACAGAACTTCTCTGTGGGTTTCCTGGTACAGTTTGACAGTTCATAAATGTACCCTGGGTCTGATAACCTCCTATTTCTGCAAGGACTAACTAGTGATTTTAAATCATCGAGCTTTCATTTAATAACCAGATACATAACCTCAAACTGTCACTTGCCTCTTCATATCTCCTCCCTAAGGTGTCTAATATATTACAGGGCATTATGATGTCACATTCAGGATGAAGGAGCCCATGAAAACAGCCATGGGTCAGAGTTTTCGCTCACATTACATACAAGTGAAGCTGGGCGATGGGTAAAGAAAGCTGGAGAATACTTTGATGGACTTTGAATGATGGTGGTTTTGGAGAAGAATTTTGAAAATACCATGGGGTACTATAAAAATAAATTGATCTTAGAGGGAGTACAGGCACGGAATTTCCTAGAAGTAAGAATACGGATGGTAGCACTTCACCTCACACACGTTGGTCATGCTATGAGGAGAGGGCAGTACCTGGATAAAAAGACTACATGCTCAGTAAAGTCGAGGGTCAGTGAAAAACGGGGACCTCCCTAATGACATGGATTGATGCAACAGATGTAGCCATGAGACCAAGCATAACCAGTGTGATGATGGCGCAGCATCAGACCGTGCTCTGTTCTGCAGAAGGTTGGTATCAGTTGGAACAGATTCAAAGGTACCTGAAATAAGCAAAAATGTGTCAAAACACACAACAGTATTCTACACAGGCCCTGTTAGAATGATAGTTTGGGGAAGGGGGTTGGAAATGAATATGTAATGTCATGTTGAAAAACACACTGCACCAAGGGCTCAAGTAGAAAGAAAATATTTTGAAAATAATGACAGCAACATATATACAAATGTGCTTGACATAATAGATGGATGTATGGATTGTGATAAGAGCTGTAAGAGCTCAAAATAAAATGATATTTTTTTTAAAAAGAAGAACCAACTAATAAAAATTTTTTTTTAAAGAAATGTACTCATCAAAAGGAAATGTGTTCCAAGTTTCCAACCCAATTACTGCTGAGAAACAAAGGCAGGGGCTGGATGACAATGAAATGGGGAAGCTTTACTTGGAAAGTGGAAGGAATGATCCAAAAGGAGAATCCTCAAGATAAGATCCTGAAAAAAAAGGAATATAAAAAGAGAAGGAGAATTTTTTTAATTTATACTTTTAGGCATAAGGATCAGTAAGTAAATTTAGGGATTAATGGATATGTACCAGTTTCACAGGAACAATCATGGATATGCACAGGGTGGGGTTGTGATTATTGAAAAGACATGGCTTTTTGTACTTCTTGCTTCTAAATGTCTTTCCATTTCATCTGATGTCTTTCAAGCACATTTTGGATCCTTGGCCAAAGTCCTGTTTCATGGTGACCTGGAGGTTGGGAATGTCTTTCCTCTGCATGTGTGCCCAGCAGGTTTAGTCCTAAATGATAGTAGGACCCATTCTCAGAGGAAATGGGTCAACAAAGAGAGGGTATCAGGAAGTAAAATGCAGAATAAGTATCGGCAATACATAAGGTATGTATATTTCATAATCTTGTGTCAATATGTCATCTCCCAGGGGAGATTCCTTGGGGAAGTGTGAAATTTGCAGTGTTACACAGGGCCAAGGAGTTTGGGCAGTGGTCTCACACAGAATGTCCAATGACTTCATTGTTCTTATTCTGGAATCTGATTCTTCTTGATTCCTTTATTGGTAATAAATTATTGGTAATAATTATTGGTGATAAATATTGGTAAAATTTCACCAAAGATTATTTACAACATTAATAAAAATAAAATTTCCTTAAGATGGTAAATCTATTGTCATATATTGTTGCTTATTTTCCTTTCCTCCCTTCCTCTCTCCCTCCTTCCCTCCCTCCTTCCCTCCCTCCTTCCCTCCCTCTCATCCTTCTTTCCTTCCTTCCTTTCAGGATGTAGCAGTGATTGATAGACAGCCTTGAGAAAGAATGTGCATACCATTTCCTCTTCCATCATTCCTGTCAAAGAGAAAACTGGGGTTTCTGTTAAAAATTAAAGAGTTTATTTGAGTGACAAAACAATCCAGGGAGTGGCAGTAGTATCTCTAAGGATCCAAAGTACTGATGTGAAAGGAAATTTTCAGAGAGTATACAGACAGAGGGATCCGGGAAGTTACAAGAAAATTCTGATTGCTTGGCAATTTATAAAGTTTGAGTAATTTCTCAATTATATATATATATATATATATATATATATATATATATATATATATATATATATATATATATAAGTGTGTATATATATTATATATAAATAGGTGTGCTCATAGGCTTCTTGAAGTATGACAACTTTGGAAAGTAATTACAAAAACACTACACATCATCAACAACAAAAATGAGGTCTGACCTATATCTTTGACAGAAAGCATCTCCTTATGCTGACCACATAGTTCTTTTGAGCTCCTTCGCAGAATTCAAAAGAAACTCACAAACAATTAGTGGCAGATCAATTAAACACAATCACATGTGGGACTACAGGAGCAGGGAAAGGACCCTGACTGGGAGAGGTACACTACTGCCAAACTGAATAGCTTACAAAATTGGGGCAGACATCTCTGATGTCCAATTATGACTTAAGAGCTTAGGACTCTAGCTCCCCAATATCCATCTAGGACATAACCAGGGAGTGTGTTCTTAACTGTGTCTCCCTGCACTGGCCAGGGTGCTCTCAGCAACCTCGCTCTGTCTGACACTCCTTACATTGCTTTACATTGCAAGTCAGGGACCAGAAATAACTCAGTAGAGGCTGACTATGTGGAGATAGAAGCTGAGTTTAGCTGAGTCTGAACTTAAAGTGTCAAACTGCTATTATTTTATGGTAGAAATATAAACTAGTTAGGGGAATTTTATACTTTGTTTAGCTGTAACTTTGCAAGAACTTCTCCATAGCCCTGACCCAGGTTAACCCCCTCTATCTTGTCTCACTGATTCTCCTGTGACTGTGTGTAGGCATGAGTTGTCATGGGTGCTAGCTAAGTCAAAGGCCTAATTTTTTCCTTAGTGTCATTTCTGTCCCTACTTGTTAAGATCTGGCACCTGTATACATGGCCGGTCTCATCGATATTTAGGGCCCTAGCACTGAAAGCCCTGAAAAAAAGATCTTAGTTAAAGCAAATTGTTTTCACCGTTTGTAGCTGTCATTCCAAGATTTGTGTCTGTGTGAAAAATTGTTTCACTCAGTCTGTGTACATGTGTGTATATGTGTTAGGCCAGGGTGACTAGAAAAAAAATGTAATGACACTCCTATAGGTATAAGAAAGAGCTTTATATCAAGGAGTGATTGTATATCAAACAAACATCCCAGTCCAGATCAAGTCCATTAGTCCAGTACTAGTCCAGGAATCCCTCGTCAAACTCACACAGCCACAAGCAACGATGCAGAGTGCAGGAAGCACAGCCTTGTGGGTGAAGAGTTCTGTGGTGGACGCATCTCCAGGGCTTTGGCAGGTCTCCCAGTGGCCCCTCAACAAGAAGGTGAAAACAGAGAGAGGAAGTTCCCAGGATGATCCTTGTGATAAGGCCACACCCACTAGGAGCTATCATCAGGCTTCCAAAATCCACCTCTTCATTTCTATATCTTCAATTTGACATGACATTGTGTGTGTGGGTGTGTGTGTGTGTGTGTGTGTGTGTGTAATCACTTCTAGTCAGTTGGCCACACAGCTGTGTTAAATATTACATGGCAAAGGTGAGTGAGTGCTTCCAGTGCCTCATCTGCTTGTTGAAGCATTTCAGTAGGCATTCCACTGCTCCCTGGACCTACTTTTTCACTGATGCTCTTAGTGCACCTTTACCTTTTTCTTGAGTGATCCTGGTTTTTGCTCAGATGGTTCCTCTTGAAGCAGTGTGGGAAACAGCTACCTGTCTTTTGCCCTTTGTTCTGTATCCTTGAACAGCGTTCTGCCATTTGTTTCAAAGTTCACTGTAAAGGTGAACTCTCATGTATTTTAGCCTAAAGACCTTTATTATAGACATTTAGAGTCTTTACCACTGGGAATGTTAACATTTTTTTTAAAACTACCAAAAGTCCCATGGAAGTTTATTTCCAATAATTTTGATAAAGCTGCCTCTGAAAGCTCACCCTGGCTAAGAAGGTTCTGGAGTCCCCTGGTGGAGAAGCTGCATTTAAAGATGCCAGGTATTTGTATATGAGTGTCACTGTGAATGGTATACAATATGGGAACAGGGAACAGCTTGCTAAACTCATGGATCACAACTCCACAGGAAGGTTTCCCCAAGAGCTGGTTCCTGAAGCAAGTGGGATGCAGGCAAGTGAAAGACCAAGAAGGTTTCCAGGGCTCTCAATATTATGACACACATAATTTAATCTTTGACTCAAGGAGTGGATGCTGGGTTTGAACCCATAACCTGTGGTTAGTAACTTAATACTTAGTCCACTGCACCATGCAGCCTTTTTATAAACATCTGCTTCAGGGAACCTGTATTACAGGGTAGTGTGATGTCACTTTGAGGATCAATTGCCTCAAATGCCTGTGATATCTGTACAATGGGTAGGGACGACTGCTGAAAAGTCGATGACCAAAATTATGGTTTGGGGGAAGATATTGAAAGTATCAGTGACTGCAAGTAAGGAAACCTTACTTTATCGACTCGGCATCCCTGATATTCTCCTTCAGTCTTATTTTTGTTCCCCAAATGCAAAGGGTATTTAAAAGAACGTGATTGGAGTTCTCAAAAAATGTTCGAAAAGGAAAACACTGACTTGAACATTAAATTACATTAAAATACACTGTCAGGAAATAGTTTTTTTTTAAGATTTCTGTTTTTTATCAGTAATAAATCTGGTGTACATGTACAAGGGACCCTCAAAGTGGCAGATATACTTATATTTCTTTTTACATATATACTCATACTTTGAATATATTGAGCATATATTCAAATAATATATTACAAATATATTGAAATATTTTAAAAACATTTTATTAGGGACTCATACAACTCTTATCAAAATCCATACACACATCAATTGTGTAAAGCACATCTGTACATTCGTTGCCCTCATCATTTTCAATGCATTTGCTCTCCACTTAAGCCCTTTGCATCAGGTCCTTTTTTCCCCCTTCCTCCCCGCTTCCCCCTCTCCCCTCCTTTGTGAGCCATTGATAATTTATAAATTATTATTTTGTCATATCTTGCCCTGTCCTATGTCTCCCTTCACCTCGTTTTCTGTTGTCATCCCCCAGGGAGGAGGTCACATGTAGATCTTTGTAATCGGTTCCCTCTTTCCAACCCACTCACCCTCAATCCTCCCAGTATCGCCCCTCACATCCCTGGTCCTGAAGGTTTCAACTGCCCTTGATTCCCTGTGCCGCCAGCTCCTATCTGCACCAGTGTTCATACTCTGCTCTATCCAGATTTGCAAGGTAGAATTCAGATCATAATAGTTGGGGGGGAGGAAGCATTTAGGAACTGGAGGAAAGCTGTATTCTTCATCGGTGCTACATCCCACCCTGATGGACTCATCTCCTCCCCTAGACCCCTCTGCAAGGGGATCTCCAGTGTCCGACAAATGGGCTTTGGGTCTCCACTCTGCACTTCCCCCTTCATTCACTATGGTATGATTTTTTTCCCCTGATGATGCCTTATACCTGATCCCTTCGACACCTCGTGATCGCACAGGCTGGTGTGCTTCTTCCATGTTGGCTTTGTTGCTTGTGAGCTAGATGGCCACGTGTTTACCTTCAAGCTTTTAAGACCCCAGACACTATCTCTTTTGATAGCTGGGCACCATCAGCTTTCTTCACCACATTTGCTTATGCACCCATTTGTCCTCAGCGATCATATCATGAAATATTTTTATTTTATATAATGATATTTGTATTTATTTATTCACTTTAACATATATTTACTTATATTGATATTCACAGTAATTTTCATATTTATATTCATATTTATGTTCACATATATGTTTAGATTCATATGTGTATTTAGATTTAGATTCATATTTACATTGACATGCATATTCATATTCACACTCAAATTGTTATTCATGTTTATATTTTCAATTATATTTACACTAATATTCATGTTCTTATTTGTATTGATATTAATATCTGTACTTCCATACATATTCACATGTATATGTGTATTCATACTTAGGGCATGTTTGAGTCAAATTAATCTAGCAACCAATGATTACTGTTTTCCAGTGCAGTCATAGAGGTCTACCATTTTTACAGTTTGAACATTTTTTATAGCATATGATCTATTTCTTCTTTTTTAATTTTCAGTTGACATCTTGGACATCAGACTTTTTAAACTTAGATAGATAGTGTTCAGGGCCCAGGCCCAATCCCAACTACATGGAAAGCCACTGCTCCCCCCAGAAGAATTTACTTCAGAAGATAGCACAGAAGCTACAGGTCAGAGAGAGGGATATGTCTGATCAAAGCACATGGGAGCAATGAAGGGTGAGGAAGAGGGAGTGGAGCACATCCTGACCCACCAAGCCTTGAGGACTGATATCCTTGCTCAGAGTAGTCAATGCACAGAGAGAACCATATGGCCGGCCCCACTAGGAGACATGAAAACCCTCATGAACCCAAAGCCCTACAGGGGACAGCACTGGAGATACAGTGTGGGAGTGGCACCCGATCTGACCCCACCACAACAAGGCAAAACACTAAGGCCGGGCAATAGAACAGCAAGAGTACAGAGCAAGGAAGTCCCAAAGGAGTACCAAAAATAGACTTTGGGGCCAGGCCGTGGCACCCCATCAAACTCCACTGGAAAACACTCCTAAACGTCATCAAACAGACCTTGAACTATTATGTCTTTGTTTTGTTTTTGCTGCTGTTTTGTTTTCTTTTGTCACTTTGTCTTGCTCTGTCTTATTTTGTGTGCGTATTATTATCTCTGCAGGTCTATCTAGGTAAGATAGGCTAGATAAACAATCTGGAGGAGAAAACAACGTGACCGATGGTCCTGGGGGAGGGGGGGTCAAAGGAGAGGGGGAGGTTGGGGAAAGGAAATGGTGTTAATAAACCTGGGGACAAGGGTACAAGAAGGGATCCAAAATCAGTGGCAAGAAGCATGTGAGACGCCTGATAGGGATTGATCAAGGACAATGTAACTGAGTAGGATTACTGAATCCAAAATGGAGGCTGAGCATGATAGTGGGACAAGAGGAAAGTAAAAGGAAATAATGGAAAGAACTAGGAGGCAAAGGACATTTATAGAGGTCACAATGCAGGCATGTACATATGTAAATATATTTATATATGATGATGGGGGAATAAATCTATGTCCATATATTTATAAGTTTATATTAAGGTAGCCAATTGACATTGAACCTCCACTCAAGTACTCCCTCAGTGCAAGAACACTTTGTTCTATTAAACTAGCATTCCATAATGCTCACCTTCCTAATACTATCACTGAAGACATATGGGTGCATAATCAAATGTGGTGAAGAAAGCTGATGGCGCCCAGCTATCAAAAGATATAGCGTCTGGTTTCTTAAAGGCTTGAAAGTAAACAAGCAGTCATCTAGCTCAGAAGCAACAAAGCCCACATGGAAGAAGCCCACTAGACTGTGTGATCACGAGGTGTCAAAGGATCAGGGACCAGGCATCAAAGAACAAAAATTCATATCACTGTGAATGAGGGGAAGTACAGATTTGGGAGCCAAAGCCCATCTCTAGGCAACTGGACATGCCCCTACAGAAGGGTCTTGGGGAGAAAAAGAGTGCAGGGTGCAGTGTAGCAAATATGGAACACAAAACTTTCCTCTAGTTCTTAAATGCTTCCTCCCCCCACCACTATCATGATCCCAATTCTACCTTACAAATCCATCCCGACCAGATAATGTACACTGGTACAGACAGGAACTGGAAACGCATGGAATCCAGTTCAGAAGATCCCTTCAGGAACAGTGGAGTGAGTGGCGATACTGGGAGGGTTGAGGGAATTTGGGGATGTAAAGGGGGAACCGATTTCAAGGATCTATATATAACCTCCTCCCTAGGGGATGAACAAGAGAAAAGTGGGTGAAGGGCAACATCAGACAGTGTGAGATATGACAAAATAATAATAATTTATAAATTATCAAGGGTTCATGAGTGAGGCAGAAGTGGGAGGGAGGGGAAAATGAGAAGGTGATACTAAGGGCTCAAGTAGAAAGCAAATGTTTTGAGAATGATGATGGCAACAAATGTACAAATGTGCTTGACACAATGGATGGATGGATGTATGGTTTGTGACAAGAGTTGTACGAGCCCCACCCCACCCCCGCAAATGATTTTTTAAAAATAAAGATAGGTAGTGTTTTTCTAGAAATATGTCCACTTATTATAAATTTTCAAATTCACTGTTGTGATCTTCATAGTTTTGGTTCTGTTGTGATATTGGCCTTTTCATTTCTTATTCTTTATATTTGCTTTTCTTATTCCTTTTAGTTTAATAAATTTACCAGTAGTTTGTCAAACTTTGTTAATATTTTTAAAGAATTAACTTGTCTTATTGATTATTTCCCTGTTTCCTTTTCATTTATTTCTTCTTTTTTTTTTTTGCTGCAAAAGATCTCTTTATTGTTTTTTTTTTAACAATTTATTGGGGCTCATACAATTCTTGTCACAGTTCATAGATATACATACATCAATTGTATAAAGCACATCTGTACAGTCTTTGCCTTAATCATTTTTTTCTCCTCTTTTCTTTTTTTACATTTTATTAGGGACTCATACAACTCTTATCACCATCCATACATATACATACATCAATTGTATAAAGCACATCCATACATTCCCTGCCCTAATCATTCTCAAGGCATTTGCTCTCCACTTAAGCCCCTTGCATCAGGTCCTCTTTTTTTTCCCCTCCCTCCCCTTTCCCCCCTCCCTCATGTGCCCTTGGTAATTTATACATCGTTATTTTGTCATATCTTTTCCTATCCAGAGTCTCCCTTCCCCCCTTCTCTGCTGTCCCTCTCCCAGGGAAGAGGACACATGTGGATCCTTGTAATCAGTTCCCCCTTTCCAACCCACTCACCCTCCACTCTCCCAGCATCATCCCTCACACCCTTGGTCCTGAAGGTATCATCCACCCTGGATTCCCTGTACCTCCAGCCCTCATATGTACCAGTATACAGCCTCTGTCCTATCCAGCCCTGCAAGGTAGAATTCGGATCATGGTAGTTGGCGGGAGGAAGCATCCAGGATATGGGGGAAAGCTGTGCTCTTCATCGGTACTACCTCGCACCCTAATTAACCCATCTCCTCTCCTAAACCCCTCTATGAGGGGATCTCCATTGGCCGACACTTGGGCCTTGGGTCTCCACTCTGCACTTCCCCTTTCATTTAATATGGTATATATATACATATATACATATACATATACATATATACATATACACAGATATACACATACATACACACACTTACATCTTTTTTTTTTTTTTTGCATGATGCCTTATACCTGGTCCCTTTGGCACCCCGTGATCGCACTGGCCGTTGTGCTTCTTCCATGTGGGCTTTTTTGCTTCTGAGCTAGATGGCCGCTTGTTCACCTTCAAGCCTTTAAGACCCCAGACACTATCTCTTTTGATAGCCGGGCACCATTAGCTTTCTTCACCACATTTGCTTATGCACCCATTTGTCTTCAGCGATCCTATCATGGAGGTGTGCAGTCAATGATATGATTTTTTGTTCTTTGATGCCTGGTAACTGATCCCTTTGGGACCACTTGATCACACAGGCTGGTGTGTTCTTCCATGTGGACTTTGTTGCTTCTGAGCTAGATGGCCGCTTGTTTATCTTCACCTTTTCATTTATTTCTGCTCTATTCTTTAATATTTATTGTCTTCTGGTGACTGATGTTTTACTTAGCTCTTTTTTGTTCTAATTGTTGAAGGTTTGTGTTACCATGCTGACTTTTGCTTTATTTTTTGATATCTTCATATATTGTTCATAACGTGTGTTCTTAGTATTGCTTCTGAAGTATACTAAAGCTTTTGGTATGCTTATTTTTGTTTTTGTAAGGAATTTAAAATCTTAATCCCTACCATTTCCAAGTAATTTAATGCACAGAATTGCTCATTTTCCATGTTAGATTTTATTCTTTTATCTTCCTATTGTTCATATATAATTTAATAATGCGGTGAAGTAAAATTTATTTGTAATATCACAATTTTTAAAAATGTATTAAAGCTAGCATTGTAGCCTAACGTATGGTTTATTCTGAAGAATGGTACATATGAACATGAGAAGAAGGTACATTGACGTTTTCCCAGATAGTATGTTTCCTACATGTCTAAGAGGTCAGTAATTGTGGTATTTAGTTCTTCTGTTACTGTATTGATTTATTATCCAGTTGATATTTAGTGTTGTTCTGTCAAACCCAGTGTGGATGTATTTAACTCTATTACTGTAAAATTATGTAGTTCTATCTTTAAGACTATAAGAGCTTGATTAATATATTTTGAGGGTCTGCCACTAAATTAATATATACTTATTACTATTTTTCATCTTGCTCTTTTGTTCCTTTTATCATATAATGCCCTTATTTGTCTCTCATTAAAGATTTGGTCCTATTTTATTATTAATTTGTATAGCCAGTAACACATTTTAAAATTGTAATTGATTAATATTGCTACCCTTGCTTTTTTAATTTCCATTTTCTTGATATATTTTCTTCTACCTTTGATTTTTAGATTATATTTGTCTTTATGTCTTAATTGTGTTTCTTTTTTTTTTCACAGTTGAGCTTGCTTTATGGGTGGCATGCTGGCTGGGTTGTGGGGGCAGGGCAAAGACTCAGACTGAGCTTATCAAGGGACTGGGGCATGGCGTCCTAGCTGGTGCCAGGATGGGATCAACTCCTTCAGGACGGAGGGGCTTTGAGAAGAGGCGGCAGAGAGAGCGAGGAGAGGTGGGGAAGGAGGGAGGGGTGACAAGGGGATGGGGTAGGAAGAGAGACAAAGGGAAGGCAAGGAGGAGACAAAAAGCAGGGCCTGGCTGGGGCTGATGTACAAACCAGAGGTGCTCCGTCCGGTCAGCAGCAGGAGAGGCTCAAAGGGGAGCCTCCTGGGAAGTGTAGGCAGCCATGCGGGCCCGCTTCAGCTGCTCGTAGGTGACGAACATCACCACGTTCCAGGAACCCAGGCGGAGAAAGGAGGGCATGACCCCTTTGTAGGAGGCCCGGGGCCCCTCCTTCTGGAGCATGGTAAGGGCGCAGTTGCCAGCGCTGCTGTACTGGCCCAGGGCAGAGTTCATATATCTTGTCTTGACCACGTTGACGGGGAGGCGATAACGGTGGTGCAGAAGCCGGCCCCGAAGGCGGAAATGAAATGGCAAGGGAGGTCATCCGTCATGAGGTTGGCCTTCAGGAGGGAATCTTTGATGAGGTCATAGGTCACCAGTTCAGCACAGTTGACAATGGCATTCCGAGCCACATTGGGTGAGGTCCCTTTCCAGAGTCCCTGAAACCCTTCCTCCCGAGCAATGATCTTGTAGGCATCCACAGTGCTCTGGTATCTTGGGCTACCTCCAGCCGGGGCCTGACCTTGGAACCAGACCTTCACCACATCTGTGGGCTGGGCCACCACCACAGCCAGGGCACCAGTGGTGCTGCCTGCCAGGAGGCGGCTACCGATGCCGGCATGCTCAGAGCCCTTGGTGTAGAACTGCTTAACGGAGTCATAAAGGCCGATGCGAACAGAGGCGAAGCTCATCTGGCGCTGGAGGCCGGCGACCAGCCCGTTGTAGAGGTTGCGGGGGCCCTCTGTGCGCACCATGGTCAGGGTGGCGCCCAGCACGCCGCGGTACTGAGCGCTGGCTATGGCCCGCAATGGCCCTTGGATTTCTCCTTGGATCTGCAGCCGGACTTTAGCGGTATCCAGGGGGAAGGTGATGAGATCCGCGATGCAGGCGGCTGTGCCAGCCCCCAGGAACTTCACCGTGGCGGTCGGGGGCACATCGGTAGCCTTGGACCCAACCATGATGCTGACTTCCTGCTACCTCCCAGTAATGAAGACGGGTGGAGAAGGGGAGGGCACCTTCAATCAGCAACGAGATGAGATAGAGGAACTCTGCCGGAATCCGGACTTGTAAGGTCTCAAGATGAGGCCTCCGAAGATCAAGCTTCTCTAAAGACGTCCCATTCTTCAAAGCCAACAGTGGCGATCAGGATCTGATCTCTTTGGTTTTCCATAGAAAATAGCTGAGATATGGAACACCTATTGGTCATACTATGTATCCGGGCTGCGGGGAGAACACGAGATGCAGATGGCAGTGCGGTCGGCGGGGACACAATCGGAGATGAAGCCGTCGCGGTGCAGCAGATTTATGGATCAAGCAGATTTATGCTTTTCACTGCCTCTTGAGAGGTGCATTGAGTCCTTGTACATTCCATGTCATTATTGATGTGTATGCATTTATTGCTGTCATAATGCATTGCATTTCTGGGCTTTTTTCCCCCTTTGTGGAGTTATTGAGTTTTTCCCCTCAAATTTTGTGCCCTGAGTTCATTTTTTTAAGTTTCTGTTAATTTTTTTCATTATTATTTTGTAAGACTCCATGCTTTGTTCTTGTTTTTCTTATGGATTAGCTTTATCTTTTCTTCTTCTTCATCCTTTCCATATTACTTGAGAATTTTGTTAATAATTATATGATTCCAGACAATAATATTGGCATAGAAAATATTTTCTAGATCATTCTAAGGGAAATTTATTGAATAAATATGCATTTTTGAGTATTTATTAGGATGAAAAGATTCAAGATACATCAGAGGGTATGAAGAAAATTTCCACTCAGCATGAGAATATTTTTTTTGCATTAACTATTTCTAACTTTGACAACAAATGGCCCTAGTTAGTTTCCTGGAGTGTAAACTGAGATCTCATCTATACTTATTATTCTGAAGTCTGCCTTTGGATCTCTGGTGACAGACAGACAAAGCCCATTCCAATGAAGAGAAGGCAAGTGCCAATGCAGGAAGTTTCCCAAGAGTCACTGTGCACGGTATCCCTAGAAAGGTGCTGACAAGGTGGGGAAACCACAGCTTCTGAGAGGAAATCATCACGACTTCATTGCCTGGCATCTGCTGAAAATGGCCTAAAGAACATTTTGAGAAATTAGTTTGCAATTTCCTCCCCTTGTGACATATTTACTATCCTTTGGAATCAAAGCTGTCCTTCCAATGAGTGCTCCCTTTATTGTGACTCCAATGAGTGATCTTACTAATGACTCCGCCCACCGGACAGGTCATTCCAGTTCACCTGTTCCCAGTGTCAGGAGTCTCTCTGTTTGGAACCCTTGTTTCTGCATACAGGGAGACAATGGGTAGCAAGCATCACGAAGGACATGTCACAAATTTAGCCCCAGAAGTCACCACAATTGTTTTCTCAGATATAGAGATCATTAGTCATTCACTGCACGATTCACTGACAACAGTGCACAGGGAGCAAAACAGAAGGAAACCTTCACAGACCTGACCCTGGGCGATAGTAGGTCACTGAGTACATTTGAAATCATGCATTGCATGCATGAATCTGGCATGCCTGTATTTTATTGTCAAAGGTTTTGAGTCATGAATAGGGTGAGAATTACCATGATAACCTGTTTTTCAAGAAGGAAACTGGTTTCTAAAGGAAGGCAATGAAATATTAGAGTAACTTTAATATTTGTACTGTGAACAGACAATGCTAGTTCCTCCTTTCAAGTTGGCAGTGAGGAGAAAATTTAGAGAGTAATAAATTCTACATTACAAATCTGACTAGATGAGAGGATGTGCATAGGCACAGATAGCAAATGGAAACACAGGGAATTCAGGACAGATGACACCTTCTGGACCAGTGGTGAGAGTGGTGATTCCTGAAGGGTGGAGAGAATGTGGGGTAGAAAGGGGGAACTGATTACAAGAATCTAGGTATAGCCTCCTCCCTGGGGGATTGACAGCAGAGAAAATGGTGGGGAGAGATGTCAGACAGTGTAATGTATGACAAAATAATAACAATAATTTATGAATGATGAAGGGTTAATGAGGTAGGGAGAGTGGGGAGGGAGGGGAAAATGAACAGCAGATACTAAGGGCTCAAGTCGAAGGCAAATGTGAGAATGATGATGGCAACACATGTACATATGTTCTTGACACAATGGATGTATGTGTGGATTATGATAAGAATTGTACGAGCCCCCAGGAAAATGATTTAAAAAGAAAAACAAAAACTGTCCGTGGACATGCTGAGAGATGAAAGAGGGAAGGAACCCTGAGTCCTCCTTGTCATCCATCTCTGCCTGTCTAGTGCTGGGGATGTGTGCTCAGTGAGTCCTGTGTGCCCCCTGCTGCCCAGTGTCTTCCTTGCAGGGAAGTTTGTGTCTGGGCTCACACTGACTTCCCCTCACTGTGTTTCCCTTGCACTTAAAGTAATACACAGCTGTGTCCTCAGCAGTCACCGAGCTCAGCTGCAGGGAGAACTGATTCTTAGATGTGTCTCTAGTGATGGAGAGCCGGCTTTGGAGGGATGGGTCATAATTTGTACCGCCATTATAGCATATGAGTCCCATCCACTGCAGACCCTTCACTGAGGGCCGGCGGATCCAGTGCCAGCAGTAACCACTGCTTGTGATGGAGAAACCAAAGACAGTGCAGGTGAGTGACAGCTTCTGGGAGGGCTTCACCAGTACTGGACTCGACTCCTGAAGCTTCACCTGGGACAAGACGCCTGCAGAAAAAACAGATGGTCCACGTCAGTCACGTGAATTCACAACAATTCCCAAAGACCCAGGGCAGATATCTGAATCTCCACTTTGGGAACTGTTACCAGGCACAGGAGAACACACAGAAATAGCATCTTTAGACCACAGCTCTGCTTTTCCAAGAGACCTAGAGCCCTGTCTGTAGAGAACTGATAGCTTTCCCGCCCAAGGGTGAAATTTACCCTAGTGCCTGAAGAATGATTGCATGTGAGGGAGCCCTGTCCTTATAAACAGATAGTAATAGAGACCAGACAACCTTTTTCCTCCTGAGCCCATGCTAGGGTAGCTCTTTGTTTGAACTCATATGCATGTTAGTCTACAGAGAGAGAGAGCACTTGACCTAAGTGGTGTGTATTAAAGATCAAAGGAAAACCAAGTATTTCTGAGCTCAGTGTTTTCTCCCTCCAGCCCCTCAACGTCTCTGCCCTGCCTTGGGCTCCTGTATGTCCTGTGCCCTAGAGAGTGGACAGACTATCATTTGTTGAAACATCAGGTGGACACCAGGGTATCGTCATCACCCACAGTCTCCAAACATCTGTTCTTTCCACTTCAACACTTCCATATCAACCTCCTCAAAGTCTTCAGGGGTTTTCTTTGGGCCACTGCCATCACCAACACCAGCACTCCTACAAACAACACATCTCAGGTTTTGATAACTAGGGCCAATCTCAGTGTAAATAAAGAGATCCAAGTGGCATAGGGCCTCAGGGAGGAGGTTTCCAACTGGGGAATGTGGGCCCCAGAAAAGAATAGTTTCAACTTTGTAACTTCTAACTGATGCAAGACTGAGATGACAGTCCCTTGGTTTGCCAGAGCACATGCAACATTAGGGCAAAACTAGTCAGGAGTTCAAGGATAAATACATAACAGAGAAGTGAGTGAAAATTTAAGTCACCAGGAGTACAGAATAAGAATAATGATATTTCAGGTTTTGAACAAAAAGACACCCACTTGAGACCCAACAAGCACCCTGAATTAAAATAAGGTCCATCCAGGCACTAGTCCTGATCCTGAGCAGGAGCTGGAAATAAAGGAGGGAAGGCGAGGGACGGATTAAACGGTAATCACCTGTAATACTTCAGCATCATTAATAAATCGATGTAATTTATACTCCAGGAGCCTTCCTTATTGGAATCTCCAGCCTTTGGTGAGTCCAGAAAATCAGGGGTTCTCAACCTTCCTAAGGCCACGACTCTTTAATACAGTGTCTCATATTGTGGTGATGCCCAAACATAAAATTCTGTTCTTTTTAACATTTTATTAGGGGCCCATACAACTCTTATCACAATCCATACATACACATACATCAATTGTATAAAGCACATCGTTACAATCTTTGCCCTAATCATTTTCAAAGCATTTGCTCTCCACTTAAGCCCTTTGTATCAGGTCCTTTTTTTCCCCCTCCCTCCCCACTCCCCTCCCTCATGAACCCTTGATAATTTATAGATTATTATTTTGTCATATCTTGCCCTGTCCTATTTCTCCCTTCCCCCCTTTCTCTGCTGTCCGTCTCCCAGGGAGGAGGTCACATGTAGATCCTTATAATCGGTTCCCCCTTTCCAACCCACTCACCCTCTACTCTCCCAGTATTGCCCCTCACACCCCGGTCCTGAATGTATCATCCACCCTGGATTCCCTGTGCCTCCAACTCCTATATGCACCAGTGTACAACCTCTGCTCTATCCAGTCTTGCAAGGTAGAATTCGGATCATGGTAGTTTGGGGGAGGAAGCATCCAGGAACTGGGGGAAAGCTGTATTCTTCATCGGTACCATATCACACCCTGACTGACTCATCTCCTCCCCTAAACCCCTCTGTGAGGGGATCTCCAGTGGCCAACAAATGGGCTTTGGGTCTCCACTCTGCACTTCCCCCTTCATTCACTATGATATATTGGATGATGTCTGCCTTATACCTGGTCCCTTTGGCATCTCGTGATCACACAGGTTGGTGTGCTTCTTCCACGTGGGCTTTGTTGCTTCTGAGCCAGATGGCCGCTTGTTCACCTTCAAGCCTTTAAGACCCCAGACACTATCTCTTTTGATAGCGGGCACCATCAGCTTTCTTCACCACATTTGCTTATGCACCTGTTTGTCTTCGGCGATGGTGTCATGGAGGTGTGAAGCCAATGATATGAATTTTTGTCCTTTGATGCCTGAAAACTGATCCCTCATAAAATTATTTTCATTGCTACTTCATAACTATCATTTTGCTACTGTTATGCATCAGGAGAAACATGTGAAATGGTCGTTCCACCCCTAAAGGGGTCGCGACCCACAGGTTGAGAACTACTGTTCCAGATGAAGGCAGAATAAACCCGGGTTGGATTGGGTGAAGTTGCTGTGGGAGGTGTTCTTAGGAAACACTTGGCACCTCTGGGAACGCCTTGCACACACAGACACACATGCACACAGGTGAACACATGAAAATATTAGCAAACAAGAACCTAAAATGTACGCAGAGAGAATTCAAAAGCCAAGTGAAGTAAGAGACCATGTACAGTATTTAACTTACAATAAGAGCTCACCCAAAAACCCAGAGCTTAGCATCGTGATCTGCGTGTTCGTTGCATTTATAAAATGTAATACTTGGTGACACTTTTTTTCCAGTTAATCTCATTTATCAAACAAGGTTTTTTCAACAGTAAATAAACTCTTGACAAACTTCATTGTTCATTGTTCAACCATAACCACCCTTAAATATTATAAATGATCTCTCTCTCTCTCACCTCTCTCTCTCTCTTCCTCCTTTCAGTGTAGACTGGTTAATTTTTTTCATGTTTGTAATTTTTGAATACTAAGAGGGCACTACAGCATCACCCCAGGGCATAATTACCAATGAAAGCAAATTAATTAATTATAAAGATTGTTTAGCTTAATTATGTCTCCTTAATTATGTGTGTCTTATTTGGAGATAAATAGAATGAATGGGATTAACAATGAATGGTAATTTTTTTATCACCATTATTTGCAAAAATCTGCCTGGGCACACAGACAAGATAGTAAGGCGAACATCAGCTTGAGAAGTGATGTCCACTGGCTGGAGAGTACATCGTCAGAGGACCATACTGGGGATACATGGTGTGGAGTGAGCCTGGTCTGACCCCCACCTCCCTCCACAGTGGGGTGGACCAATAAGGGAACAGAACAGGTCAGCAATGGGAGCCAAGCCAAGCCATAAAGCCCCTGAGGAGCCACAAAAGTAGACTTCAGGCTAGGAGGAGAAGTTCCCTAAACTCCCCAGGACCGGCGGGGAGAGAGTCATAAAGGTCAGCAGACAGATCTGGGATTATGTATGTTTTTAGGGTTGGGTTTGTTTGTTTTTTGCTAGTTTTTCCACCCTTTATAATTCAATCTATTCTTTCTGTTTTGTTTCGGCTTTTGTTGTTTTGCCTACCCATATTGGCAATGGTTTTGGAGGGCCTTGGTTCTGGAGTGTGGGGGAAGGGAGTGCTTATCAAACAATTCCATAGGTAGAGGAACAATTAGGAAATTAAATCAATAATGAGGAGGACTTAGAAATTCTGGGGGTGTTGGAGCAATAGCAATTTAGCTAAGAGGCATTACTAAGAGGCAGAAAAGGCGTGAGTGTGATGGTAGAACAGGGGGAATGTAAAACAAAATACAGAAAAGATCTAGGAAGCAAAACTATGGATAGAGGTATAAACATAAGGGTGTACATATATAAATATATTAATTCATAAAATAGAGATATTGACTTATGTACATATAATTGTATGGCCATACATTGAGGAAGTGGATGGACTATGGGCTTCTGCTCCAGCCCGCCCACAACACCAGATCACTTTGTTCTAACAACATGGCATTTTACTGTATTGTTATTTAAGTTCAAGTTAATTGGGTACAAACATAACAATGGTTGAGAGACAACAATTAATAACACATTCTATGAGTCCAGTAATATTCTGATACCAGGGTCAGATAATGATACTTCAAGAAAATGTAGACCAATATTGATAATGGAGCTACAAGAAAATTTTTTTAATATTAAGAACTGAGGCAGACACATTTAATATGTTGTCTGACTCAGTTCCCAAATAACTTGAACTTAAATAACAATACAATAAAATGGTATTTATTCATAACTGCCAGAATCTGCACCTTTAAAAATCTTACAATTAGGCTAGAAGTGTCTCATGGAATTTTATTTATTTTATTAAATATTTTATTGGGGGCCCTTACACCTCTTATCACAATTCATGTAGTCATCCATTGTTTCAAGCAGATTTGTACAGGAATTAACAAGACTAACAATAGCATTGACCACACATGCTAATGATCCTCAGAAATCAGGATGGTGACATGTTGTCTCATGTACTTTGAATATTTTATCAGGAGAGATCCATCTTGGGAAAATGATATCATGCCTGGTAAAGTAAAAGGCAAATGAAAAGAGGAAGAGCCTTGTGTGGATCATTGGCTGCAGCAATGGGCTCAAACATAAAATCCACCGTGAGATGGAGCAGGACTTGGGAGTGTTTCATCCGATTGTACCTAGGTTCTCTGTGAGCTGGAACCTACTTGAGGGCAACTAACAACAACAACACACTGTCCTCTTTGTCCAAGACTCTCCTGTTTCCATTCTTCCCCCTGAGCTAAATCCTGTCCTTGATCTTACTTACATGACTGGTTCGCCTAGCAGGGGGTGAGTTCAGTTCTGGACATGAAAGTGACCAAAAGCAATTCCTTGAGGGTCTTTTTTGTGAGTCTGAGTTTGGGTCCCCATTTTTCTCCCACTCTCTCCAGGATTTTCTAAAGGGATTACTTTTGGAGCACTTGGTTGCAGTGGCTATGCACATCCCATTCTGCTGATCAATCACTAATTTTTGGTGAGCAACCCACTGGAAAGTGGCTTGTATAACTAAGAAACCGTTTGGACTCTAGTTGCATGCTATTGTGGGTGGCTCTACAATGAATGAACAAACCCCTGTTTGTGAAGAGGGTAGAAGTTGGGCTGCTAACTTTAAGACTAGCAGTTTGGAACCACCTATAACACCACAGGAGAAAGAATGAGCGTTCTCTCCAGCAAACGTTTTCATTCTTGGAAACTCACCAGGGAAGTTCCCCCTTGTCCTATAGTATCTATGTGAGTCTGCATTGACTCGATGACAATGAGGTTTTTATGGTGGAGGTTGGGGAAAGGGAAGTTAATGATTTATCCACAGAAACAGGAAACCTCACATGAAAACAGGTGTAGTAGCTACATAGTTTCATTTCAACTTGGGAAATAAGTCTAGGGGTAGAGGGTAGCCTGTCAATCAGATCACAGCTTGATGATGCCTCCTGGTGGGCATGACCTTCTCATGTAGATTCTGGGAATTTCTACTCTTTTTCCCTGGAGCTGTGCTACCCTCTCTTTCTGCTTCACCTTCCTGCTCTTGAGTAACTTGGAGAGCTAGAAGAGCCACACGAGACCCATGCCAGCACTAAAAGCTTCTACCACCATTGGATACACAAAACTTTTCACCCACTGGCCTGCGGTCTTCCTGCATTCGTCATCATTCCATGTGCTGTGTGAGTCTGAAGGGGAAATTTTGGACTACTATCAGATATATGGGCTAATATTGGATGTTTAGAGCTGATCTGGATTGGGATAAAATGTTTTCTTGTTATCTATTAGTCATTGATGTAAATATCTTTCTTGCACATATTTGAATGACCGTGAATTTGTTTCTCTAGTCTACCCAGTATAACACAGCAAGTATTTCCAGAGAAGTCACCCTTTAGTTGCAAAACCTAGGCTAAGTTTTCCCAGATCTAAGGATAAGGTGGCTCCAGCAGAACTGGGAACATAAACCAGTTTAATTCAGAAAATATTGCCTGATAAGTGATGTTTGTGGATTCCTGATAAAGTCAGGTAACAGTTTTCTGTACAGCCTGGGGAACTATCTGACCATATTGGGAAACATAACCGAGTGTTACAAATCAACTTTCTCTATTTTCAGCCAGGAACTTTGGAATCTGACTCGAACTTTCATAAAGGAATTCCCAAGTATAACAGGCATGAAAGAAGCACAATCTTTCTGGATGCAAGTTAATCGGGAAATAGTTCACTTTGATCTTTCCCAAAAACACTTATTCTGAGAGTCTCAGCAGCCAAGAGTTACCTGCAGGTAGGAAATTTAAATTTCAGATCACTCAACTTGGAAAAGTCTTCCTCACTGTCCATAACGACCTCTTGGACTGATAGAAACTTGAATGAGTGATACATTAAATTAGCAGAGTGCACGAATCATGATAAGCATCATAGAAGAACATAACTCTCATGTTTAACTATCCCCAAAGCTTCCCGGTGAAATCAAACAAGAAGATAGTATAAATTCCAGCTCTATGGACATTACGTTTAACAACCATTCTCCCATCTACGTTCCTCCATTCCCTTTTCACTGCTCCTGCTGAAGGTTTATTTTTAAATTTTGTTAAAATGACATATAACTTACCTAGACGTGCATGCCATTAGGTACTTCTCTTTTCCCCAAAACCAGTCATACACGATAGTGCTTTAGGTCAAAGAATGGACCATCACTGTAAAGGTTAAGCAAGGACCCTAAGTTCTTGCTTCAGACCCATTAACACCTTGGCAGGATTGGATGGTTGGGTGTTTGGAGTTAGTTAGGAGGATGCACATCCGGGGAATCTGATCACAGGCTTACGCACCCAACGTACATTGTTGTATTTCACCCATGTCACCCATACACGCTCTCTGCTATGGGGGAAAGTACTGGAGCCTCGGCCATTGTTATCTGAGTCTCAGCCACTGCTGTGGGCCCTTTGGCGCGGACCGCCTCTCCCTGGCTCCTCCCCGAGCCCCGTCCCAGGCCCGCCATGCCCCGCCCACCCTTGCCAGGCACCTGTGTTGGTGCCTCAGCAGAAATGGGCGGGGCAAGAGCTGCCGTGAGAGGACTGAAGGCAGAGACCCTACTCCTCCCTGACCCCGCTAGCTCCTCCCCCTCCGGGTCACGCCCAGAAAGGGCCGGAAGTGGCGGTGTCTTATACTGAACTGCCGCTCACAGCGAGGATTCCGCTGTCTGGTGCTCTGCTTGCGGTGCCAGAGAAGCGCCCACAGCCTGAGCACCCTGTTGCCGGCGCTCCCAGGTGGGAGGCCCTGGGCTCCGGGACATGTGTGTGGGCGGAGGCTGTTTTAGTCCAGCTGACTAGGTTGCAAGCGCCCTTTCTCTCCCCCAGGAACCCTGCCAGCGCTTCTCTTGGTGAGAGGTGGGCGGGTGTCCCCAAGGCCGGTCCTATTTCCCTGCTTTCAGATTGGTTGTGGTTCATGGTGGGAGTCCCTGTTGGAGAAAGGGGATCCCGGCTGGGGTTTGGGGCTTCGGGGTTCCCTGATTCTCTCTTTGCGGGTCTCCTAACCCCCCTCCCTTGTTTCCTTCCGCACAGCGATGCCTCCTCCCGAGACTCCTTGCGCCTCCTCAGCTCAAAGGTGAGCCCGGGATCTTGTTCTGCTGACCTCTCTCTGGACCCGACCAGAGTCTGTTCTAGGCAAGAGATCTCTTGCTGGTCCGTGACAGAAATGTCTTCCCTGGCTTTAAAATATTGGTGGCCGCCCTTTCTTCTTACTCTTTGTTTTTATTTCTATCTATATATTACTAAGGTTTTTAAAATCATTCCCATTTCATTTCCTTTCTATTCTTTATTGTTTCTGTTGGGTTCAGTTTGTGAAGCACAAAAGGAGTGGATGCCTATAGATGAAATAACATGCGAGTGTCTGTAAGGATGTCTGGGTGGGGTCGGGGTGGGTCGCTGGCGGAGTTGGGGAGGGTGAGGGGACTTGGGGAGTAAGAATGAAGGATTGAGGGGACTGAACACTACAACTGAAGGTGACTAATAAGTCTGCTTAAAGGCGATTTAATCATAGTGGGAAAATAGACGATGTGAAATCGATTGTGGTAGTGATTGTGGAATGCTTAAGTAGGCTGAATTGTGGGATTATGTGGGATATGTGGATTAAGTGCCCCAAAACGTGTTAAAAAGAAAGAAAGATGCTCTCCATCACAAAAGTAATCTAACTAAACTATGCACAGAAGAATCAAAAACCAAACTGAAACAAAGGAACCAAAAACAAGGTAATGCTAAGGTGTTCAACCTCTATTTGGGGGATGAAACTGGAAGTGACCCTGAAATGGGCCCTTGGCGTTTGAACGTTGTGAGGCTGAAGGACAATTTATTTGGGGCTGGTGTACTGGGCGTTGGCCCTGGGGCCCTTGGCCAAGGCGCCTCTGCCAGCTGTCCAGGCAGCAGCAGGCTCATGGTCACCAGGATGTCGCAGGCTGTGATGGTGGAGTAGTTTGGAATGTGCCAGTTGAGATGCCTGGTCGGCGATGTGCCCAAAGGTGTCTTTGATCAACGAGTGCACAACGCTCATGGCCCTGAACGAGATACTAGAGTCTGAGTGGACCTACTGGAGCATCTTGTGCACATAACACACAGTAGGTCTCCTTGCCGCTGCATTGGCATTTCTTGCTGTGCTCCCTTTGAGCCTTAGCTGCAGCCTCCTTGGGACTCCTCCCTGGAGCAGGCAGGGACTTAGCAGGGTCAGGTGGGTTGTTTGACTGGGACGGTACACCTGGTAAAGGTAATGTAGGTGTCCTAAGGCGAGCTGAGGGAGGACGGAAACCTCCCCTGGAGCAGAAATTGTTGAAGCTCACTGGATCTTGATTTTTAGTAGGAATTTAGACCATGAAAGAAGGACCTCTAGATCCCTCTGACCTGTTGGGTTTTCAGCAGGAAGTGTTGGAAAAGTTACCACAGGGATAACTGGCTTGTGGTGGCCAAGTGTTCATAGTGATGTCACTTTTTAATCCTTCAATGTTGGATGATTTGATCTAATCTTCCTTGTAAGATGGGGGTGGAGGGGTGAGGGGCAGGAGTAGAGGAGAGGAGGGAGGACAGGAGAGAGGAAGGAGGTGAGAGGGAATGATTGGAGCTGCCTCCACATTCCCTGATCACCCCTAGCCTTGAACCCCGGGCAGCCACCTGCTGGAAAAGGTGTGTAGGCCAGCCACTGAGTGGGGACTTGTTTTTCTCGACACTACCTAGGTGGTCAATGAGGAGGTCCTGTTAGGAAAATGGGTTGGAGATGCTCACATTGTGCACTTGTGTGTCAGCATGCCGTTTGGATCCCTGGCCCGCTGTCGGCACTCTCCCACCCTGGGGTCCCCAGGCTTTCCCACCTGTCTCACAAACTTGAATAGTTGAGTTGGATCCCATTTTATTTTTGTAGATCTTATCATTGTTTCAAAATGTTTCACACACACAAAAATCTATTTTCAATTTCATTATTTATGTGATTTTGGTGTGTACATAAGTGCATGTGTGTGTACCATACACATGCTTTTGTAGTATCCTTTTTGATAATGACTAAGGATGTTTACCAGTAGTTTTGTTAGGGCAAAATGTGTGCTACCTGCTAACTGCATATATAAATCTCCTAGTACTGCTTTTGCCCATTTTAGCCCTGCAGGCAGGCTGGCCGGCTCTCCCTGCTCTCTGGCAAACAGCATCACCTCCTCCTCCTCTTGTGTTTTAGAAGGGTATAGGTGTGTTTGAAAGATGGTCAGCATCTTAATATGTAAGGGTTAATGGTTTGGGAGTTGGAGATTAGCAGTTTATCATTAGGGATTTAAGTACCAAGTATTTTTGTGTGTTGAAATGTTGCCTAGAACATTTTAACATTTACTACCTATATATAGTATTTATGACCTATTTGGCAACTTTTTAAAAATTTAATAAATCTTTTTATTGGGGCTCATACAACCCTCATCACAATGCATAAATATTCGTTGCCCTCGTTATTCTCAAAATTCTCCTTCCACTTGGGTTCCTGGAATCAGCTCGTTTTCCTTTTTATCCCTTCCCTTCCCTCCCCGCTCTCCCCTCCCCCATGAACCCTTAATAGTTTATAAATTATTATGTTATCTTATACTTCCAGGCCTCTCCCCTCACCCACCTTCCCATTGCCCATCCCCCAGAGATTAGAGGAAGGTGATCACACAATGATGGTTTTTGTTCTAGGTGTCTGCCACCTGGTCCGTTCAACACCTTGTATTCGCTTAGGTTGCGCACTTCTCTGTGGGCTTTGTTGTTTCCGAGCTAGATGGCCGCTTGTTTGCCTTCAATTGGCAACTTTTTTACATGACATCTTCAATTTATGATGAATAAGGAATTTTCTTTTCTTCTTTTTGGAAGTCATTTTCTTCTTTTTATTAATTCCTTTTTTCTGATCAATCTAGCTAGTATCATTTTTAATATGAGTGGTGAAAATGGATATGTATGTTTATCCTGATTCTGCGGTGGGGTGAACTTTTTTCTCTTTCTCTTACATGTGACATTTTCAAAGTTTTTTTTACAAGAATGTATATTAGCATATTGAGTTTTACCTATTTCATGTTAGATTTGTAGTTGTTTTTTTTAACATGAAAAGCTTTTTACTTTGTTTATTATTCATTCTGTGTCAATTTAGATAATTGACTTTTCCCCCATCACTAGGCATATTTGAGTGTTCATTTTCTTGTGTTAAATCAATTCTGGGATGAATTAGAATTAATCTTGATGCATGCTTATTTTAATATATTGTCTGACTCAGTTTCCTATTTTAAAAATAACTTTTTCATTCAGATCCATTATCAACACTCGTCTATAGTTTTCTTAAAATATCGTCATCTGACATGGGTATCAGGTTATTTCTTGTCTCATAGAAAATGTTACTAAGTGCTCTCTAAAAACTATTGTTATGTTGGAACCCAATAAGTTGAACTTAAGCAACAAAACAGTAAAAAAAGTGCTTATTAATCTTATGTGAATACTCTAGCTGCCAGAATTTTTAGTTTTCATCTATCTTACAGTTAGGCTGGAAGTTTCTCAAGAAATTTTATTTTGATTCAATTGATTATAGACCTTCTAAGCATCCTGCAATCCAGTGAGTAATTATTGTCAGTCTCTTGCTCTGCTGGATCCTCTGAACTTCCAGCTGAACCCTCAGTGTACAGGACTGCATGATTTACAGTTTCCTAGACAGACAAATAGCTGCTCACCACTTAGTGAGTGTGTTGTTTTAGACTAGAGCCCATGTTCCTGAAAGTACTCTGCCACCTGGCATGCTGTGAGGCCCTTAGAGAACTGCCTTCAGCTCACCAAAAGAATGGACTAATGAGGGGTGGAAATGCCTCAGTGATTTTGTTGTCACCTTGTTTGTTCCAACTTTTTTTAACTGAAGAAACCTCTTCCCTTTTTTTCATGAGAGAAATAATATCTTTTGTAAAAATAACACTCTAATGTCTTTGTGTTTGCGCTGGGTGTATATTTGTGGTTTCTGAGACTGTTGTCATATCAGCTGTCATTGAGTCAGTGCCATCTCACTGGGACCCATTGCACAACAGAACAAAACATTGCACTCTCCTGTGCCATCCTCATAATTGAGGATGAACGCATGTTTTTAAAAAATTTATTTATTTTAACTCATTTTTTCAGGGGCTTGTACAGCTTGTATTACAATCCATGCATATATCAATTGTGTTACACACATTTGTACATGTTGCTATCATCATTTTCAAAACATTTTCTTTCTACTTGAGCGCTGTATCAGCTCTTTTTATTCTTCCCTCATGAAGCCCTGATAAATTATAATTTTTTATTGCTTTTTCGTGTCTTATACTGTCTGATGTCTCCCTTCACCCACTTTTCTGTTGTCCATCCCCCTGAGAAGGGGTTATATGTAGATCATTGTGTTCATTTCCCCTTTCACCCCTCACCTACCCCTTACTCTCCTGGTATTGCCACTCTGATTATTGGTCCTGATGGGTTTATCTGCCCTTGATTCCCTGTGTTTCTAGCTCTTTTCGGTACCCATGTGCATTCTCTGGTCTAGCCAGTTTCGTACAGTAGATTTGGGGTCATGATTGTGGGGTGGGGGAGCACTAAACAACTAGAGAAAAGTTGTATGTTTCATAGGTGTTATACTGAACCCTAACTGGCTCATCCTTGTGACCCATTCTGATAGGTTAGTTTATTGTGCCAACCTGGCTCATAGGAACATGGTATAAATAATGTTGCAGTTTGATTGGAGGGCAAAGAGATAAATGGCTAGGCAAACCGTGCCTCTCTCTCTCTCTTGCACTCTTCTCATCAGATCAGGGTGCGCCTGCTAGTTCTCTGCCACAACTTGTGAGCTACACTAAGTGTTGGCCTAACAACCTGTGGATCATGTCGCTAGAGCTTGAGGTTCCTTTGAGAAGTGCTTCATCATGTTGCTGATGTATGCATCACTTGAGCTTGGGACTGTTGGATCCTATCTTCTTGCTCTTTGTTGATGATCAGCCCTTTGTTTGCTGCCTGTGTCCAGACTGCCTGCATTGCCGTACATAAGACTCACCTGTCTTCTTCCTTGACCTTGGACCCAGTGGCCCTCATGAGTTGAAGGACTTCCAGTATATTAAATGTTTCACGGAAGTGAGTTGAACTGAGCACTCTGGACAGCTGTGTGAACAAATTAGCTGCTATATTCTTTTGTGCTTTATATGTCTATCCATTATATAGAATATATAATAATATATAATGATTATATATAATGGTTTTATATATAATGATTATATATTGTATATGTAATAGATGTATGTATGCACATATCTATATATATTCACAAGTGTCCTGGTTTTGTTTCTGTGTAACACACCCTTCTGTAAGGGGGTGTCCAATTGCCTACAGATGGACTTTGGGTCTCACTCCACACTACCCCTCTTTCAAATTGATAGGATTTTTTGTTCTGTGTCTCTGATGCCAGATACCTGATCCTATTGACACCTCATGATCACACAGGCTTGTGTGCTTCTTCCATGTGGACTTTGTAGCTTCTCAGTTTGATGGCCTTTAGGACCCCAGAAGCTATATCTTTTGATAGCCAGGCAGCATCAACTTTCTTCACCATGTTTGCTTCTGCACCATTTTGTCTTAATCGATTGTGTCAGGAAGCTGAGCATCATGGAATGCCAGGTTATTAGAACAAAGTCTTCTTTCATTGAGAGAGTAATGGGGTAGAGGTCCAATGTCTATCTGCTACTTTTATACTTAAAATTTAAATATATTTACATAGATATGTTACCCTTTTGTCATATATATGTGTACATATGTAAATGACTGTATTTAGAACTCTATAAATGCCCTTTGTCTCCTACTTCTTTCCTCTGTTTCCTTTTACTTTCCTCTTGTCCCACTATCATGTTTGGCCTTCATCAGTTTTCAGTAATTCCTCTCATTACATTGCCCTTGATCACGCCCTACCAGGCATCCTACACTCTCCTCAACGTCGATTTTAGATCACTTGTGCCCTTGACCCCAGGCTTACAGCCACTTCCTTTCCCCCACTTCCCTGTTTCCTTTATCCCCCCCCCCCAGAACCATCAGCCCCATTGTTGTCTCCTCTGGTGTGTTTATCCTGCCAATCTTATCTAGATAGACATGCGGAGACAATAATAAGCACAGAAACAAGACAGAGCAAAATAACAACAACAACAAAAAAGGAAGCAACCACCGGGAAAAAAGAGAAAAGACTTAAGAATCATTCCAGGTTTGTTCGTTGATCATTAGGAGTATTTTACTGTTGGTTGAGTCTGATGTGGTACCATGCCTTGGCCACTCAGTCTGTTGTTTTGTATTTCCCGGGCACTTCATTGCTTTGCTCCTCTTGCTGCTCTGTTGCATGCCCTTAGAGTTTTGCCCCAGTGTGGTGAAGTCAGATCGAGCACATTTCCCACAGTGTGCCACAGTGTTGTCACTCATAGCGCTGTGGGTCATTAAGGGATGCCGTGTCTTGTGATTGGGATGGCCCTATGGTCCTCTCTGTGCATTAGGCAATTTGAGCAGGAATATCATTCTTCGGGTTTGGTGAACCATTTGTCGCAGTCACTTTGTTAATCCATTTGGTAGTGGGATTCATGTTTTTCACTGCCCGTCATCTTTACCAAACAAAATATCCTTTTCGAGGAATGATCTTTTCTGATATATGTCCAAAGTATATGATATGAACTGTCACCATCCTTGCCTCTAAGTAGCACTCTGACATTACATCTTCCAAAACAGACTTGTTTGTCCTTTGCATGTCCATGGTATGTGGGACATTCTTGTCCAGAACTACAATTCTAATATATTCATTCTTCTTCAGCCTTCCTTTGTTCATCTTTCAAATGCACAAGAGTCAATTGACAATAGCCTGCTTTGGTCAGGTGAAACCAGTCCTCCAGGTAATATCTTTTCCTTTCAATACTCTAAAGATGCATTGTTCAGCAGATTTATCTAATGCAATGATTGATCTCTTGACTGTTATACTTTCAGTATTCAGGATATTTGCTTGTTTGGTCTTTTTTCTATACACCAACTAATTTTTTTCTGGAAGGAGTTAAAATTTACTCAAGCTTTAGATTAAGAATTTTGATCAAGGAGGGGCTGTCGGAGCCAGCTCAGGAGTCAAACCGTCCTGAAAGAGGGGGAATGATTATTAGGGTAAAAAGAAGAGATTAAAAGTATTGGGAGGGCAACAGTGAATACTGAAGCTTCGGGTTTGTTTTACATACTCCTTTTATCCATGCAGAAACAACCCGGGGTTTATTATCTCATTGTTAAGCAAGCACATTTGCTACACATAGCAATTTTGTCTTCTGCCAAGGCAGACATCCCTGAGAAAATTAAACAACCTATCTTCCCAGACTTTGCATACTTTCTTGTTCTTTTTTTGTTGTTGTTGTTCTTGTTCTTAACAGTATGTTCAAAACGTAAAGTCACAGAAGAAATCAGCAAACACTGATACATAGTTCATGAGACTTATCAGCTGTTTCAAAGCTGAGTCTTAATGGCCTTCAACAGCCCCCGCTTTTTTATTTACTGAAGATGTCTTTACTCAAAACGTCAGCAGATCACTGTGTCTGTCTTAGGTTGTGAAGTCCTGAAATCGCCCTTACCCGTCATCAGTCACTGTCTGCAGGAGACTATGACCTGTCTTAGGTTGGAATACTCAGACTCGATTTTACCCGTCTGACTAACCAGCCTCTGCCTTATACTCCTGTTTGGGGTGGGAGTGAAGTATGCAGGTGTACTTCCTGTAATTTTGTTCCTAAAGCCAATAATTCAACCATAACCTTGTGCAGTATCATAGGGAGTATGCATAAGATAAACAATACACACTCTCCCGCTGTGACTAGAGAAAAAGCATGTGAGGTAGGCCTCTGAGATTTCCTAACGAAAGGAAAGAATCTTGAAAATGCTGGAGCCAATCCTCAGCAACCTTGTCGACATCAAAATAAAGAGACTTAGCATCTTTTATGGCTAATATTTCTTGATGGAGTTGTAATCAATCTAAAGACTCATTAGCATTGTGCCAAGTACCTTGAAGATGATTCTACACTTTAATCCAGCTATACTGACTGTTAGTGTACTATTTAGGTGTAACACAGATCCATGTATGTACAGCATGGCACTGTAGACTAGACCTGGCCTTAAGCCCCTGCACCTCGTCTCCTAAATACATGACCATGTCATAAAGAGCATTTACTTTTTGTTCTAACTTCCTGTCTATATCTTCTTGAGTACCCAAAACATTAGTCACATCTTTGGATAATTCATTTCCACAGTGGGCAGTTTGTAAGATTTGTGAAAGTACAATTGCTGCAGTAGTAGCAGTAGCAACTAAACTTAATATAGCTAAAATACTTGCTATAAGCAAACCTACAAAACACTTAAATCTGGTTGATGCTTTTTCAGTCTCTACTAATACCTGTAACCCTCTTTCTGAATACCAAGGCCCAGTAATATTCACTGGCAGCATAACAAAAGAAGGTTGATATAAAATGGCGATGACAATACCTTCAGGGGACCAGGTAATACAATTAGACAACTTGCAGTCATTACAAGACCTGTTAAACTTAGAATCATCATGATCTATCGTAATATTCCCTGCCAAAAGTACATAAGGCGATGGTACGCAGGCAGTAACATTTCCCTGTGGTCTGGAGGTAGGGCCCATAAGCTTCATGTCCCCCTAAGCAGCCCCTATTTTCCACCACTGAGTTTGTGGAAAACCCAAGTCTGACCACCAAAGTCCTGCAGACAGCCCCTTTTCCCATTTGGCAGTGTTTTTTTTTTTTTTTGAGTATTGTCCTGGTTGACAGACCAATCGATGATATATCTCTCTTTTGTGACGTTATACCTGATGGGCTTGTCTGTGAGACATGATCTCCACAATATGGTTTTATTATTCTTTTGAATCTCTAGTCTACATGAGGAAAAAGACTGTGGAGTGGGTGGAATAACATTTCCTTCACTTTGTACAGGGAGGGCGTGAGTCATTAACCCACATCTTGATTTCCAGACCTTCCCAGACAGCAGGAAGTAAGAGTGGTGGATCAGAAACTTAAGCCTAGTACTTCTCACTGAGCCATGTCCCCAGAAGCACTCTGAGGCAAATTACCATCTGCATGGTTTGCAAACTGCACCAACCATTCAGGCAGCCCCCATGCTCCATCAGCATCCTGTGTAAAAACCCAAACATGCCCTCCTCCCCATATTAATAGCGGGTTGGGGCCATTCCTCCAGGCAAAACAAGCCAATGATATCTCTTCATAGGCTCTTTGAAGTTGGTGGAAGGGACACTAAAGGCAAATCTTTTACAATATTTTGGATCCAAGGGTGTGGTATAAAAACAATCTTTTAAATCTAAAATGATCTTATATGTATTGGCTGGAATAGCAGAGGGGGAAGGGAGCCCAGCCTGCAGGGCTCCCATAAGTTCCATAGTATCATTAACCCTCCTTTACTGTTTTTCCTTACAAAGCAGCTGCTATCGCAAGCCCCTGAGTAAAGAAAGGGTCAATGTCTGAGCATAGTCTGATATAATCGGACAGGTTGCCCTTTTTTCCAAAAGGTCTCAGCGCTGCCTGGCAGGCAGTATTTGCATTTTCAAAAGCCAATTGTTTCCATTCTGCGGCGGGAAGCACCTCGAAGGAAAGTGTATCTAATAAAGATTGAGTAAAAGAGGCAGTTGGGCCATATTGGGCACAAGCAACCTTGAGTTCTTTTAGCTGTTTGAAAGGAATAGGAGTAAGCCCTCTCCAATAGTTTGTGTTGTTTTTCATCAGTTAACCTTATTTAGAGAGCTTGAACCCCATTCTCTGGGCAAAGATGATGGAAGATAAGTCATCCTTTTCCTTGATCCATCTCATTTACCTTTAAACTTCTGCATTCACGTTGGCTCTTGGCATCACCCATGTACCTACAACTAGACATCCTTTGAGTGTAGCGTGCATTCTTTTACAAAGGCTTTATCATTGCCATCCATAAACACAAGAGCTTCAGAGAGGAGAAAATAAACATCCCTCTGGGCCTGTTTCCTAGTTAAGGATGTCTCTGCATTGACTAGTTCACCTCTAGGATTTGCTGTTCATGTCCTTCTGTTTCTTATTGTCCACTTTAAAAAGAAGTTTCCCTGATTAGCGTACTCTGCTGTGCATATTACTATGGGCCTCTAATGGATTCCCCCAAGCTTAGTAATTTCTTAACACTCAATAAAGTATTTTATTCAAGGAGATGTGAGCTCATAAAGTTTGAAGAGCTCACATGGGTTGGACTGAACACACGCAAGCAGGAAACTCACATAATGACATTTGTGTTTTAACAGTCATATTAACATACACATGCCTACTATGAACAAATCAGCACATATACTAGAACTAACAAATCTTCATACAATACCCTCAGATTAATAAATATACATACATTTACTTAAGAAAAAACCCACAAAGACACACTAAAATATACTAGAATTATAATAATAGAATCAATGCAGAACAGACTACAAGTTCTGTCACATAGTATAACATATTAAGGCACAGAGTAGTTCATGTGTACTAGCACATACGAAAAAACAGACAAAGTGCATACAAGAATATACACACTGAGCTACAAGAATGTGGAGGTGTGTGGCAGAGACATTTTCTCTGCAGGTAGAGGAAATAGGTACCTAATTTAACTAATCCTTCTTAGGCTCCTCTACATTTCTCCCCTGAGGGTCCCTGTTATCTGTGGACTTGAGTGACCCCTGAGCCCCGCCCTCTCCCTGTATGGGTGTATGTGTCTGGGTTCCCATAGCCTTTCCCTCTGTGTGTGCCTGACTCAGAAATATGTGATCATAACTACAGCAGTCACAGTACTGATTGACAGAAAATCAGTCCCTGGGCATGTCTCTAGAGAAGGATATTCTGACAGAACTTGAAGGGAACCTGTGGGTGCCCTGTACAGAACAGGACGCTTATAGCCCATGCACAAGGGGACATAGGGCAGGAAGGGAGGTGAGGTCTGGGGAGGCATGTTGAGACTAAGCATAAAATGTGTCTTATCTCCCTTTTCCTACTCTTGTATCAATATGCACAACTGCTAAATTAAACAGCCTTTGGAGAAAAAAACTGACTCTCAAATTAGCCTGTGGTGGACAAGGACAGACAGGAGCTGTGAATGAATAAAATGAATGAACTCAGAGAAGAAAGTCTCCGTTTGGATGAATGGAGAGAGGTGACTTGATCTAGGATTGGTCTACTGGTGGTAAGTTCATGTAGTATGTTGTCTGGATATATATATATATATATATATATATATATATATATATATATATATATATATATATATATATATATATATATATATATATATATATATATACACACACACACACACACACACACACACACAAAGATAATAAAGTGAGATCCTTTGCACAGCAGGGACTGTTATCCCGAGGAAGGAGGGAATACAGTAGGGTTATTGAAAGCAAGGGATAAAGTTTTTGATGAAGCCGATGATTTGAACAGAATTTGTCCTAGATGCACGAATTACCAATTACATGGGAAATTTGAGACAATTCAAGGGAAAAACGAAACAAGCTAAGTTTGAAATCATCCTATCATCAGAGGGAGATTGGGTGAGTGTTTCAGAAAGACGGGAGGAGATGCACTGATTCCCTGAGGGATGCTGAGAAGGAGAAGAATCCCCAGACACAACAGGAAGCCAGTAGTGAAGCTCCATTTGGACCTGCTCCTGGGTCTGAGTCCTGTGCTCTGCAGATCCTGAGGGATTCCTGCAGCCTAACCTCTTCCACTAGGGTACATTCATGTCTGGGTTAACTCTGACTTCTCCTCACTGTGTGCGTTGGTCTGGGTAGACTAGAGAAACCAATCCATAGACACACGTATATTGTGTATAAGAGATTTAATATAAAGGGCAATTGTACATTTAGTAAGCATCTTAACCCCAGTTAGGTCCAAGCCCATAAGTCCATTATTAGCCCATGTGTCGGATACCAATGTATAAATTCCTCTTCATACTTATGAAATACATGCAATGATCCAGAATGCAAGATGATCACAGGCCAGTGGGCAGAAAGTCTTTGGATCCAGTGGCATTGTAAGCTTTTCAGCGGAGACGGGTCTCTACATGGCTTCTCCAGAACCCAGGGCTGCATGGGGTAGGTCCATGTGGCTTCTATTCAGGGATGTCTCACAGAGAGTCACCCTTGTCAGTAGGGTGTCTCCCAGGGATTAGAGAGTCTCTCTTCCACCTCCAAGATGGAATACGGGATTTCCCAGAATTCTCAGAAGGCCATGCCCACGCAGAGGCTTCATTGGCTATGATCCAATTGACAGACTCCAACCCTTCCCTCTTTATCCTCTGAAGTCCCAAATTCACACCAGATTATGTAACTACCATACTGTGCATCTTTTGCACAGAAATACAAAACTGTGTCCTTGAAGTTCAGGTTGTCCATTTGAAGTTATAGTATGTCTTTACCATTGTCTTTGGAGATGGTGAATTGGCCCTTCGGAGAGTCCTACCAACACTATTCATGTATGAAACCCACTGCCGCCCCTTCTCTGGGGCTAGGCAGATCCAGTGTATATTATAAATACAGGCAATGAATGCAGAGACTGTACGGGAGAATATCAGAGAAGCCTCCGACTGCCTCAAGTCTCCCTCAGATGCCATAGCTCCACCTCACACTGGACACCTGCAAACACACAGACATCCTGATCCTGAAAATCATATTTACTGCCTCTCACTCATGCCCCCTCATGCACACTTTCTCTGCATCAAAGCATCTTTTGAAATTCCAAAAAGGAAAATTGAGCTCAATAGAGATTCCACTGTGACTTGATTTGTTCAGTCTTGAATGGGGGTACCTTGGAATTCCAGAGGTGGAGCAACTGTCCAAGAGCTTCAGAGTTGGGACTTGGATGGTTTTCCTCAGCAGGGGAGGGGTCTATTTGCATACCTTCTGCCTATATAGTCATAAGTAATGTTGAATGACTTCTAAGAGAGTCACTCCAAGAGTAGATAAGAATGTTCTAGATATCTTGAAAAGCCCTGCGTGTGGGGTTCATTATGCAGTGTGCTGCTAAATGCAAGGTCAGTCATTCTAAATCTCCAATGGCTCTGCAGGGGGAAGAATTCTCTACACAGCCATGAAGATTTATAGACTCAGAAGCCTACAAGGGCAGCCCTATTCTATAGGGTTGTTAAGAGAAAGAATTGACTTAATGGAAATGTCAACCTACAGTTAGAGACAGTTAGCCTAGGGGTGCCCTAGCCTAAGCCTAAGGGTGCCCTAACCTAAGCCGAGGGTGCCCTTGCCTAAGCCTAGGGGTGCCTTAGCCTAAGCCTAGGGGTCCCCTAGCCTTAGCCTAAGCCTAGGGGTGCCCTAGCCTAAGCCTAGGGGTGCCTAGCCAAAGCCTAGGAGTGCCCTAGCCTTAGCCTAGGGGTGCCCTAGCCTAAGCCTAGGGGTGCCCAGGCCTTAGGCTAGAGGAGCCCTAGCATTAGCCTAAGCCTAGGTTTGCCCTAGCCTAAGACTAGGGGTGCCCTAGCCTACCCTTAGGGGTGCCCTAGCGTAAGCCTATGGGTGCCCTAGCCTAAGCCTAGGGGTGCCCTAGCCTAAGCCTAGAGGTGCCCTAGCCTTAGGCTAGCTGAGCCCTTGCCTTAGCCTAAGCCTAGGAGTGCCCTAGCCTAAGCCTAGGTGTGCCCTAGCCTAAGCCTAGGGGTGCCCTAGCCTAAGCCTAGTGGTGCCCTAGCCTTAGGATAGGGGAGCCCTAGCCTTAGCCTAAGCCTAGGGTTGCCCTAGCCTTAGGCTAGGGGTGCCCTAGCCTAAGCCTAGGGGTGCCCTAGCCTAAGCCTAGGGGTGCCCTAACCTAAGGCTAGGGGAGCCCTAGCCTTAGTCTAGTGGAGCCCTAGCCTTAGCCTAAGCCTAGGGGTGCCCTAGCCTAAGCCTAGGGGTGCCCTAGCCTAAGCCTAGGGGTGCCCTACCCTATGCCTAGGGTTGCCCTAGCCCAAGCCTAGGGGTGCCCTAGCCTAGGCTAGCTGAGCCCTAGAATTAGCCTAAGCCTAGGGGTGCCCTAGCCTACGCCTAGGGGTGCCCTAGCCTAAGCCTAGGGGTGCTCTAGCCTAAGCCTAGGGGTGCCCAGGCCTTAGGCTAGAGGAGCCCTAGCCTTAGCCTAAGCCTAGGTTTGCCCTAGCCTAAGACTAGGGGTGCCCTAGCCTACCCTTAGGGGTGCCCTAGCGTAAGCCTAGGGGTGCCCTAGCCTAAGCCTAGGGGTGCCCTAGCCTAAGCTTAGAGGTGCCCTAGCCTTAGGCTAGCTGAGCCCTTGCCTTAGCCTAAGCCTAGGAGTGCCCTAGCCTAAGCCTAGGTGTGCCCTAGCCTAAGCTTAGGGGTGCCCTAGCCTAGCCTAGTGGTGCCCTAGCCTTAGGCTAGGGGAGCCCTAGCCTTAGCCTAAGCCTAGGGTTGCCCTAGCCTAAGCCTAGTGGTGCCGTAGCCTAAGCCTAGGGGTGCCCTAGCCTTAGGCTAGGGGAGCCCTAGCCTTAGCCTAAGCCTAGGGGTGCCCTAGCCTAAGCCTAGGGGTGCCCTACCCTATGCCTAGGGTTGCCCTAGCCCAAGCCTAGGGGTGCCCTAGCCTTAGGCTAGCTGAGCCCTAGAATTAGCCTAAGCCTAGGGGTGCCCTAGCCTACGCCTAGGGGTGCCCTAGCCTAAGCCTAGGGGTGCCCTAGCCTAAGCCTAGGGGTGCCCTAGCCTAAGCCTAGGGGTGCCCCAACCTAAGGTTAGGGGTGCCCTAGCCTTAGTCTAGTGGAGCCCTAGCCTTAGCCTAAGCCTAGGGGTGCCCTATCCTAAGCCATGGGGTGCCTTAGCCTAATCCTAGGGGTGCCCTAGCCTAAGCCTAGGGTTGCCCTACCCTAAGCCTAGGGGTGCCCTAGCCTTAGGCTAGGGGAGCCCTACCCTTAGCCTAAGCCTAGGGGTGCCCTAGCCTAAGCCTAGGGGTGCCCTAGCCTAAGCCTAGGGGTGCCCTAGCCTAAGCTTAGGGGTGCCCTACCCTAAGCATAGGGGTGCCCTAGCCTTAGGCTAGGGGAGCCCTAGCCTTAGCCTAAGCCTACGGGTGCCCTAGCTTAAGCCTAGGGGTGCCCTAGCCTAAGCCTAGGGGTGCCCTAGCCTTAGCCTAGGGGAGCCCTAGCCTTAGCCTAAACTTAGGGGTGCCCTAGCCTAAGCTTAGCGGTGCCCTAACTTTAGGCTCGGGTAACCCTAGCCTTAGCCTAAGCCTATGGGTGCCCTAGCCTCAGCCTAGGGGTGCCCTAGCCTCAGCCTACGGGTGCCCTAGCCTAAGCCTAGGAGTGGCCTAGCCTAAGCCTAAGGGTGCCCTAGACTAAGCCTGGTGGTGCCGTAGCCTAAACCTAGGGGTGACCTAGCCTTAGCCTAAGCCTGGGGGTGCCATAGCCTAAGCCTAAGGGTGCCCTAACCTAAGCCTAGGGTGCCCTTTCCTAAGCCTAGGGGTGCCCTAGCCTAAGCCTAGGGGTGCCCTAGCCTAAGCATAGGGGTGCCCTAGCCTAAGCCTAGGGGTGCCCTAGCCTAACCCTAGGGGTGCCCTAGCCTTAGGCTAGGGTAGCACTAGCCTTAGCCTAAGTCTAGGGATGCCATAGCCTAAGTCTAGGTGTACCCTAGCCTAAACCTAGGGGTGCCCTACCCTAAGCATAGGGGTGCCCTACCCTAAGCCTAGGGGTGCCCTACACTAAGCCTAGGCTTGCCCTAGCCTTAGGCTAGCTGAGCCCTAGCCTAAGCCTAAGCCTAGGAGTGCCCTAGCTTAAGCCTAGGGGTGCCATAGCCTAAACCTAGGGGTGCCCTAGCCTTAGGCTAGGGGAGCCCTAGCCTTAGCCTAAGCCTAGGGGTGCACTAGCCTAAGCTTAGGCGTGCCCTAGCCTAAGTCTAAGGGTGCCCTAGCCTAAGCCTAGGGGTGCCCTAGCCTAAGCTTAGGGGTGCCCTAGCCTAAGCCTAAGGGTGCCCTAGCCTAAGCATATTGGTGCCCTAGCCTTAGGGTAGATGAGCCCTAGCCTTAGCCTAAGCCTAGGGGTGCCCTAACCTAAGACTAGTGGTTCCCTAGCCTAAGCTTAGGGGTGCCCTAGCCTAAGCCTAGGGGTCCCCTAGACTAAGCCTAGGTGTGCCCTATGGTTAGGCTAGGGGAGCCCTAGCCTTAGCCTAAGCCTACGGGTGCCCTAGCTTAAGCCTAGGGGTGCCGTAGCCTAAGTCTAGTGGTGCCCTAGCCTTAGGCTAGGGGAGCCATAGCCTTAGCCTAAACCAAGGGGTGCCCTAGCCTAAGCCTAGGGTTGCCCTAGCCTTAGCCTAAGCCTAGGGGTTCCCTAGCCTAAGCCTAGGGGTGCCCTAGCCTAAGCCTAGTGGTGCCCTAGCCTTAGGCTAGGGGAGCCCTAGCTTTAGCCTAAGCCTAGGGGTGCCCTAGCATAAGCCTAGTGGTGCCCTAGCCTAAGCCTAGGGTTGCCCTAGCCTTAGGCTAGGGGAGCCCTAGCCTTAGCCTAAGCCTAGGGGTGCCCTAGCCTAAGCCTAGGGGTTCCCTAGCCTAAGCCTAGGGGTGCCCTAGCCTAAGCCTAGGGGTGCCCTAGCCTAAGCCTAGGGGTGCCCTAGCCTTAGACTAGTGGAGCCCTAGCCTTAGCCTAAGCCTAGGGGTGCCCTAGCCTAAGCCTAGGGGTGCCCTAGCCTAAGCCAGGGGTGCCCTACCCTATGCCTATGGTTGCCCTAGCCCAAGCCTAGGGGTGCCCTAGCCTTAGGCTAGCTGAGCCCTAGAATTAGCCTAAGCCTAGGGGTGCCTTAGCCTACGCCTAGGGGTGCCCTAGCCTAAGCCTAGGGGTGCCCTAGCCTAAGACTAAGGGTGCCCCAACCTAAGGCTAGGGGTGCCGTAGCCTTAGTCTAGTGGAGCCCCAGCCTTAGCCTAAGCCTAGGGGTGCCCTATCCTAAGCCATGGGGTGCCTTAGCCTAATCCTAGGGGTGCCCTAGCCTAAGCATAGGGTTGCCCTACCATAAGCCTAGGGGTGCCCTAGCCTTAGGCTAGGGGAGCTCTACCCTTAGCCTAAGCCTAGGGGTGCCCTAGCCTAAGCTTAGGGGTGCCCTACCCTAAGCATAGGGGTGCCCTAGCCTTAGGCTAGGGGAGCGCTAGCCTTAGCCTAAGCCTACGGGTGCCCTAGCTTAAGCCTAGGGGTGCCCTAGTCTAAGCCTAGGGGTGCCATAGCCTCACCCTAGGGGTGCACTAGCCTAAGCTTAGGCGTGCCCTAGCCTAAGCCTAAGGGTGCCCTAGCCTAAGCCTAGGGGTGCCCTAGCCTAAGCTTAGGGGTGCCCTAGCCTATGCCTAAGGGTGCCCTAGCCTAAGCCTAGTGGTGCCCTAGCCTTAGGGTAGAGGAGCCCTAGCCTTAGCCTAAGCCTAGGGGTGCCCTAGCCTAAGACTAGGGGTGCCCTAGCCTAAGCTTAGGGGTGCCCTAGCCTAAGCCTAGGGGTCCCCTAGACTAAGCCTAGGGGTGCCCTAGGGTTAGGCTTGGGGAGCCCTAGCCTTAGCCTAAGCCTAGGGGTGCCCTAGCCTAAGACTAGGGGTTCCCTAGCCTAAGCTTAGGGGTGCCCTAGCCTAAGCCTAGGGGTCCCCTAGACTAAGCCTAGGGGTGCCCTATGGTTAGGCTAGGGGAGCCCTAGCCTTAGCCTAAGCCTACGGGTGCCCTAGCTTAAGCCTAGGGGTGCCGTAGCCTAAGTCTAGTGGTGCCCTAGCCTTAGGCTAGGGGAGCCATAGCCGTAGCCTAAACCAAGGGGTGCCCTAGCCTAAGCCTAGGGGTGCCCTAGTCTTAGAATAGGGTAACCCTAGCCTTAGCCTATGCCTATGGGTGCCGTAGCCTCACCCTAGGGGTGCCGTAGCCTCAGGATAGGGATGCCCTAGCCTAAGCCTAGGAGTGCCCTAGCCTAAGCCTAGGGTTGCCCTAGCCTTAGCCTAAGCCTAGGGGTGCCCTAGCCTAAACCTAGGGGTACCCTAGCCTAAGCCTAGGGGTGCCCTAGCCTTAGGCTAGCTGAGCCCTTGCCTTAGCCTAAGCCTAGGAGTGCCCTACCCTAAGCCTAGGTGTGCCCTAGCCTAAGCCTAGGGGTGCCCTAGCCTAAGCCTAGTGGTGCCCTAGCCTTAGGCTAGGGGAGCCCTAGCCTTAGCCTAAGCCTAGGGGTGCCCTAGCATTAGCCTAGTGGTGCCCTAGCCTAAGCCTAGGGGTGCCCTAGCCTTAGGCTAGGGGAGCCCTAGCCTTAGCCTAAGCCTAGGGGTGCCCTAGCCTAAGCCTAGGGGTTCCCTAGCCTAAGCCTAGGGGTGCCCTAGCCTAAGGCTAGGGGTGCCCTAGCCTTAGTCTAGTGGAGCCCTAGCCTTAGCCTAAGCCTAGGGGTGCCCTAGCCTAAGCCTAGGGGTGCCCTAGCCTAAGCCTAGGGGTGCCCTAGCCTAAGCCTAGTGGTGCCCAACCTAATGCTACGGGTGCCCTAGCATTAGTGTAGTGGAGCCCCAGCCTTAGCCTAAGCCTAGGGGTGCCCTATCCTAAGCCATGGGGTGCCTTAGCCTAATCCTAGGGGTGCCCTAGCCTAAGCCTAGGGTTGCCCTACCCTAAGCCTAGGGGTGCCCTAGCCTTAGGCTAGGGGAGCCCTACACTTAGCCTAAGCCTAGGGGTGCCCTAGCCTAAGCCTAGGGGTGCCCTAGCCTAAGCCTATGGGTGTCCTAGCCTAAGCTTAGGGGTGCCCTACCCTAAGCATAGGGGTGCCCTAGCCTTAGGCTAGGGGAGCCCTAGCCTTAGCCTAAGCCTACGGGTGCCGTAGCTTAAGCCTAGGGGTCCGTAGCCTAAGCCGAGGGGTGCCCTAGCCTTAGGCTAGGGGAGCCATAGCCTTAGCCTAAACCTAGGGGTGCCCTAGCCTAAGCCTAGGGGTGCCCTAGTCTAAGCCTAGGGGTGCCCCAACCTAAGGCTAGGGGTGCCCTAGCATTAGTCTAGTGGAGCCCCAGCCTTAGCCTAAGCCTAGGGGTGCCCTATCCTAAGCCATGGGGTGCCTTAGCCTAATTCTAGGGGTGCCCTAGCCTAAGCCTAGGGTTGCCCTACCCTAAGCCTAGGGGTGCCCTAGCCTTAGGCTAGGGGAGCCCTACCCTTAGCCTAGGCCTAGGGGTGCCCTAGCCTAAGCCTATGGGTGTCCTAGCCTAAGCTTAGGGGTGCCCTACCCTAAGCATAGGGGTGCCCTAGCCTTAGGCTAGGGGAGCCCTAGCCTTAGCCTAAGCCTACGGGTGCCCTAGCTTAAGCCTACGGGTGCCCTAGCCTAAGCCTAGGGGTGCACTAGCCTTAGGCTAGGGGAGCCATAGCCTTAGCCTAAACCTAGGGGTGCCCTAGCCTAGGCCTAGGGGTAACCTAGCCTTAGGCTTGGGTAACCCTAGCCTTAGCCTAAGCCTATGGGTGCCCTAGCCTCAGCCTAGGGGTGCCCTAGCCTCAGCCTAGGATTCCCTAGCCTAAGCCTAGGAGTGCCCTAGCCTAAGCCTAGGGGTGCCCTAGCCTAAGCCTAGTGGTGCCATAGCCTAAGCCTAGGGGTGACCTAGCCTTAGCCTAAGCCTAGGGGTGCCATAGCCTAAGCCTAGGGGTGCCCTAGCCTAAGCCTAGGGGTGCCCAGGCCTTAGGCTAGAGGAGCCATAGCCTAAGCCTAAGCCTAGGTGTGCCCTAGCTTGAGCCTAGGGGTGCCCTAGCCTAAGACTAGAGGTGCCCTAGCCTTAGGCTAGGGGAGCCCTAGCCTTAGCCTAAGCCTAGGGGTGCACTAGCCTAAGCTTAGGCGTACCCTAGCCTAAGCCTTTGGGTGCCCTAGCCCAAGCCTAGGGGTGCCCTAGCCTAAGCTTAGGGGTGCCCTAGCCTAAGCTTAAGGGTGCCCTAGCCTAAGCCTAGTGGTGCCCTAGCCTTAGGGTAGAGGAGCTCTAGCCTTAGCCTAAGCCTAGGGGTGCCCTAGCCTAAGCCTAGGGGTGCCCTAGCCTAAGCTTAGGGGTGCCCTAGCCTAAGCCTAGGGGTCCCCTAGACTAAGCCTAGGGGTGCCTTATGGTTAGGCTAGGGGAGCCCTAGCCTTAGCCTAAGCCTACGGGTGCCCTAGCTTAAGCCTTGTGGTGCCGTAGCCTCAGTCTAGTGGTGCCCTAGCCTTAGGCTAGGGGAGCCATAGCCTTAGCCTAAACCAAGGGGTGCCCTAGCCTAAGCCTAGGGGTGCCCTCGTCTTAGACTAGGGTAACCCTAGCCTTAGCCTAAGCCTATGGGTGCCCTAGCCTCAGGCTAGGGGTAACGTAGCCTCAGCCTAGGGAGGCCCTAGCCTAAGCCTAGGCGTGCCCTAGCCTAAGCCTAGGGTTGCCCTAGCCTTAGCCTAAGCCTTGGGGTGCCCTAGCCTAAGCCTAGGGGTACCCTAGCCTAAGCCTAGAGGTGCTCTAGCCTAAGCCTAGGGGTGCCCTAGCCTAAGCCTAGAGGTGCCCAGGCCTTAGACTAGAGGAGCCCTAGCCTTAGCCTAAGCCTATGGCTGCCCTAGCCTAAGCCTAGGGGTGCCCTAACCTAAGCCTAGGGGTGCCCTAGCCTAACCCTAGGGGTGCCCTAGCCTTAGGCTAGGGGAGCAATAGCCTTAACATAAGCCTAGGGGTGCCCTAGCCTAAGCCTAAGCATGCCCTAGCCTAAGCCTAGGGGTGCCCTACCCTAAGCCTAGGGGTGCCCTACCCTAAGCCTAGGGGTGCCCTAGCCTAAGCCTAGGCTTGCCCTAGCCTAAGCCTAGGGGTGCCCTAGCCTTAGGCTAACTGAGCCCTAGCCTAAGCCTAAGCCTAGGGGTGCCCTAGACTAAGCCTAGGGGTGCCCTAGCCTAAGCCTAGGGGTGCCCTAACCTAAGCCTAGGGGTGCCCTAGCCTTAGGCTAGCGGAGCCCTAGCCTTAGCCTAAGCCTAGGGGTGCCCTAGCCTAAGCCTAGGGGTGCCCTAGCCTAAGCCTAGTGGTGCCCTAGCTTTAGGCTATGGGAGCCCTAGCCTTAGCCTATGCCTAGGGGTGCCCTAGCCTAAGCCTAGGGGTGCCCTAGCCTAAGCCTAGGAGTGCCCTAGCCTAAGCCTAGGGTTGCCCTAGCCTTAGCCTAAGCCTAGGGGTGCCCTAGCCTAAGCCTAGGGGTGCCCTAGCCTTAGGCTAGCTGAGCCCTTGCCTTAGCCTAAGCCTAGGAGTGCCCTACCCTAAGCCTAGGTGTGCCCTAGCCTAAGCCTAGGGGTGCCCTAGCCTAAGCCTAGTGGTGCCCTAGCCTTAGGCTAGGGGAGCCCTAGCCTTAGCCTAAGCCTATGGCTGCCCTAGCCTAAGCCTAGGGGTGCCCTAACCTAAGCCTAGGGGTGCCCTAGCCTAACCCTAGGGGTGCCCTAGCCTTAGGCTAGGGGAGCAATAGCCTTAACATAAGCCTAGGGGTGCCCTAGCCTAAGCCTAAGCATGCCCTAGCCTAAGCCTAGGGGTGCCCTACCCTAAGCCTAGGGGTGCCCTACCCTAAGCCTAGGGGTGCCCTAGCCTAAGCCTAGGCTTGCCCTAGCCTAAGCCTAGGGGTGCCCTAGCCTTAGGCTAACTGAGCCCTAGCCTAAGCCTAAGCCTAGGGGTGCCCTAGACTAAGCCTAGGGGTGCCCTAGCCTAAGCCTAGGGGTGCCCTAACCTAAGCCTAGGGGTGCCCTAGCCTTAGGCTAGCGGAGCCCTAGCCTTAGCCTAAGCCTAGGGGTGCCCTAGCCTAAGCCTAGGGGTGCCCTAGCCTAAGCCTAGTGGTGCCCTAGCTTTAGGCTATGGGAGCCCTAGCCTTAGCCTATGCCTAGGGGTGCCCTAGCCTAAGCCTAGGGGTGCCCTAGCCTAAGCCTAGGAGTGCCCTAGCCTAAGCCTAGGGTTGCCCTAGCCTTAGCCTAAGCCTAGGGGTGCCCTAGCCTAAGCCTAGGGGTGCCCTAGCCTTAGGCTAGCTGAGCCCTTGCCTTAGCCTAAGCCTAGGAGTGCCCTACCCTAAGCCTAGGTGTGCCCTAGCCTAAGCCTAGGGGTGCCCTAGCCTAAGCCTAGTGGTGCCCTAGCCTTAGGCTAGGGGAGCCCTAGCCTTAGCCTAAGCCTAGGGGTGCCCTAGCATAAGCCTAGTGGTGCCCTAGCCTAAGCCTAGGGTTGCCCTAGCCTTAGGCTAGGGGAGCCCTAGCCTTAGCCTAAGCCTAGGGGTGCCCTAGCCTAAGCCTAGGGGTTCCCTAGCCTAAGCCTAGGGGTTCCCTAGCCTAAGCCTAGGGGTGCCCTAGCCTAAGCCTAGGGGTGCCCTAGCCTTAGTCTAGTGGAGCCCTAGCCTTAGCCTAAGCCTAGGGGTGCCCTAGCCTAAGCCTAGGGGTGCCCTAGCCTAAGCCTAGGGGTGCCCTACCCTATGCCTAGGGGTGCCCTAGCCCAAGCCTAGGGGTGCCCTAGCCTTAGGCTAGCTGAGCCCTAGAATTAGCCTAAGCCTAGGGGTGCCTTAGACTACGCCTAGGGGTGCCCTAGCCTAAGCCTAGGGGTGCCCTAGCCTAAGACTAGGGGTGCCCCAACCTAAGGCTAGGGGTGCCCTAGCCTTAGTCTAGTGGAGCCCCAGCCTTAGCCTAAGCCTAGGGGTGCCCTATCCTAAGCCATGGGGTGCCTTAGCCTAATCCTAGGGGTGCCCTAGCCTAAGCCTAGGGTTGCCCTACCCTAAGCCTAGGGGTGCCCTAGCCTTAGGCTAGGGGAGCCCTACCCTTAGCCTAAGCCTAGGGGTGCCCTAGCCTAAGCTTAGGGGTGCCCTACCCTAAGCATAGGGGTGCCCTAGCCTTAGGCTAGGGGAGCCCTAGCCTTAGCCTAAGCTTACGGGTGCCCTATCTTAAGCCTCGGGGTGCCCTAGTCTAAGCCTAGGGGTGCCCTAGCCTCACCCTAGGGGTGCACTAGCCTAAGCTTAGGCGTGCCCTAGCCTAAGCCTAAGGGTGCCCTAGCCTAAGCCTAAGGGTGCCCTAGCCTAAGCCTAGTGGTGCCCTAGCCTTAGGGTAGAGGAGCCCTAGCCTTAGCCTAAGCCTAGGGGTGCCCTAGCCTAAGACTAGAGGTGCCCTAGCCTAAGCTTAGGGGTGCCCTAGCCTAAGCCTAGGGGTCCCCTAGACTAAGCCTAGGGGTGCCCTAGGGTTAGGCTAGGGGAGCCCTAGCCTTAGCCTAAGCCTAGGGGTGCCCTAGCCTAAGACTAGGGGTTCCCTAGCCTAAGCGTAGGGGTGCCCTAGCCTAAGCCTAGGGGTCCCCTAGACTAAGCCTAGGGGTGCCCTATGGTTAGGCTAGGGGAGCCCTAGCCTTAGCCTAAGCCTACGGGTGCCCTAGCTTAAGCCTAGGGGTGCCGTAGCCTAAGTCTAGTGGTGCCCTAGCCTTAGGCTAGGGGAGCCATAGCCTTAGCCTAAACCAAGGGGTGCCCTAGCCTAAGCCTAGGGGTGCCCTAGTCTTAGACTAGGGTAACCCTAGCCTTAGCCTAAGCTTATGGGTGCCCTAGTCTCACCCTAGGGGTGCCGTAGCCTCAGCCTAGGGATGCCCTAGCCTAAGCCTAGGAGTGCCCTAGCCTAAGCCTAGGGTTGCCCTAGCCTTAGCCTAAGCCTAGGGGTGCCCTAGCCTAAGCCTAGGGGTACCGTAGCCTAAGCCTAGAGGTGCCCTAGCCTAAGCCTAGGGGTGCCCTAGCCTAATCCTAGGGGTGCCCTAGCCTTAGGCTAGTTGAGCCCTTGCCTTAGCCTAAGCCTAGGAGTGCCCTACCCTAAGCCTAGGTGTGCCCTAGCCTAAGCCTAGGGCTGCCCTAGCCTAAGCCTAGTGGTGCCCCAGCCTTAGGCTAGGGGAGCCCTAGCCTTAGCCTAAGCCTAGGGGTGCCCTAGCATTAGCCTAGTGGTGCCCTAGCCTAAGCCTAGGGGTGCCCTAGCCTTAGGCTAGGGGAGCCCTAGCCTTTGCCTAAGCCTAGGGGTGCCCTAGCCTAAGCCTAGGGGTTCCCTAGCCTAAGCCTACGGGTGCCCTAGCCTAAGGCTAGGTGTGCCCTAGCCTTAGTCTAGTGGAGCCCTAGCCTTAGCCTAAGCCTAGGGGTGCCCTAGCCTAAGCCTAGGGGTGCCCTAGCCTAAGCCTAGGGGTGCCCTAGCCTAAGCCTAGTGGTGCCCTAGCCTTAGGCTAGGGGAGCCATAGCCTTAGCCTAAACCTAGGGGTGCCCTAGCCTAAGCCTAGGGGTGCCCTAGCCTAAGCCTAGGGGTGCCCTAGCCTAAGCCTAGGGGTGCCCCAACCTAAGGCTAGGGGTGCCCTAGCATTAGTCTAGTGGAGCCCCAGCCTTAGCCTAAGCCTAGGGGTGCCCTATCCTAAGCCATGGGGTGCCTTAGCCTAATCCTAGGGGTGCCCTAGCCTAAGCCTAGGGTTGCCGTACCCTAAGCCTAGGGGTGCCCTAGCCTTATGCTAGGGGAGCCCTACCCTTAGCCTAAGCCTAGGGGTGCCCTAGCCTAAGCCTAGGGGTGCCCTAGCCTAAGCCTATGGGTGTCCTAGCCTAAGCTTAGGGGTGCCCTACCCTAAGCATAGGGGTGCCCTAGCCTTAGGCTAGGGGAGCCCTAGCCTTAGCCTAAGCCTACGGGTGCCCTAGCTTAAGCCTAGGGGTGCCCTAGCCTAAGCCTAGGGGTGCCCTAGCCTTAGGCTAGGGGAGCCATAGCCTTAGCCTAAACCTAGGGGTGCCCTAGCCTCAGCCTAGGGGTGCCCTAGCCTCAGCCTAGGATGCCCTAGCCTAAGCCTAGGAGTGCCCTAGCCTAAGCCTAGGGTTGCCCTAGCCTAAGCCTAGTGGTGCCGTAGCCTAAGCCTAGGGGTGACCTAGCCTTAGCCTAAGCCTAGGGGTACCATAGCCTAAGCCTAGGGGTGCCCTAGCCTAAGCCTAGGGGTGCCCAGGCCTTAGGCTAGAGGAGCCCTAGCCTTAGCCTAAGCCTATGGCTGCCCTAGCCTAAGCCAAGGGGTGCCCTAGCCTAAGCCTAGAGGTGCCCTAGCCTAACCCTAGGGGTGCCCTAGCCTTAGGCTAGGGGAGCACTAGCCTTAGCCTAAGCCTAGGGGTGCCCTAGCCTAAGTCTAGGTGTGCCCTAGCCTAAGCCTAGGGGTGCCCTACCCTAAGCCTATGGGTGCCCTACCCTAAGCCTAGGGGTGCCCTACACTAAGCCTAGGCTTGCCCTAGCCTTAGGCTAGCTGAGCCCTAGCCTAAGCCTAAGCCTAGGGGTGCCCTAGCCTAAGCCTAGGGGTCCCCTAGACTAAGCCTAGGGGTGCCCTATGGTTAGGCTAGGGGAGCCCTAGCCTTAGCCTAAGCCTACGGGTGCCCTAGCTTAAGCCTTGGGGTGCCGTAGCCTCAGTCTAGTGGTGCCCTAGCCTTAGGCTAGGCGAGCCATAGCCTTATCCTAAACCAAGTGGTGCCCTAGCCTAAGCCTAGGGGTGCCCTAGTCTTAGACTACGGTAACCCTAGCCTTAGCCTAAGCCTATGGGTGCCCTAGCCTCAGCCTAGGGGTGACGTAGCCTCAGCCTAGGGAGGCCCTAGCATAAGCCTAGGCGTGCCCTAGCCAAAACCTAGGGTTGCCCTAGCCTTAGCCTAAGCCTTGGGGTGCCCTAGCCTAAGCCTAGGGGTACCCTAGCCTAAGCCTAGAGGTGCTCTAGCCTAAGCCTAGGGGTGCCCTAGCCTTAGCCTAAGCCTTGGGGTGCCCTAGCCTAAGCCTAGGGGTACCCTAGCCTAAGCCTAGAGGTGCTCTAGCCTAAGACTATGGCTGCCCTAGCCTAAGCTAAGGGGTGCCCTAGCCTAAGCCTAGGGGTGCCCTAGCCTAAGCCTAGGGGTGCCCTAGCCTTAGGCTAGGGGAGCACTAGCCTTAACATAAGCCTAGGGGTGCCCTAGCCTAAGCCTAGGCATGCCCTAGCCTAAGCCTAGGGGTGCCCTACCCTAAGCCTAGGGGTGCCCTACCCTAAGCCTAGGGGTGCCCTAGCCTAAGCCTAGGCTTGCCCTAGCCTAAGCCTAGGGGTGCCCTAGCCTTAGGCTAACTGAGCCCTAGCCTAAGCCTAAGCCTAGGGGTGCCCTAGTCTAAGCCTAGGGGTGCCCTAGCCTAAGCCTAGGGGTGCCCTAACCTAAGCCTAGGGGTGCCCTAGCCTTAGGCTAGCGGAGCCCTAGCCTTAGCCTAAGCCTAGGGGTGCCCTAGCCTAAGACTAGGGGTGCCCTAGCCTAAGCTAAGGGGTGCCCTAGCCTAAGCCTAGGGGTGCCCTAGCCTAAGCCTAGGGGTGCCCTAGGGTTAGTCTAGGGGAGCCCTAGCCTTAGCCTATGCCTAGGGGTGCCCTTGCCTAAGCCTAGGGGTGCCCTAGCCTAAGCCTAGGGGTGCCCTAGCCTAAGCCTAGGGGTGCCCTAGCCGAAGCCTAGGGGTGCCCTAGCCGAAGCCTAGGGGTGCCCTAGCCTAAGACTAGGAGTGCCCTAGCCTTAGGCTAGGGGAGCCCTAGCCTTAGTCTAAGCCTAGGGGTGCCCTAGCCTAAGCCTAGTGGTGCCCTAGCCTAAGCCTAGGGGTGCCCTAGCCTAAGCCTAGGCTTGCCCTAGCCTTAGGCTAGGGGAGCCCTAACCTTAGCTTAAGCCTATGGGTGCCCTAGCCCAAGCCAAGGGTACCCTAGCCTAAGCCTAGGGGTGCCCTAACCTAAGCCTTGGGGTGCCCTAGCCTAAGCCTAGGGGTGCCGAAGCCTAAGCCTAGGGGTGCCCTACCCTAAGCTTAGGGGTGCCCTAGCCAAAGCCTAGGGGTGCCCTAGCCTTAGGCTAGCTGAGCCCTAGCCTTAGCCTAAGCCTAAGGTTTCCCTAGCCTAAGCCTAGGGGTGCCCTAGCCTAAGCCTAAGGGTGCCCTTGCCTAAGGCTAGGGGTACCCTAGCCTTAGGCTAGGGGAGCCCTAGCCTTAGCCTAAGTCTAGGGGTGCCCTAGCATAAGCCTTGGGGTGCCCTACCCTAAGCCTAGGGTTGCCCTAGCCTAAGCCTAGGGGTGCTCAAGTCTTAGGCTAGCTGAGCCCTAGCCTTAGCCTAAGCCTAGGGTTGCCCTAGCCTACGCCTAGGGGTGCCCTAGCTAAGCCTAGGGGTGCCCTAGCCTTAGGCTAGGGGAGCCCTTGTCTTAGCCTAAGCCTAGGTGTGCCCTAGGCTAAGCCTAGGGGTGCCCTAGCCTAAGCTTAAGGGTGCCCAAGTCTAACCTAGGGGTGTCCTAGCCTAAGCCTAGGGGTGCCCTAGGGTTAGGCAAGGGGAGCCCTAGCCTTAGCCTAGGGGTGCCCTAGCCTTAGATTAGGGGAGCCCTAGCCTTAGCCTAAGCCTAGGGGTGCCCTAGCCTAAGCCTAGGGTTGCCTTAGTATAAGCCTAGGGTTGCCCTAGCCTAAGCCTACGGGTGCCCTAGCGTAAGGCTAGGGGTGACCTAACCTAAGTCTAGTGGAGCCCTAGCCTTAGCCTAAGCCTAGGGGTGCCCTATCCTAAGCCATGGGGTGCCTTAGCCTAAGCCTAGGGGTGCCCTAGCCTAAGCCTAGGGATGCCCTACCCTAAGCCTAGGGGTGCCCTACCCTTAGGCTAGGGGAGCACTAGCCTTAGCCTAAGCCTATGGGTGCCCTAGCCTAAGCCTAGGAGTGCCCTAGCCTAAGCCTAGGGATGCCCTACCCTAAGCCTAGGGGTGCCCTAACCTTAGGCTACGGGAGCCCTAGCCTTAGCCTAAGACTAGGGGTGCCCTAGCCTAAGCTTAGGGGTGCCCTAGCCTAAGCCTAGGGGTGCCCTAGCCTAAGCCTAGGGGTGCCCTAGCCTAAGCCTAGGGGTGCCTTAGCCTTAGTCTAGGGGAGCCCTAGCCTTAGCCTAACCCTAGGGTTGCCCTAGCCTAAGCCTATGGGTGCCCTAGCCAAAGTCTAGGGGTGCCCTAGCCTTAGGCTAGGGGAGCCCTAGCCTTAGCCTAAACCTAGGGGTGCCCTAGCCTAAGCCTACGGGTTCCCTAGCCTAAGCCTAGGGGTGCCCTACCCTTAGGCTAGCTGAGCCCTAGCCTTAGCCTAAGCCTAAGGTTTCCCTAGCCTAAGCCTAGGGGTGTCCTAGCCTAAGCCTAGGGGTGCCCTAGCCTTAGGCTAGGGGAGCCCTAGCCTTAGCCTAAGCCTAGAGGTGCCCTAGCCTAAGACTAGGGGTGCCCTAGCCTAAGCTTAGGGGTGCCCTAGCCTAAGCCTTGGGGTGCCCTAGCCTAAGCCTAGGGGTCCCCTAGCCTAAGCCTAGGGGTGCCCTAGCCTAAGCCTAGGGCTGCCCTAGCCTTAGGCTAGCTGAGCCCTTGCCTTAGCCTAAGCCTAGGAGTGCCCTAGCCTAAGACTAGGGGTGCCCTTGACTAAGCCTAGGGGTGCCTATGCCTAAGCCTAGTGGTGCCCTAGCCTTAGGCTAGGGGAGCCCTAGCCTTAGCCTAAGCCTAGGGGTGCCCTAGCATAAGACGATGGGTGGCCTAGCCTAAGCTTAGGGGTGCCCTAGACTAAGCCTAGGGGTCCCCTAGCCTAAGCCTAAGGGTCCCCTAGCCTAAGCCTAGGGGTGCCCTAGGCTAAGCCTAGGGGTGTCCTAGCCTTAGGCTAGGGGAGCCCTAGCCTTAGCCTAAGCGTAGGAGTGCCCTAGCCTAAGCCTAGGGGTGCCTGAGCCTAAGCCTATGGGTGCCCTAGCCTAAGTCTAGGGGAGCCTTAGCCTTAGATAGGGGAACCCTAGCCTTAGCCTAAGCCTAGGGGTGCCCTAGCCTAAGGCTAGGGGTTCCCTAGCCTAAGCCTAAGGGTTCCCTACCCTAAGCCTAAGGGTGCCCTAGCATAAGCCTAGGGGTGCCCTAGCCTAAGCCTATGGGTGCCCTACCCTAAGCCTAGGGTTGCCCTAGCCTAAGCCTAGGGGTGCTCAAGTCTTAGGCTAGCTGAGCCCTAGCCTTAGCCTAAGCCTAGGGGTGCCCTAGCCTACGCCTAGGGGTGCCCTAGCCTAAGCCTAGGGGTGCCCTAGCCTTAGTCTAGGGGAGCCCTAGCCTTAGCCTAACCCTAGGGTTGCCCTAGCCTAAGCCTATGGGTGCCCTAGCCAAAGTCTAGGGGTGCCATAGCCTTAGGCTAGGGGAGCCCTAGCGTTAGCCTAAGCCTAGGGGTGCCCTAGCCTAAGCCTAGGGGTTCCCTAGCCTAAGCCTAGGGGTGCCCTACCCTTAGGCTAGCTGAGCCCTAGCCTTAGCCTAAGCCTACGGTTTCCCTAGCCTAAACCTAGGGGTGCCCTAGCCTAAGCCTAGGGGTGCCCTAGACTAAGCCTAGGGGTGCCCTAGCCTTAGGCTAGGGGAGCCCTAGCCTTAGCCTAAGCCTAGGGGTGCCCTAGCCTAAGACTAGGGGTGCCCTAGCCTAAGCTTAGGGGTGCCCCTAGCCTAAGCCTAGGGGTGCCCTAGCCTAAGCCTAGGGGTCCCCTAGCCTAAGCCTAGGGGTGCCCTAGCCTAAGCCTAGGGGTGCCCTAGCCTAAGCCTAGGGCTGCCCTAGCCTTAGGCTAGCTGAGCCCTTGCCTTAGCCTAAGCCTAGGAGTGCCCTAGCCTAAGCCTAGGGGTGCCCTAGCCTAAGCCTAGGGGTGCCTATGCCTAAGCCTAGTGGTGCCCTAGCCTTAGGCTAGGGGTGCCCTAGCCTTAGCCTAAGCCTAGGGGTGCCCTAGCATAAGACGACGAGTGGCCTTCCCTAAGCTTAGGGGTGCCCTAGCCTAAGCCTAGGGGTCCCCTAGCCTAAGCCTAAGGGTCCCCTAGCCTAAGCCTAGGGGTGCCCTAGGCTAAGCCTAGGGGTGTCCTAGCCTTAGGCTAGGGGAACCCAGCCTTAGCCTAAGCGTAGGAGTGCCCTAGCCTAAGCCTAGGGGTGCCTGAGCCTAAGCCTATGGGTGCCCTAGCCTAAGTCTAGGGGAGCCTTAGCCTTAGATAGGGGAACCCTAGCCTTAGCCTAAGCCTAGGGGTGCCCTACCCTAAGCCTAGGGGTGCCCTACCCTAAGCCTAGGGGTGCCCTAGCCTAAGCCTAGGCTTGCCCTAGCCTAAGCCTAGGGGTGCCCTAGCCTTAGGCTAACTGAGCCCGAGCCTAAGCCTAAGCCTAGGGGTGCCCTAGCCTAAGCCCAGGGGTGCCCTAGCCTAAGCCTAGGGGTGACCTAACCTAAGCCTAGGGGTGCCCTAGCCTTAGGCTAGCGGAGCCCTAGCCTTAGCCTAAGCCTAGGGGTGCCCTAGCCTAAGACTAGGGGTGCCCTAGCCTAAGTTAGGGGGTACCCTAGCCTAAGCCTAGGGGTGCCCTAGCCTAAGCCTAGGGGTGCCCTAGGGTTAGTCTAGGGGAGCCCTAGCCTTAGCCTATGCCTAGGGGTGCCCTAGCCTAAGCCTAGGGGTGCCCTAGCCTAAGCCTAGGGGTGCCCTAGCCTAAGCCTAGGCTTGCCCTAGCCTTAGGTTAGGGGAGCCCTAACCTTAGCTTAAGCCTATGGGTGCCCTAGCCCAAGCCTAGGGTACCCTAGCCTAAGCCTATGGGTGCCCTAACCTAAGCCTTGGGGTGCCCTAGCCTAAGCCTAGGGGTGCCGTAGCCTAAGCCTAGGGGTGCCCAACCCGAAGCTTAGGGGTGCCCTAGCCAAAGCCTAGAGGTGCCCTAGCCTTAGGATAGCTGAGCCCTAGCCTTAGCCTAAGTCTAAGGTTTCCCTAGCCTAAGCCTAGGGGTGCCCTAGCCTAAGCCTAGGGGTGCCCTAGCCTAAGCCTAGGGGTGCCCGAGCCTTAGGCTAGGGGAGCCCTTGCCTTAGCCTAAGCCTAGGGGTGCCCTAGCCTAAGACTAGGGGTGCCCTAGCCTAATCTTAGGGGTGCCCTAGCCTAAGCCTAGGGGTCCCCTAGCCTAAGCCTAGGGGTGCCCTAGCCTAAGCCTAGGGGTGCCCTAGCCTAAGCCTAGGGGTGCCCTAGCCTAAGCCTAGGGGTGCCCTAGCCTTAGGCTAGCTGAGCCCTTGCCTTAGCCTAAGACTAGGAGTGCCCTAGCCTAAGCCTAGGGGTGCCCTAGCCTAAGCCTAGGGGTGCCTAAGCCTAAGCCTAGTGGTGCCCTAGCCTTAGGCTAGGGGAGCCCTAGCCTTAGCCTAAGCCTAGGTGTGCCCTAGCATAAGACGATGGGTGGCCTAGCCTAAGTTTAGGGGAGCCTTAGCCTTAGCCTAAGCGTAGGAGTGCCCCAGCCTAAGCCTAGGGGTGCCTGAGCCTAGGCCTATGGGTGCCCAAGCCTAAGTCTAGGGGAGCCTTAGCCTTAGATAGGGGAACCCTAACCTTAGCTTAAGCCTAGGGGTGCCCTAGCCTAAGGCTAGGGGTTCCCTAGCCTAAGCCTAGGGGTGCCCTAGCCTAAGCCTAAGGGTGCCCTAGCCTAAGGCTAGGGGTACCCTAGCCTTAGTCTCGTGGAGCCCTAGCCTTAGCCTAAGTCTAGGGGTGCCCTAGCATAAGCCTAGGGGTGCCCTACCCTAAGCCTAGGGTTGCCCTAGCCTAAGCCTAGGGGTGCTCAAGTCTTAGGCTAGCTGAGCCCTAGCCTTAGCCTAATCCTAGGGTTGCCCTATCCTACGCCTAGGGGTGCCCTAGCTAAGCCTAGGGGTGCCCTAGCCTTAGGCTAGGGGAGCCCTTGTCTTAGCCTAAGCCTAGGTGTGCCCTAGGCTAAGCCTAGGGGTGCCCTAGCCTAAGCTTAAGGGTGCCCAATTCTAACCTAGGGGTGCCCTAGCCTAAGCCTAGGGGTGCCCTAGGGTTAGGCAAGGGGAGCCCTAGCCTTAGCCTAGGGGTGCCCTAGCCTTAGACTAGGGGAGCCCTAGCCTTAGCCTAAGCCTAGGGGTGCCCTAGCCTAAGCCTAGGGTTGCCTTAGTATAAGCTTAGGGTTGCCCTAGCCTAAGCCTACGGGTGCCCTAGCGTAAGGCTAGGGGTGACCTAACCTTAGTCTAGTGGAGCCCTAGCCTTAGCCTAAGCCTAGGGGTGCCCTAGCCTAAGCCATGGGGTGCCTTAGCCTAAGCCTAGGGGTGCCCTAGCCTAAGCCTAGGGATGCCCTACCCTAAGCCTAGGGGTGCCCTACCCTTAGGCTAGGGGAGCACTAGCCTTAGCCTAAGCCTATGGGTGCCCTAGCCTAAGCCTAGGAGTGCCCTAGCCTAAGCCTAGGGATGCCCTACCCTAAGCCTAGGGGTGCCCTAGCCTTAGGCTACGGGAGCCCTAGCCTTAGCCTAAGCCTAGGGGTGCCCTAGCCTAAGCCTAGGGGTGCCCTAGCCTAAGCCTAGGGGTGCCCTAGCCTTAGTCTAGGGGAGCCCTAGCCTTAGCCTAACTCTAGGGTTGCCCTAGCCTAAGCCTATGGGTGCCCTAGCCAAAGTCTAGGGGTGCCCTAGCCTTAGGCTAGGGGAGCCCTAGCCTTAGCCTAAGCCTAGGGGTGCCCTAGCCTAAGCCTACGGGTTCCCTAGCCTAAGCCTAGGGGTGCCCTACCCTTAGGCTAGCTGAGCCCTAGCCTTAGCCTAAGCCTAAAGTTTCCCTAGCGTAAGCCTAGGGGTGTCCTAGCCTAAGCCTAGGGGTGCCCTAGCCTTAGGCTAGGGGAGCCCTAGCCTTAGCCTAAGCCTAGGGGTGCCCTAGCCTAAGACTAGGGGTGCCCTAGCCTAAGCTTAGGGGTGCCCTAGCCTAAGCCTAGGGGTGCCCTAGCCTAAGCCTAGGGGTCCCCTAGCCTAAGCCTAGGGGTGCCCTAGCCTAAGCCTAGGGGTGCCCTAGCCTAAGCCTAGGGCTGCCCTAGCCTTAGGCTAGCTGAGCCCTTGCCTTAGCCTAAGCCTAGGAGTGCCCTAGCCTAAGCCTAGGGGTGCCCTAGCCTAAGCCTAGGGGTGCCTATGCCTAAGCCTAGTGGTGCCCTAGCCTTAGGCTAGGGGAGCCCTAGCCTTAGCCTAAGCCTAGGGGTGCCCTAGCCTAAGCCTAGGGGTCCCCTAGCCTAAGCCTAAGGGTCCCCTAGCCTAAGCCTAGGGGTGCCCTAGGCTAAGCCTAGGGGTGTCCTAGCCTTAGGCTAGGGGAGCCCCAGCCTTAGCCTAAGTGTAGGAGTGCCCTAGCCTAAGCCTAGGGGTGCCTGAGCCTAAGCCTATGGGTGCCCTAGCCTAAGTCTAGGGGAGCCTTAGCCTTAGATAGGGGAACCCTAGCCTTAGCCTAAGCCTAGGGGTGCCCTAGCCTAAGGCTATTGGTTCCCTAGCCTAAGCCTAAGGGTTTCCTAGCCTAAGCCTAAGGGTGCCCTAGCATAAGCCTATGGGTGCCCTAGCCTAAGCCTAGGGGTGCCCTAGCCTAAGCCTAGGGGTGCCTAAGCCTAAGCCTAGTGGTGCCCTAGCCTTAGGCTAGGGGAGCCCAAGCCTTAGCCTAAGCCTAGGTGTGCCCTAGCATAAGACGATGGGTGGCCTAGCCTAAGTTTAGGGGTGCCCTTGCCTAAGCCTAGGGGTCCCCTAGCCTAAGTCTAAGGGTCCCCTAGCCTAAGCCTAGGGCTGCCCTAGCCAGGCTAGCTGAGCCCTTGCCTTAGCCTAAGCCTAGGTGTGCCCTAGCCTAAGCCTAGGGGTGCCCTAGCCTAAGCCTAGGGGTGCCTATGCCTAAGCCTAGTGGTGCCCTAGCCTTAGGCTAGGGGAGCCCTAGCGTTGGCCTAAGCCTAGGGGTGCCCTAGCATAAGACGATGGGTGGCCTAGCCTAAGCCTAGGGGTCCCCTAGCCTAAGCCTAAGGGTCCCCTAGCCTAAGCCTAGGGGTGCCCTACGCTAAGCCTAGGGGTGTCCTACCCTTAGGCTAGGGGAGCCCCAGCCTTAGCCTAAGCGTAGGAGTGCCCTAGCCTAAGCCTAGGGGTGCCTGAGCCTAAGCCTATGGGTGCCCTAGCCTAAGTCTAGGGGAGCCATAACCTTAGATAGGGGAACCCTAGCCTTAGCCTAAGCCTAGGGGTGCCCTAGCCTAAGGCTAGGGGTTCCCTAGCCTAAGCCTAAGGGTGCCCTAGCCTAAGCCTAAGGGTGCCCTAGCCTAAGGCTAGGGGTGCCCTAGCCTTAGTCTCGTGGAGCCCTAACCTTAGCCTAAATCTAGGGGTGCCCTAGCATAAGCCTAGGGGTGCCCTAGCCTAAGCCTAGGGGTGCCCTACCCTAAGCCTAGGGTTGCCCTAGCCTAAGCCTAGGGGTGCTCAATTCTTAGGCTAGCTGAGCCCTAGCCTTAGCCTAAGCCTAGGGGTGCCCTAGCCTACGCCTAGGGGTGCCCTAGCTAAGCCTAGGGGTGCCCTAGCCTTAGGCTAGGGGAGCCCTTGTCTTAGCCTAAGCCTAGGTGTGCCCTAGACTAAGCCTAGGGGTGCCCTAGCCTAAGCTTAGGGGTGCCCAAGTCTAACCTAGGGGTGCCCTAGCCTAAGCCTAGGGGTGCCCTAGGGTTAGGCAAGGGGAGCCCTAGCCTTAGCCTAGGGGTGCCCTAGCCTTAGACTAGGGGAGCCCTAGCCTTAGTCTAAGCCTAGGGGTGCCCTAGCCTAAGCCTAGGGTTGCCTTAGTATAAGCCTAGGGTTGCCCTAGCCTAAGCCTAGGGGTGCCCTAGCGTAAGGCTAGGGGTGACCTAACCTTAGTCTAGTGGAGCCCTAGCCTTAGCCTAAACCTAGGGGTGCCCTATCCTAAGCCATGGGGTGCCTTAGCCTAAGCCTAGGGGTGCCCTAGCCTAAGCCTAGGGATGCCCTACCCTAAGCCTAGGGGTGCCCTACCCTTAGGCTAGGGGAGCACTAGCCTTAGCCTAAGCCTATGGGTGCATTAACCTAAGCCTAGGAGTGCCCTAGCCTAAGCCTAGGGATGCCCTACCCTAAGCCTAGGGGTGCCCTAGCTTAGGCTACGGGAGCACTAGCCTTAGCCTAAGCCTAGGGGTGCCCTAGCCTAAGCCTAGGGGTGCCCTAGCCTAAGCCTAGGGGTGCCCTAGCCTAAACCTAGGTGTGCCCTAGCCTTAGTCTAGGGAGCCCTAGCCTTAGCCTAACCCTAGGGTTGCCCTAGCCTAAGCCTATGGGTGCCCTAGCCAAAGTCTAGGGGTGCACTAGCCTTAGGCTAGGGGAGCCCTAGCCTTAGCCTAAGCCTAGGGGTGCCCTAGCCTAAGCCTAGGGGTTCCCTAGCCTAAGCCTAGGGGTGCCCTAGCCTAAGGCTGGGGGTGCCCTAGCCTTAGTCTAGTGGAGCCCTAGCCTTAACCTAAGCCTAGGGGTGCCCTAGCCTAAGCCTAGGGGTGACCTAGCTTACGCCTAGGGGTGCCCTAGCCTAAGCCTAGGGGTGCCCTATACTATGCCATGTGGTGCCTTAGCCTAATCCTAGGGGTGCCCAAGCCTAAGCCAAGGGTTGCCCTACCCTAAGCCTAGGGGTGCCCTAGCCTTAGGCTAGGGGAGCCCTACCCTTAGCCTAAGCCTAGGGGTGCCCTAGCCTAAGCCTAGAGGTGCCCTAGCCTAAGCCTACGGGTGTCCTAGCCTAAGCTTAGGGGTGCCCTACCCTAAGCCTAGGGGTGCCCTAGCCTTAGGCTAGGGGATCCCTAGCCTTAGCCTAAGCCTACGGGTGCCCTAGCTTAAGCCTAGGGGTGCCCTAGCCTAAGCCTAGGGGTGCCCTAGCCTTAGGCTAGCAGAGCCCTAGCCTTTGCCGAAGCCTAGGGGTGCTCTAGCCTAAGACTAGGGGTGCCCTAGCCTAAGCTAAGTGGTGCCCTAGCCTAAGACTCGGGGTGCCTTAGCCTAAGCCTAGGGGTGCCCTAGGGTTAGGCTAGGGGAGCCCTAGCCTTAGCCTAAGTCTAGGGGTGCCCTAGCCTAAATCTAGGGGTGCCCTAGCCTAAGTCTAGGGGTGCCCTTGCCTAAGCCTAGGGGTGCCCTAGCCTAAGCCTAGGGGTGCCCTAGCCCAAGCCTAGGGGTACCCTAGCCTAAGCCTAGGGGAGTCCTAGCCTAAGCCTAGGGGTGCCCTAGCCTAAGACTAGGGGTGCCGTAGCCTTAGTCTAGTGGAGCCCAAGCCTTAGCCTAAGCCTAGTGGTGCCCTAGCCTAAGCCTAGATGTGCCCTAGCCTAAGCCTAGGAGTGCCCTACCCTAAGCTTAGGGGTGCCCTAGCCAAAGCCTAGGGGTGCCCTAGCCTAAGCCTAGGGGTGCCCTAGCCTAAGCCTAGGGGTGCCCTAGCCTAAGCCTAGGGGTGCCCTAGCCTTAGGCTAAGGGAGCTTTAGCCTTAGCCAAAGCCTAGGGGTTCCCTAGCCTAAGACTAGGGGTGCCCTAGCCTAAGCTTAGGGGTGCCCTAGCGTAAGCCTAGGGGTGCCCTAGCCTAAGCCTATGGGTGCCCTAGCCTAAGCCTAGGGGTGCCCTAGCCTAAGCCTAGGGGTACCCTAGACTTAGGCTACCTGAGCCCTTGCCTTAGCCTAAGCCTAGGAGTGCCCTATCCTACGCCTAGGGGTGCCCTAGCCTCAGCCTAGGGGTGCCCTATCCTAAGCTTAGGGTTGCCCTAGCCAAAGCCTAGGGGTGCCCTAGTCTTAGAGTAGCTGAGCCCTAGCCTTAGCCTAAGCCTAGGGGTGCCCTAGCCTAAGCCTAGGGGTGCACTAGCCTAAGCCTAGGGGTGCCCTAGCCTAAGCCTAGGGGTGCCCTAGCCTAAGCCTAGGGTTGCCCTAGCCTACGCCTAGGGGTGCCCTAGCCTTAGGCTAGGGGAGCCCTAGCCTTAGCCTAAGCCTAGGGGTGCCCTAGCCTAAGACTAGGGGTGCCCTAGCCTAAGCCTAAGGGTGTCCTAGCCTAAGCCTAGGGGTGCCCTAGCCTAAGCCTAGGGGTGCCCTAGCCTTAGTCTAGTGGAGCCCTAGCCTTAGCCTAAGCCTAGTGGTGCCCTAGCCTAAGCCTAGGGGTGCCCTACCCTAAGCTTAGGGGTGCCCTAGCCAAAGCCTAGGGGTGCCCTAGCCTTAGGCTAGCTGAGCCCTAGCCTTAGCCTAAGCCTAGGGGTGCCCTAGCCTAAACCTAAGGGTGCCCTAGCCTAAGCCTAGGGGTGCCCTAGCCTAAGCCTAGGAGTGCCCTAACCTAAGTCTAGGGGTGACCTAACCTAAGACTAGGGGTGCCCTAGCCTAAGCTTAGGGGTGCTTTAGCCTAAGCCTATGGGTTCCCTAGCCTAAGCCTAGGCATTCCGTACCCTAAGCCTAGGGGTGCCCTAGCCTAAGCAAAGGGGTGCCCTAGTCTTAGGCTAGCTGAGCCCTTGCCTTAGCCTAAGCCTAGGAGTGCCTTAGCCTAAGCCTAGGGGTGCCCTAGCCTAAGCCTAGGGGTGCCCATGCCTAAGCCCAGTGCTGCCCTAGCCTTAGGCTAGGGGAGCCCTAGCCTTAGGCTAAGCCTAGGGGTGCCCTAGCATAAGACGATGGGTGCCCTACCCTAAGCTTAGGGGTGCCCTAGCCTAAGCCTAGGGGTCCCCTAGCCTAAGCCTAGGGGTGCCCTAGCCAAAGCCTAGGGGTGCCCTAGACTTAGGCTAGGGGAGCCCTAGCCTTAGCCTAAGACTAGGGGTGCCCTAGCCTAAGCCTACGGGTGCCCGAGCCTAAGCCTATGGGTGCCCTAGCCTAAGCCTAGCGGTGCCCTAACCTAAGCCTAGGGGTTCCCTAGCCTAAGCCTAGGGGTGCCCTAGCCTAAGCCTACGGGTGCCCTAGCCTAAGGCTAGGGGTGCCCTAGCCTTAGTCTAGTGGAGCCCTAGCCTTAGCCTAAGCCTAGGGGTGCCCTAGCATAAGCCTAGGGGTGCCTAACCTAAGACTACTGGTTCCCTACCTTAAGCCTACGGTTTCCCTAGCCTAAGCCTAGGGGTGCTCAACCCTTAGGCTAGCTGAGCCCTAGCCTTAACCTAAGCCTAGAGGTGCCCTAGCCTACGCCTAGGGGTGCCCTAGCCTTAGGCTAGGGGAGCCCTAGTCTTAGCCTAAGCCTAGGGGTGCCCTAGGCTAAGCCTAGGGGTGCCCTAGCCTAAGCTTAGGGATGCCCTAGTCTAAGCCTAGGGGTGCCCTAGCCTAAGCCTAGGGGTGCCCTAGGGTTAGGCAAGGGGAGCCCTTGCCTTAGCCTAAGCTTAACGGTGTCCTAGCCTAAGCCTAGGGGTGCCCTAGCCTAAGCCTAGGGGTGCCCTAGCCTTAGACTAGGGGAGCCCTAGCCTTAGCCTAAGCTTAGCGGTGTCCTAGCCTAAGCCTAGGGGTGCCCTAGCCTAAGCCTAGGGGTGCCCTAGCCTTAGGCTAGGGGAGCCCTAGCCTTAGCCTAAGCCTAGGGGTGCCCTAGCCTAAGCCTAGGGGTGCCCGAACCTAAGCCTATGTGTGCCCTAGCCTAAGCCAAGGCGTGCCCTAGCCTATGCCTAGGGGTTCCCTAGCCTAAGCCTAGGGGTGCCCTAGCCTAAGCCTACGGGTGCCCTAGCCTAAGGCTAGGGGTGCCCTAGCCTTAGTTTAGTGGAACCCTAGCCTTAGCCTAAGCCTAGGGGTGCCCTAGCATAAGCCTAGGGGTGCCCTAGCCTAAGCCTAGGGGTTCCCTACCCTAAGCCTACGGTTGCCCTAGACTAAGCCTAGGGGTGCTCAAGCCTAAGGCTAGCTGAGGCGTAGCCTTAACCTAAGCCTAGGGGTGCCCTAGCCTACGCCTAGGGGTGCCCTAGCCTTAGGCTAGGGGAGCCCTAGTCTTAGCCTCAGCCTAGGGGTGCCCTAGGCTAAGCCTAGGGGTGCCCTAGGGTTAGGCAAGGGGAGCCCTTGCCTTAGCCTAAGCCTAGCGGTGTCCTAGCCTAAGCCTAGGGGTGCCCTAGCCTAAGCCTAGGGGTGCCCTAGCCTTAGTCTAGGGGAGCCCTAGCCTTAATCTAAGCCTAGAGGTGCCCTAGCCTATGCCTAGGGGTGCCCTAGCCTAAGCCTAGGGGTGCCCTAGTCTAAGCCAAGGGGTGCCCTAGCCTAAGCCTAGGTGTGCCCTAGTCTAAGCCTAGGGATGCCCTAGCCTTAGGCTAGGGGAGCCCTAGCCTTAGCCTAAGCCTAGGGGTGACCTAGCCTAAACCTAGGGGTTCCCTAGCCTAAGCCTAGGGGTTCCCTAGCGTAAGCCTAGGGGTGCCCTAGCCTAAGCCATGGGGTGCCTTAGCCTAAGCCTAGGGGTGCCCTAGCCTAAGCCTTGGGTTGCCGTAGCCTAAGCCTAGGGGTGCTCAAGCCTTAGGCTAGCTGAGCCCTAGCCTTAGCCTAAGCGTAGTGGTGCCCTAGCCTACGCCTAGGGGTGCCCTAGCCTAAGCCTAGGGGTGTCCTAGCCTTAGGCTAAGGGAGCCCTAGTCTTAGCGTAAGCTTAGGGGTGCCCTAGTCTAAGCCTAGGGGTGCCCTAGCCTAAGCCTAGGGGTGCCCTAAGGTTAGGCAAGGGGAGCCCTAGCCTCAGCCTAAGCCTAGCGGTGTCCTAGCCTAAGCCTAGGGGTGCCCTAGCCTAAGCCTAGTGGTGCTCTAGCATAAGCCTAGGGTTGCCCTAGCATAAGCCTAGGGGTGCCCTAGCATAAGCCTAGGGGTGCCCTAGCATAAGCCTAGGGGTGCCCTAGCATAAGCCTAGGGTTGCCCTAACATAAGCCTAGGGGTGCCCTAGCGTATGGCTAGGGGTGCCCTAGCCTTAGTCTAAGCCTAGGGGTGCCCTATCCTAAGCTATGGGGTGCCTTAACCTAAGCCTAGGGGTGCCCTAGCCTAAGCCTAGGGATGCCCTACCCTAAGCCTACGGGTGCCCTAGCCTTAGGCTAGGGGAGCCCTAGCCTTAGCCTAAGCCTAGGGGTGCCCTAGCCTAAGCCTAGGGGTGCCCTAGCCTAAGCTTACGGGTGCCCTACCCTAAGCCTAGCAGTGCCCTAGCCTTAGGCTAGGGAGCCCTAGCCTTAGCCTAAGCCTTGGGGCACCCTAGCCTAAGCCTAGGGTTGAGCTAGCCTAAGCCTAGGGGTGCGCTAGGCTAAGGCTAGGGGTGCCATAGCCTTAGTCTAGTGGAGCCCTAGCCTTAACCTAAGCTTAGGGGTGCCCTATCCTAAGCCTAGGGGTGCCTAGCCTAAGCTTAGGGGTGCCCTATCCTAAGCCTAGGGGTGCCCTAGCCTTGGGCTAGGGGAGCCCTAGCCTTAGTATAAGCCTAGGGGTGCCGTAGCGCAAGCATAGGGATGCCCTAGCGTTAGGCTAGAGGAGCCCCAGCCTTAGCCTAAGCCTAGGGGTGCCCTAGCCTAAGTCTAGGGGTGCCCTAGCCTAAGCCTAGGGGTGCCCTAGTCTAAGCCTAGGGATACCCAAGCCTTAGGCTAGGGGAGCCCTAACCTTAGCCTAAGCCTAGGTGTGCCCCAGCCTAAGCCTAGGGATGCCCTACCCTAAGCTTAGGGGTGCCTTAGCCAAAGCCTAGGGGTGCCCTAGCCTTAGGCTAGCTGAGCCCTAGCCTTAGCCTAAGCCTAGGGGTTCCCTAGCCTAAACCTAAGGGTGCCCTAGCCTAAGCCTAGGGGTGCCCTAGCCTAAGCCTAGGGGTGCCCTACCCTAAGTCTAGGGGTACCCTAGCCTAAGACTAGGGGTGCCCTAGCCTAAGCTTAGGGGTGCCCTAGCCTAAGCCTATGGGTTCCCTAGCCTAAGCCTAGGCATGCTGTACCCTAAGACTAGGGGTGCCCTAGCCTAAGCATAGGGGTGCCCTAGTCTTAGGCTAGCTGAGCCCTGGCCTTAGCCTAAGCCTAGGAGTGCCCTAGCCTAAGCCTAGGGGTACCCTAGCCTAAGCCTAGGGGTGCCGATGCCTAAGCCCAGTGGTGCCCTAGCCTTAGGCTAGGGGAGCCCTAGCCTTAGGCTAAGCCTAGGGGTGCCCTAGCATAAGACGATGGGTGCCCTACCCTAAGCTTAGGGGTGCCCTAGCCTAAGCCTAGGGGTCCCCTAGCCTAAGCCTAGGGGTGCCCTAGCCTAAGCCTAGGGGTGCCCTAGTCTTAGGCTAGGGGAGCCCTAGCCTTAGCCTAAGCCTAGGGGTGCCCTAGCCTAAGCCTACGGGTGCCCGAGCCTAAGCCTATGGGTGCGCTAGCCTAAGCCTAGCGGTGCCCTAGCCTAAGCCTAGGGGTTCCCTAGCCTAAGCCTAGGGGTGCCCTCGCCTAAGCCTACGGGTGCCCTAGCCTAAGGCTAGGGGTGCCCTAGCCTTAGTCTAGTGGAGCCCTAGCCTTAGCCTAAGCCTAGGGGTGCCCTAGCATAAGCCTAGGGGTGCCTAACCTAAGACTACGAGTTCCCTACCCCAAGCCTACGGTTTCCCTAGCCTAAGCCTAGGGGTGCTCAAGCCTTAGGCTAGCTGAGCCCTAGCCTTAACCTAAGCCTAGAGGTGCCCTAGCCTACGCCTAGGGGTGCCGTAGCCTTAGGCTAGGGGAGCCCTAGTCTTAGCCTAAGCCTAGGGGTGCCCTAGGCTAAGCCTAGGGGTGCCCTAGCCTAAGATTAGGGATGCCCTAGTCTAAGCCTAGGGGTGCCCTAGCCTAAGCCTAGGGGTGCCCTAGGGTTAGGCAAGGGGAGCCCTTGCCTTAGCCTAAGCCTAGCGGTGTCCTAGCCTAAGCCTAGGGGTGCCCTAGCCTAAGCCTAGGGGTGCCCTAGCCTTAGACTAGGGGAGCCCTAGCCGTAGCCTAAGCCTAGGGGTGCCCTAGCCTAAGCCTAGGGATGCCGTAGCCTTAGACTAGCTGAGCCCTAGCATTAGCCTAAGCCTAGGGGTGACCTAGCCTACGCCTAGGGGTGCCCTAGCCTAAGCCTAGGGGTGCCCTAGCCTAAGCCTAGTGGTGCCCTATCCTAAGCCATGGGGTGCCTTAGCCTAATCCTAGGGGTGCCCTAGCCTAAGCCTAGGGTTGCCTTACCCTAAGCCTAGGGGTGCCCTAGCCTTAGGGTAGGGGAGCCCTACCCTTAGCCTAAGCCTAGGAGTGCCCTAGCCTAAGCCTATGGGTGTCCTAGCCTAAGCTTTGGGGTGCACTACCCTAAGCCTAGGGGTGCCCTAGCCTTAGGCTAGGCGATCTCTAGCCTTAGCCTAAGCCTACGGGTGCCCTAGCTTAAGCCTAGGGGTGCCCTAGCCTAAGCCTAGGGGTGCCCGAGCCTAAGCCTATGGGTGCCCTAGCCTAAGCCAAGGCGTGCCCTAGCCTAAGCCTAGGGGTTCCCTAGCCTAAGCCTAGGGGTGCCCTAGCCTAAGCCTACGGGTGCCCTAGCCTAAGGCTAGGGGTGCCCTAGCCTTAGTCTAGTGGAACCCTAGCCTTAGCCTAAGCCTAGGGGTGCCCTAGCATAAGCCTAGGGGTGCCCTAGCCTAAGCCTAGGGGTTCCCTACCCTAAGCCTACGGTTGCCCTAGCCTAAGCCTACGGGTGCTCAAGCCTTAGGCTAGCTGAGCCCTAGCCTTAACCTAAGCCTAGGGGTGCCCTAGCCTACGCCTAGGTGTGCCCTAGCCTTAGGCTAGGGGAGCCCTAGTCTTAGCCTAAGCCTAGGGGTGCCCTAGGCTAAGCCTAGGGGTGCCCTAGCCTAAGCTTAGGGATGCCCTAGTCTAAGCCTAGGGGTGCCCTAGGGTTAGGCAAGGGGAGCCCTTGCCTTAGCCTAAGCCTAGCGGTGTCCTAGCCTAAGCCTAGGGGTTCCCTAGCCTAAGCCTAGAGGTGCCCTAGCCTTAGTCTAGGGGAGCCCAAGCCTTAACCTAAGCCTAGGGGTGCCCTAGCCTATGCCTAGGGGTGCCCTAGCCTAAGCCTAGGGGTGCCCTAGTCTAAGCCTAGGGGTGCCCTAGCCTAAGCCTAGGGGTGCCCTAGTCTAAGCCTAGGGGTGCCCTAGCCTTAGGCTAGGGGAGCCCTAGCCTTAGCCTAAGCCTAGGGGTGCCCTAGCCTAAACCTAGGGGTTCCCTAGCCTAAGCCTAGGGGTTCCCTAGCGTAAGCCTAGGGGTGCCCTAGCCTAAGCCATGGGGTGCCTTAGCCTAAGCCTAGGGGTGCCCTAGCCTAAGCCTAGGGTTGCCGTAGCCTAAGCCTAGGGGTGCTCAAGCCTTAGGCTAGCTGAGCCCTAGCCTTAGCCTAAGCGTAGTGGTGCCCTAGCCTACGCCTAGGGGTGCCCTAGCCTAAGCCTAGGGGTGTCCTAGCCTTAGGCTAAGGGAGCCCTAGTCTTAGCGTAAGCTTAGGGGTGCCCTAGTCTAAGCCTAGGGGTGCCCTAGCCTAAGCCTAGGGGTGCCGTACGGTTAGGCAAAGGGAGCCCTAGCCTCAGCCTAAGCCTAGCGGTGTCCTAGCCTAAGCCTAGGGTTGCCCTAGCATAAGCCTAGGGGTGCCCTAGCATAAGCCTAGGGTTGCCCTAACATAAGCCTAGGGGTGCCCTAGCGTATGGCTAGGGGTGCCCTAGCCTTAGTCTAAGCCTAGGGGTGCCCTATCCTAAGCCATTTGGTGCCTTAACCTAAGCCTAGGGGTGCCCTAGCCTAACCCTAAGCATGCCCTACCCTAAGCCTACGGGTACCCTAGCCTAAGGCTAGGGGAGCCCTAGCCTTAGCCTAAGCCTAGGGGTGCCCTAGCCTAAGCCTAGGGGTGCCCTAGCCTAAGCCTACGGGTGTCCTAGCCTAAGCCTAGGGGTGCCCTACCCTAAGCCTAGCGGTGCCCTAGCCTTAGGCTAGGGAGCCCTAGCCTTAGCCTAAGCCTTGGGGCACCCTAGCCTAAGCCTAGGGGTTCCCTAGCCTAATCCTAGGGGTGCCCTTGCCTAAACCTAGGGGTGCCCTAGCCTAAGCCTAGGAGTGCCGTATCCCAAGCCTAGGGGTGCCCTAGCGTTAGGCTAGAGGAGCCCAAGCCTGAGCCTAAGCCTAGGGGTGCCCTATCCTAAGCCTAGGGGTGCCCTAGCCTAAGTCTAGGGGTGCCCCAGCCTAAGCCTAGGGGTACCCTAGTCTTTGGCTAGGGGAGTCCTCGCCTTAGCCGAAGCCTTGGGGTGACCTACCCTAAGCCTAGGGTGCCCTAGCCTAAGCCTAGGGGTGCCCTTGCCCAAGCATAGGGATGCCATAACGATAGGCTAGAGGAGCCCTAGCCTTAGCCTAAGCCTTGGGGCGCCCTAGCCTAAACCTAGGGGTTCCCTAGCCTTAGCCTAGGGGTGACCTAGCCTAAGCCTAGGGGTTCCCTAGCCTAAGACTAGGGGTGCCCTTGCCCAAGCCTAGGGATGCCATAGCGATAGGCTAGAAGAGCCCTAACCTTAGCCTAAGCCTATGGGTGCCCTAGCCTAAGCCTAGGAGTGCCCTAGCCTAAGCCTAGGGGTGCCCTAGCCTAAGCCTAGGGGTGCCCAAGCCTAAGCCAAGGGTTGCCTTACCCTAAGCCTAGGGGTGCCCTAGCCTTAAGCTAGGGGAGCCCTACCCTTAGCCTAAGCCTAGGGGTGCCCTAGCCTAAGCCTAGAGGTGCCCTAGCCTAAGCCTACGGGTGTCCTAGCCTAAGCTTAAGGGTGCCCTACCCTAAGCCTAGGGGTGCCCTAGCCTTAGGCTAGGGGATCCCTAGCCTTAGCCTAAGCCTACGGGTCCCTAGCTTAAGCCTAGGGGTGCCCTAGCCTAAGCCTAGGGGTGCCCTTGTCTTAGGCTAGCAGAGCCCTAGCCTTAGCCGAAGCCTAGGGGTGCCCTAGCCTAAGACTAGGGGTGCCTTAGCCTAAGCCTAGGGGTGCCCTAGGGTTAGGCTAGGGGAGCCCTAGCCTTAGCCTAAGTGTAGGGGTGCCCTAGCCTAAATCTAGGGGTGCCCTTGCCTAAGCCTAGGGGTGCCCTAGCCTAAGCCTAGGGGTGCCCTAGCCCAAGCCTAGGGGTACCCTAGCCTAAGCCTAGGGGAGTCCTAGCCTAAGCCTAGGGGTGCCCTAGCCTAAGACTAGGGGTGCCCTAGCCTTAGTCTAGTGGAGCCCAAGCCTTAGCCTAAGCCTAGTGGTGCCCTAGCCTAAGCCTAGATGTGCCTTAGCCTAAGCCTAGGGGTGCCCTACCCTAAGCTTAGGGGTGCCCTAGCCAAATCCTAGGGGTGCCCTAGCCTTAGGCTAGCTGAGTCCTAGCCTTAGCCTAAGCCTAGGAGTGCCCTAGCCTAAGCCTAGGGGTGCCCTAGCCTAAGCCTAGGGGTGCCCTAGCCTAAGCCTAGGGGTGCCCTAGCCTAAGCCTAGGGGTGCCCTAGCCTAAGCCTAGGGGTGCCCTAGCCTTAGGCTAGGGGAGCCCTAGCCTTAGCCTAAGCCTAGGGGTGCCCTAGCCTAAGACTAGGGGTTCCCTAGCCGAAGCCTAGGGTTGCCCTAGCGGAAGCCTAGGGGTGACCTAGCCTAAGCCTAGGGGTGCCCTAGCCTTAGGCTAGGGGAGCCCTAGCATTAGCCTAAGCCTAGGGGTGCCCTATTCTAAGACTAGGGGTGCCCTAGCCTAAGCCTAGGGGTGTCCTAGCCTAAGCCTACGGGTGCCCTAGCCTAAGCATAGGGGTGCCCTAGCCTTAGTCTAGTGGAGCCCTAGCCTTAGCCTAAGCCTAGTGGTGCCCTAGCCTAAGCCTAGGGGTGCCCTAGCCTAAGCCTAGGGGTGCCCTAGCCTAAGTCTAGGGGTGCCCTAGCCTAAGACTAGGGGTGCCCTAGCCTAAGCTTAGGGGTGCCCTAGCGTAAGCCTAGGTGTTCCCTAGCCTATGCCTAGGGGTACCCTAGCCTAAGCCTAGGGGTGCCCTAGCCTAAGCCTATGGGTTCCCTAGCCTAAGCCTAGGCATGCCGTACCCTAAGCCTAGGGGTGCCCTAGCCTAAGCATAGGGGTGCCCTAGTCTTAGGCTAGCTGAGCCCTGGCCTTAGCCTAAGCCTAGGAGTGCCCTAGCCTAAGCCTAGGGGTGCCCTAGCCTAAGCCTAGGGGTGCCCATGCCTAAGCCCAGTGGTGCCCTAGCCTTAGGCTAGGGGAGCCCTAGCCTTAGCCTAAGCCTACGGGTCCCTAGCTTAAGCCTAGGGGTGCCCTAGCCTAAGCCTAGGGGTGCCCTTGTCTTAGGCTAGCAGAGCCCTAGCCTTAGCCGAAGCCTAGGGGTGCGCTAGCCTAAGACTAGGGATGCCTTTGCCTAAGCCTAGGGGTGCCCTAGGGTTAGGCTAGGGGAGCCCTAGCCTTAGCCTAAGTGTAGGGGTGCCCTAGCCTAAATCTAGGGGTGCCCTTGCCTAAGCCTAGGGGTGCCCTAGCCTAAGCCTAGGGGTGCCCTAGCCCAAGCCTAGGGGTACCCTAGCCTAAGCCTAGGGGAGTCCTAGCCTAAGCCTAGGGGTGCCCTAGCCTAAGACTAGGGGTGCCCTAGCCTTAGTCTAGTGGAGCCCAAGCCTTAGCCTAAGCCTAGTGGTGCCCTAGCCTAAGCCTAGATGTGCCTTAGCCTAAGCCTAGGGGTGCCCTACCCTAAGCTTAGGGGTGCCCTAGCCAAATCCTAGGGGTGCCCTAGCCTTAGGCTAGCTGAGCCCTAGCCTTAGCCTAAGCCTAGGAGTGCCCTAGCCTAAGCATAGGGGTGCCCTAGTCTTAGGCTAGCTGAGCCCTGGCCTTAGCCTAAACCTAGGAGTGCCCTAGCCTAAGCTTAGGGGTGCCCTAGCCTAAGCCTAGGGGTGCCCATGCCTAAGCCCAGTGGTGCCCTAGCCTTAGGCTAGGGGAGCCCTAGCCTTAGGCTAAGCCTAGGGGTGCCCTAGCATAAGACGATGGGTGCCCTACCCTAAGCTTAGGTTTGCCCTAGCCTAAGCCTAGGGGTCCCCTAGCCTAAGCCTAGGGGTGCCCTAGCCTAAGCCTAGGGGTGCCCTAGACTTAGGCTAGGGGAGCCCTAGCCTTAGCCTAAGTCTAGGGGTGCCCTAGCCTAAGCCTACGGGTGCCCGAGAATAAGCCTATGGGTGCCCTAGCCTAAGCCTAGCGGTGCCCTAGCCTAAGCCTAGGGGTTCCCTAGCCTAAGCCTAGGGGTGCCCTAGCCTAAGCCTACGGGTGCCCTAGCCTAAGGCTAGAGGTGCCCTAGCCTTAGTCTAGTGGAGCCCTAGCCTTAGTCTAGTGGAGCCCTAGCCTTAGCCTAAGCCTAGGGGTGCCCTAGCATAAGCCTAGGGGTGCCTAACCTAAGACTACGGGTTCCCTACCCTAAGCCTACGGTTTCCCTAGCCTAAGCCTAGGGGTCCTCAAGCCTTAGGCTAGCTGAGCCCTAGCCTTAACCTAAGCCTAGAGGTGCCCTAGCCTACGCCTAGGGGTGCCCTAGCCTTAGGGTAGGGGAGCCCTAGTCTTAGCCTAAGCCTAGGGGTGCCCTAGGCTAAGCCTAGGGGTGCCCTAGCCTAAGCTTAGGGATGCCCTAGTCTAAGCCGAGGGGTGCCCTAGCCTAAGCCTAGGGGTGCCCTAGGGTTAGGCAAGGGGAGCCCTTGCCTTAGCCTAAGCCTAGCGGTGTCCTAGCCTAAGCCTAGGGGTGCCCTAGCCTAAGCCTAGGGGTGCCCTAGCCTTAGACTAGGGGAGCCCTAGCCGTAGCCTAAGCCTAGGGGTGCCCTAGCCTAAGCCTAGGGATGCCGTAGCCTTAGACTAGGGGAGCCCTAGCTTTAGCCTAAGCCTAGAGGTGCCCTAGCCTAAGCCTAGGGGTGCCCTAGCCTTAGGCTAGCTGAGCCCTAGCATTAGCCTAAGCCTAGGGGTGACCTAGCCTACGCCTAGGGGTGCCCTAGCCTAAGCCTAGGGGTGCCCTAGCCTAAGCCTAGTGGTGCCCTATCCTAAGCCATGGGGTGCCTTAGCCTAATCCTAGGGGTGCCCTAGCCTAAGCCTAGGGTTGCCCTACCCTAAGCCTAGGGGTGCCCTAGCCTTAGGGTAGGGGAGCCCTACCCTTAGCCTAAGCCTGGGAGTGCCCTAGCCTAAGCCTACGGGTGTCCTAGCCTAAGCTTAGGGGTGCCCTACCCTAAGCCTAGGGGTGCCCTAGCCTTAGGCTAGGGGATCTCTAGCCTTAGCCTAAGCCTATGGGTGCCCTAGCTTAAGCCTAGGGGTGCTCTAGCCTAAGCCTAGGGGTGCCCTAGCCTTAGGCTAGGGGAGCCCTAGCCTTAGCCTAAGCCTAGGGGTGCCCTAGCCTAAGCCTAGGGGTGCCCGAGCCTAAGTCTATGGGTGCCCTAGCCTAAGCCAAGGGGTGCCCTAGCCTAAACTAGGGGTTCCCTAGCCTAAGCCTAGGTGTGCCCCAGCCTAAGCCTAGGGGTGCCCTAGCCTGAGTGTAGGGGTGCCCTAGCCTAAGCATAGTGGTGCCCTAACCTAAGCCTACGGGTTCCCTACCTAAACCTAGGGGTGCACTAGCCTAAGCCTACGGGTGCCCTAGCCTAAGCCTAGGGGTGCCCTAGCCTTAGGCTAGGGAAGCCGTAGCCTTAGCCTAAGCCTAGGGTTGCCCTAGCCTAAGCCTAGGGTTGCCCTAGCCTAAGCCTAGGGGTGCCCTAGCCTAAGCCTAGGGGTGCTCTAGCCTAAGCGTAGTGGTGCCCTAGCCTAAGCCTAGGGGTTCCCTAGCCTAAGCCTAGGGGTGCCCTTCCCTAAAACTAGGGGTGCCCTAGCCTAAGCCTAGGAGTGCCGTATCCCAAGCCTAGGGGTGCCCTAGCGTTAGGCTAGAGGAGCCCTAGCCTGAGCCTAAGCCTAGGGGTGCCCTATCCTAAGCCTAGGGGTGCCCTAGCCTAAGTCTAGGGGTTCCCTAGCCTAAGCCTAGGGATGCCATAGCGATAGGCTAGAGGAGCCCTAGACTTAGCCTAAGCCTTGGGGCGCCCTAGCCTAAACCTAGGGGTTCCCTAGCCTTTGCCTAGGGGTGACCTTGCCTAAGCCTAGGGGTGCCCTAGCCTAAGACTAGGGGTGCCCTTGCCCAAGCCTAGGGACGCCATAGCGATAGGCTAGAGGAGCTCTAGACTTAGCCTAAGCCTTGGGGCGCCCTAGCCTAAACCTAGGGGTTCCCTAGCCTTTGCCTAGGGGTGTCCTTGCCTAAGCCTAGGCTGTGCCCTAGCCTAAGACTAGGGGTGCCCTAGCCTAAGACTAGGGGTACCCTAGCCTTTGGCTAGGGGAGTCCTCGCCTTAGCCGAAGCCTAGAGGTGCCCTATCCTAAGCCATGGGGTGCCCTAGCCTAAGCCTAGGGGTGCCCTAGCCTAAGCCTAGGGGTGCCCTAGCCTAAGCCTAGGGGTGTCCTAGCCTAAGCCTACGGGTGTCCAAGCCTAAGCCTAGGGGTGCCCTAGCCTAAGCCTAGGGGTGCCCTAGCCTTAGGCTAGGGGAGACCTAGTCTTAGCCGAAGCCTTGGGGCGCCCTAGCCTAAACCTAGGGGTTCCCTAGCCTAAGCCTAGGGGTGACCTAGCCTAAGCCTAGGGGTGCCCTAGCCTAAGAATAGGGGTGCCCTAGCCTAAGCTTAGGGGTGCCCTAGCCTAAGCCTAGGGGTGCCCTAGCCTAAGCCTAGGGGTGTCCTAGGGTTAGGCAAGGGGTGCCCTACCCTTAGCCTAAACCTAGGGGTGCCCTAGCCTAAGTTTTGGGGTGCCCTAGCCTAAGACTCTGGGGGCCCTAGCCTAAGTCTAGGGGTGCCCTAGCCTTACGCTTGGGGGCCCTAGCCTTAGCCTAAGCCTAGGGGTGCCCTAGCCTAAGCCTAGTGGTGTCCTAGCCTAAGCTTAGGGGTGCCCTAGCCTAAGCCTGGGGGTGCCCTAGCCTTAGACTATGGGACCCTAGCCTTAGGCTAGGGGAGCCCTAGCCTTAGCCTAAGCCTTGGGGAGCCCTAGCCTAAACCTTGTGGTTCCCTAGCCTAAGCCTAGGGGTGAACTTTCCTAAGCCTAGGGGTGCCCGAGGCTAAGGCTAGGGGTGCCCTAGCTTTAGTCTAGTGGAGCCCTAACCTTAGCCTAAGCTTAGGGGTGCCCTATCCTAAGCCTAGGGGTGCCCTAGCCTAAACCTAGTGGTGCCCTACCATAAACCTAGGGTTGCCCTAGCCTAAGCCTAGGGGTGCCCTAGCGTAAGGCTAGGGGTGCCCTAGCCTTAGTCTAATGGAGTCCTAGCCTTAGCCTAAGCCTTGGGGCGCCCTAGCCTAAACCTTGTGGTTCCCTAGCCTAAGCCTAGGGGTGAGCTTTCCTAAGCCTAGGGGTGCCCTAGGCTAAGGCTAGGGGTGCCCTAGCTTTAGTCTAGTGGAGCCCTAACCTTAGGCTAAACCTAGGGGTGCCCTACCTAAGCCATGGGGTGGTCTAACCTAAGCCTAGGGGTGCCCTAGCCTAAGCCTACGGTTGCCCAACCCTAAGCCTAGGGGTGCCCTTGTCTTAGGCTAGGGGAGCCCTAGTCTTAGCCTAAGCCTAGGGGCGCCCTAGTCTAAACCTAAGGGTTCCCTAGCCTAAGCCTAGGGTTGAGCTAGCCTAAGCCTAGGGTGGCCCTAGGCTAAGGTTACGGGTGCCCTAGCCTTAGTCTAGTGGAGCCCTAGCCTTAGCCTAAGCTTAGGGGTGCCCTATCCTAAGCCTAGGGGTGCCCTAGCCTAAGCTTAGGGGTGCCCTAGCCTAAGGCTAGCGGTGCCCTTGCCTTAGGCTAGGGTAGCCCTAGCCTTAGTTAAGCCTAGGGGTGCCCTACCCAAGTCTAGGAATGCCCTAGCGTTAGGCTAGAGGAGCCCTAGCCTTAGCCTCAGCCTAGGGGTGCCCTAGCCTAAGCCTAGGGGTGCCCTAGCCTTAGTTTTTGGGTGACCTAGCCTAAGCCTTGGTGTACCCTAGCCTTAGGCTAGGGGAGTCCTCGGCTTAGCCGAAGCCTTGGGGTGCCCTACCCTAAGCCTAGGGGTTCCCTAGCCCAAGACTAGGGATGCCATAGCATTAGGCTAGAGGAGCCCTCGCCTTACACTAATCCTAGTGGTGCCCTAGCCTAAGTCTAGGGGTGCCCTAGCCTAAGCCGACGGGTGCCCTAGCGTAAGCCTAGGGGTGCCCTAGCCTAAGCCTAGGGGTGCCCTAGCCTAAGCCTAGGGCTGCCCTAGCCTAAGCCTAGGGCTGCCCTTGCCTAAGCCTAGGGGTGCCCTAGCCTAAGCCTAGGGGTGCCCAAGCCTAAGCCTAGGGGTGCCCTAGCCTAAGCTTAGGGGTGCCCTAGCCTTAGGCTAGGGGAGCCCTAGCCTTAGCCTAAGCCTAGGGGTGCCCTAGCCTAAGTCTAGGGGTGCCCTAGCCTAAGCCTACGGGTGTCCTAGCCTAAGCCTAGGGGTGCCCTAGCCTTAGGCTAGGGGAGCCCTAGCCTTAGCCTAAGCCTTGGGGTGCCCTAGCTTAAACCTTGGGGTTCCCTAGCCTAAGCCTAGGGGTGACCTAGCCTAAGCCTAGTGGTGCCCTAGGCTAAGGCTAGGGGTGCCTGAGCCTTATTCTAGTGGAGCCCTAGCCTTACCCTAAGCCTAGGGGTGCCTTAGCCCAAGCCTAGGGATGCCCTAGCATTAGGCTATAGGAGCCCTAGCTTAGCCTAAGCCTAGGGGTGCCCTAGCCTAAGCCTACGGGTGCCCTAACCTAAGTCTAGGGGTGTCCTAGCCTAAGCCTAGGTGTACCCAAGCCTTAGGCTAGGAGAGTCCTCGCCTCAGCCTAAGCCTTGGGGTGCCCTAGCCTAAGCCTAGGGGTGCCCTAGCCTAAGCCTAGGGGTGCCCTACCCAAAGCCTAGGGATGCCCTAGCGTTAGGCTAGAGGAGCCCTGGCCTTACCCTAAGCCTAGGGGTGCCCAAACCTAAGCCTAGGGGTGCCCTAGCCTAAGTCTAGGGGTGCCTAGCCTAAGCATAGGGGTGCCCTAACCTAAGCCTAGGGGTTCCCTACCTAAGCTTAGGGGTTCCCTAGCCTAAGCCTTAGGGGTGCCCTAGCCTAAGCCTAGGGGTGCCCTAGCCTTAGGCTAGGGGAGCCCTAGCCTTAGCCTAAACCTAGGGGTGCCCTAGCCTGAGCCTAGGGGTGCCCTAGCGTAAGCATAGGGGTGCCCTAGCCTAAGCCTAGGGTTGCCCTAGACTAAGCCTAGGGGTGCGCTAGCGTAAGGCTAGGGGTGCCCTAGCCTTAGTCCAGTGGAGCCCTATCCTTAGCCTAAGCCTAGGGGTGCCCTATCCTAAGCCTAGGGGTGCCCTAGCCTAAGCCTAGGGTTGCCCTACCCTAAGCCTAGGGGTGCCCTAGTCTTAGGCTAGGGGAGCCCTAGCCTTAGCCTAAGCCTAGGGGTGCCCTAGCCTAAGCCTAGGGGTGCCCTAGCCTAAGCCTACGGGTGTCCTATCCTAAGCCTAGGGGTGCCCTACCCTAAGCCTAGGGTTGCCCTAGCCTTAGGCTAGGGGAGCCCTAGCCTTAGCCTAAGCCTTGGGGCGCCCTAGCCTAAACCTAGGGGTTCCCTAGCCTAAGCCCAGGGGTGCCCTAGGCTAAGGCTAGGGGTGCCCTAGCCTTAGTGTAGTGGAGCCCTAGCCTTAGCCTACGCTTAGGGGTGCCCTATCCTAAGCCTAGGGGTGCCCTAGCCGTAGTCTAAGCCTAGGGGTGCCCCAGCCCAAGCCTAGGCATGCCCTAGTGTTAGGCTAGAGGAGCCCTAGCCTTAGCCTAAGCCTAGGGGTGCCCTAGCCTCAGCCTAAGGGTGCCCTAGCCTAAGTCTAGGGGTGCCCTAGCCTAAGCCTAGGTGTACCCTAGCCATAGGCTAGGGGAGTCCTCGCCTTAGCCGAAGCCTTGGGGTGCCATAGCCTAAGCCTAGGGGTGCCCTAGCCTAAGCCTAGGGGTGCCCTAGCCCAAGCCTAGGGATGCCCTAGCGTTAGGCTAGAGGAGCCCTAGCCTTACCCTAAGCCTAGGGGTGCACTAGCCTAAGCCTAGGGGTGCACTAGCCTAAGCTTAGGGGTGCGCTAGCTTAAGCCTAGGGGTACTCTAGCCTTAGGCTAGGGGAGCCCTAGCCTTAGCCTAAGTTAGGGGTGCCCCAGCCTAAGCCTAGGGGTGCCCTAGCCTAAGTCTAGGGGTGCCTAGCCTAAGCATAGGGGTGCCCTAGCCTAAGTCTAGGGGTGCCCTTGTCTTAGGCTAGGGGAGCCCTAGTCTTAGCCTAAGCCTAGGGGCGCCCTAGTCTAAACCTAAGGGTTCCCTAGCCTAAGCCTAGGGTTGAGCTAGCCTAAGCCTAGGGTGGCCCTAGGCTAAGGTTACGGGTGCCCTAGCTTTAGTCTAGTGGAGCCCTAGCCTTAGCCTAAGCTTAGGGGTGCCCTATCCTAAGCCTAGGGGTGCCCTAGCCTAAGCTTAGGGGTGCCCTAGCCTAAGGCTAGCGGTGCCCTTGCCTTAGGCTAGGGTAGCCCTAGCCTTAGTCTAAGCCTAGGGGTGCCCTACCCAAGTCTAGGAATGCCCTAGCGTTAGGCTAGAGGAGCCCTAGCCTTAGCCTCAGCCTAGGGGTGCCCTAGCCTAAGCCTAGGGGTGCCCTAGCCTTAGTTTTTGGGTGACCTAGCCTAAGCCTAGGTGTACCCTAGCCTTAGGCTAGGGGAGTCCTCGGCTTAGCCGAAGCCTTGGGGTGCCCTACCCTAAGCCTAGGGGTTCCCTAGCCCAAGACTAGGGATGCCATAGCATTAGGCTAGAGGAGCCCTCGCCTTACACTAAGCCTAGTGGTGCCCTAGCCTAAGTCTAGGGGTGCCCTAGCCTAAGCCGACGGGTGCCCTAGCGTAAGCCTAGGGGTGCCCTAGCCTAAGCCTAGGGGTGCCCTAGCCTAAGCCTAGGGCTGCCCTAGCCTAAGCCTAGGGCTGCCCTTGCCTAAGCCTAGGGGTGCCCTAGCCTAAGCCTAGGGGTGCCCAAGCCTAAGCCTAGGGGTGCCCTAGCCTAAGCCTAGGGGTGCCCTAGCCTTAGGCTAGGGGAGCCCTAGCCTTAGCCTAAGCCTAGGGGTGCCCTAGCCTAAGTCTAGGGGTGCCCTAGCCTAAACCTACGGGTGTCCAAGCCTAAGCCTAGGGGTGCCCTAGCCTCAGCCTAAGGGTGCCCTAGCCTAAGTCTAGGGGTGCCCTAGCCTAAGCCTAGGTGTACCCTAGCCATAGGCTAGGGGAGTCCTCGCCTTAGCCGAAGCCTTGGGGTGCCATAGCCTAAGCCTAGGGGTGCCCTAGCCTAAGCCTAGGGGTGCCCTAGCCCAAGCCTAGGGATGCCCTAGCGTTAGGCTAGAGGAGCCCTAGCCTTACCCTAAGCCTAGGGGTGCACTAGCCTAAGCCTTGGGGTGCACTAGCCTAAGCCTAGGGGTGCGCTAGCTTAAGCCTAGGGGTACTCTAGCCTTAGGGTAGGGGAGCCCTAGCCTTAGCCTAAGTTAGGGGTGCCCCAGCCTAAGCCTAGGGGTGCCCTAGCCTAAGTCTAGGGGTGCCTAGCCTAAGCATAGGGGTGCCCTAGCCTAAGTCTAGGGGTGCCTAGCCTAAGCATAGGCGTGCCCTAACCTAAGCCTAGGGGTTCCCTACCTAAGCAAAATGGTGCCCTAGCCTAAGCCTACGGGTGCCCAAGCCTAAGCCTAGGGGTGCCCTTGCCTTAGCCTAGGGAAGGCCTAGCCTTAGCCTAAGCCTAGGGGTGCCCTAGCCTAAGCCTAGGGGTTCCCTAGCCTAAGCCTAGGGGTGCCCTAGCGTAAGCCTAGGGGTGCCCTAGCCTAAGCCATGGGGTTGCCGTAGCCTAAGCCTAGGGGTGTCCTAGCCTTAGGCTAAGGGAGCCCTAGTCTTAGCGTAAGCTTAGGGGTGCCTTAGTCTAAGCCTAGGGGTGCCCTAGCCTTAGTCTAGTGGAACCCTAGCCTTAGCCTAAGCCTAGGGGTGCCCTATCCTAAGCCATGGGGTGCCTTATCCTAAGCCTAGGGGTGCCCTAGCCTAAGCCTAGGGATGCCCTACCCTAAGCCTACGGGTGCCCTAGCCTTAGTCTAGGGGAGCCCTAGCCTTAGCCTAAGTTAGGGGTGCCCTAGCCTAAGCCTAGGGGTGCCCTAGCCTAAGCCTACGGGTGCCCTAGCCTAAGCCTAGGGGTGCCCTACCCTAAGCCTAGCGGTGCCCTAGCTTTAGGCTAGGGAGCCCTAGCCTTAGCCTAAGCCTTGGGGCACCCTAGCCTAAACCTAGGGGTTCCCTAGCCTAAGCCTAGGGGTGAGCTAGCATAAGCCCAGGGGTGCGCTAAGCTAAGGCTTGGGGTGCCATAGCCTTAGTCTAGTGGAGCCCTAGCCTTAACCTAAGCTTAGGGGTGCCCTATCCTAAGCCTAGGGGTGCCCTAGCCTAAGCTTAGGGGTGCCCTATCCTAAGCCTAGGGGTGCCCTAGCCTTAGGCTAGGGGAGCCCTAGCCTTAGTATAAGCCTAGGGGTGCCCTAGCCCAAGCATAGGGATGCCCTAGCGTTAGGCTAGAGGAGCCCCAGCCTTAGCCTAAGCCTAGGGGTGCCCTAGCCTAAGCCTAGGGGTGCCCTAGCCTAAGTCTAGGGGTGCCCTAGTCTAAGCCTAGGGGTACCCAAGCCTTAGGCTAGGGGAGCCCTAGCCTTAGCCTAAGCCTAGGTGTGCCCCAGCCTAAGCCTAGGGGTGCCCTAGCCTAAGTGTAGGGGTACCCTAGCCTAAGCATAGGGGTGCCCTAACCTAAGCCTACTGGTTCTCTACCTAAGCCTAGGGGTGCACTAGCCTAAGCCTACGGGTGCCCTAGCCTAAGCCTAGGGGTGCCCTAGCCTTAGGCTAGGGAAGCCCTAGCCTTAGCCTAAGCGTAGGGTTGCCCTAGCCTAAGCCTAGGGGTGCCCTATCCTAAGCCTTGGGGTGCTCTAGCCTAAGCGTAGTGGTGCCCTAGCCTAAGCCTAGGGGTTCCCTAGCCTAAGCCTAGGGGTGCCCTTGCCTAAACCTAGGGGTGCCCTAGCTTAAGCCTAGGAGTGCCGTTTCCCAAGCCTAGGGGTGCCCTAGCGTTAGGCTAGAGGAGCCCTAGCCTGAGCCTAAGCCTAGGGGTGCCCTATCCTAAGCCTAGGGGTGCCCTAGCCTAAGTCTAGGGGTGCCCTAGCCTAAGCCTAGGGGTACCATAGCCTTTGGCTAGGGGAGTCCTCGCCTTAGCCGAAGCCTTGGTGTGACCTACCCTAAGCCTAGGGGTGCCCTAGCCTAAGCCTAGGGGTGCCTTAGCCCAAGCCTAGAGATGCCATAGCGAGAGGCTAGAGGAGCCCTAGCCTTAGCCTAAGCCTTGGGGCGCCCTAGCCTAAAACTAGGGGTTCCCTAGCCTAAGGCTAGGGGTGACCTAGCCTAAGACTAGGGGTGCCCTAGCCTAAGCTTAGGGGTACCCTAACCTTTGGCTAGGGGAGTCCTCGCCTTAGCCGAAGCCTAGAGGTGCCCTATCCTAAGCCATGGGGTGCCCTAGCCTAAGCCTAGGGGTGCCCTAGCCTAAGCCTAGGGGTGCCCTAGCCTAAGCCTTCGGATGTCCAAGCCTAAGCCTAGAAGGTGCCCAAGCCTAAGCCTAGGGGTGCCCTAGCCTTATGCTAGGGGAGCCATAGTCTTAGCCTAAGCCTTGGGGCGCCCTAGCCTAAACCTAGGGGTGCCCTAGCCTAAGCCTAGGGGTGCCCTAAGGTTAGGCAAGGGGAGCCCTACCCTTAGCCTAAACCTAGGGGTGCCCTAGCCTAAGCTTTGGGGTGCCCTAGCCTAAGCCTAGGGGTGCCCTAGCCTAAGCCTAGGGGTGCCCTAAGGTTAGGCAAGGGGAGCCCTACCCTTAGCCTAAACCTAGGGGTGCCCTAGCCTAAGCTTTGGGGTGCCCTAGCCTAAGACTATGGGTGCCCTAGTCTAAGCCTAAGGGTGCCCTAGCCTAAGCCTAGGGGTGCCCTAGCCTTAGGCTTGGGGCCCCTAGCCTTAGCCTAAGCCTAGGGCTGCCCTAGCCTAAGCCTAGTGGTGTCCTAGCCTAAGCCTAGGGGTGCCCTAGCCTAAGCCTGGGGGTGCCCTAGCCTTAGACTAGGGGACCCTAGCCTTAGGCTAGGGGAGCCCTAGCCTTAGCCTAAGCCTTGGGGCGCCCTAGCCTAAACCTTGTGGTTCCCTAGCCTAAGCCTAGGGGTGAGCTTTCCTAAGCCTAGGGGTGCCCTAGGCTAAGGCTAGGGGTGCCCAAGCTTTAGTCTAGTGGAGCCCTAACCTTAGCCTAAGCTTAGGGGTGCCCTATCCTAAGCCTAGGGGTGCCCTAGCCTAAACCTAGTGGTGCCCTACCATAAACCTAGGGTTGCCCTAGCCTAAGCCTAGGGGTGCCCTAGCGTAAGGCTAGGGGTGCCCTAGCCTTAGTCTAATGGAGTCCTAGCCTTAGCCTAAGCCTAGGGGTGCCCTATCCTAAGCCATGGGGTGCCCTAGCCTAAGCCTAGGGGTGCCCTAGCCTAAGCCTACGGTTGCCCTACCCTAAGCCTAGGGGTGCCCTTGTCTTAGGCTAGGGGAGCCCTAGCCTTAGCCTAAGCCTAGGGGTGCTCTAGCCTAAGCCTAGGGGTGCCCTAGCCTAAGCCTATGGGTGGCCTAGCCTAAGCCTAGGGGTGCCCTAGCCTAAGCCTAGGGGTGCCCTAGCCTAAGCCTAGGGGTGCTATAGCCTAAGCCTAGGGGTGCCCTAGCCTTAGGCTAGGGGAGCCCTAGCCTTAGCCTAAGCCTAGGGGTGCCCTAGCCTAAGCCTAGGGGTGCCCTAGCCTAAGCCTAGGGCTACCCTAGCCTAAGCTTGGGCTGCCCTTGCCTAAGCCTAGTGGTGCCCTAGCCTAAGCCTAGGGGTGCCCTAGCCTAAGCCTAGGGGTGCCCTAGCCTAAGCCTAGGGGTGCTATAGCCTAAGCCTAGGGGTGTCCTAACCTTAGGCTAGGGGAGCCCTAGCCTTAGCCTAAGCCTAGGGGTGCCCTAGCCTAAGTCTAGGGGTGCCCTAGCCTAAGCCTACGGGTGTCCTAGCCTAAGCCTAGGGGTGCCCTAGCCTAAGCCTAGGGGTGCCCTAGCCTTAGGCTAGGGGAGCCCTAGCCTTAGGCTAAGCCTTGGTGCGCCCTAGCTTAAACCTAGGGGTTCCCTAGCCTAAGCCTAGGGGTGACCTAGCCTAAGCCTAGGGGTGCCCTAGGCTAAGGCTAGGGGTGCCCGAGCCGTATTCTAGTGGAGCCCTAGCCTTACCCTAAACCTAGGGGTGCCCTAGCCTAAGCCTAAGGGTGCCCTAACCTAAGTCTAGGGGTGCCCTAGCCTAAGCCTAGGTGTACCCAAGCCTTAGGCTAGGAGAGTCCTCCCCTCAGCCTAATCCTTGGGGTGCCCTAGCCTAAGCCTTGGGGTGCCCTAGCGTAAGCCTAGGGGTGCCCTAGCCGAAGCCTAGGGATGCCCTAGCGTTAGGCTAGAGGAGCCCTGGCCTTTCCCTAAGCCTAGGGGTGCCCCAGTCTAAGCCTAGGGGTGCCCTAGCCTAAGTCTAGGGGTGCCTAGCCTAAAAATAGGGGTGCCCTAGCCTAAGCCTAGGGGTGCCCTAGCCGAAGCGTATGGATGCCCTAGCGTTAGGCTAGAGGAGCCCTGGCCTTACCCTAAGCCTAGGGGTGCCCCAGCCTAAGCCTAGGGGTGCCCTAGCCTAAGTCTAGGGGTGCCTAGCCTAAGCATAGGGGTGCCCTAACCTAAGCCTAGGGGTTCCCTACCTAAGCTTAGGGGTTCCCTAGCCTAAGCCTTACGGGTGCCCTAACCTAAGCCTAGGGGTGCCCTAGCCTTAGGCAAGGGGAGCCCTAGCCTTAGCCTAAACCTGAGGGTGCCCTAGGCTGAGCCTAGGGGTGCCCTAGCGTAAGCATAGGGGTGCCCTAGCCTAAGCCTAGGGTTGCCCTAGACTAAGCCTAGGGGTGCGCTAGCGTAAGGCTAGGGGTGCCCTAGCCTTAGTCCAGTGGAGCCCTATCCTTAGCCTAAGCCTAGGCGTGCCCTATCCTAAGCCTAGGGGTGCCCTAGCCTAAGCCTAGGGTTACCCTACCCTAAGCCTAGGGGTGCCCTAGCCTAAGTCTAGGGGTGCCTATCCTAAGCCTAGGGGTGCCCTACGCTAAGCCTAGGGGTTCCCTACCTAAGCAAAGTGGTGCCCTAGCCTAAGCCTACGGGTGCCCAAGCCTAAGCCTAGGGGTGCCCTTGCCTTAGGCTAGGGAAGCCCTAGCCTTAGCCTAAGCCTAGGGGTGCCCTAGCGTAAGCCAAGGGCTGCCCTAGCCTAAGCCTACGGGTGCCCTAGCCTAAGCCTAGAGGTGCCCTAGCCTAAGTCTAGGGGTGCGCTAGCCTAAGCCTAGGGGTACCCAAGCCTTAGGCTAGGGGAGCCCTAGCCTTAGCCTAAGCCTAGGTGTGCCCCAGCCTAAGCCTAGGGGTGCCCTAGCCTAAGTGTAGGGGTGCCCTAGCCTAAGCATAGGGGTGCCCTAACCTAAGCCTATGGGTTCCCTACCTAAGCCTAGGGGTGCCCTAGCCTAAGCGTAGGGGTTCCCTAGCCTAAGCCTAGCGGTGCCCTTGCCTAAACCTAGGGGTTCCCTAGCCTAAGCCTAAGAGTGCCGTATCCCAAGCCTAGGGGTGCCCTAGCGTTAGGCTAGAGGAGCCTTGCCTGAGCCTAAGCCTAGGGGTGCCCTATCCTAAGCCTAGGGGTGCCCTAGCCTAAGTCTAGGGGTGCCCTAGCCTAAGCCTAGGGGTACCCTAGCCTTTGGCTAGGGGAGTCATCGCCTTAGCCGAAGCCTTGGGGTGACCTAGCCTAAGCCTAGGGGTGCCCTAGCCTAAGCCTAGGGGTGCCCTAGCCCAAGCCTAGGGATGCCCTAGCGATAGGCTAGAGGAGCCCTAGCCTTAGCCTAAGCCTAGGGGTGCCCTAGCCTAAGTCTAGGGGTGCACTAGCCTAAGCCTTGGGGTACCCTAGCCTAAGCCATGGGGTGCCCTAGCCTAAGCCTAGGGGTGCCCTAGCCTAAGCCTAGGGGTGCCCTAGCCTAAGCCTACGGGTGTCCAAGCCTAAGCCTAGGGGTGCCCTAGCCTAAGCCTTGGGGTGTCCTAGCCTTAGGCTAGGGGAGCCATAGCCTTAGCCTAAGCCTTTAGGCGCCCTAGCCTAAACCTAGGGGTTCCCTAGCCTAAGCCTAGGGGTGACCTAGCCTAAGCCTAGGGGTGCCCTAGTCTAAGCCTAGGGGTGCCCTAGCCTAAGCCTAGGGGTACCCTAGGATTAGACAAGGGGAGCCCTATCCTTAGCCTAAACCTAGGGGTGCCCTACCCTAAGCTTTGGGGTGCCCTAGACTAAGACTATGGGTGCCCTAGCCTAAGCCTAGGGGTGCCCTAGCCTAAGCCTAGGGGTGCCCTAGCCTTCGGCTTGGGGGCCCTAGCCTTATCCTAAGCCTAGGGGTGCCCTAGCAAAGCCTCGTTGTGTCCTAGCCTAAGCCTAGGGGTGCCCTAGCCTAAGCCTGGGGGTGCCCTAGCATTAGACTAGGGGACCCTAGCCTTAGGCTACGGGAGCCCTAGCCTTAGCCTAAGACTTGGGGGGCCCTAGCCTAAACCTTGGGGTTCCCTAGCCTAAGCCTAGGGGTGAGCTAGCCTAAGCCTAGGGGTGCCCTAGGCTAAGGCTAGGGGTGCCCTAGCCTTAGTCTAGTGGAGCCCTAACCGTAGCCTAAGCTTAGGGGTGCCCTATCTTAAGCCTAGGGTTGCCCTAGCCTAAGCCTAGTGGTGCCCTAGCGTAAGGCTAGGTTTGCCCTAGCCTTAGTATAGTGGTGCCCTAGCATTAGCCTAAGCCTAGGGGTGCCCTATCCTAAGCCATGGGGTGCCCTAGCCTAAGCCTAGGGGTGCCCTAGCCTAAGCCTACGGTTGCCCTACCCTAAGTCTAGGGGTGCCCTAGTCTTAGGCTAGGGGTGCCCTAGCCTTAGCCTAAGCCTAGGGGTGCCCTAGCCTAAGCCTAGGAGTGCCCTAGCCTAAACCTAGGGGTGCCCTAGCCTAAGCCTAGGGGTGCCCTAGCCTAAGCCTAGGGGTGCCCTAGCCTTAGGCTAGCTGAGCCCTAGCATTAGCCTAAGCCTAGGGGTGACCTAGCCTACGCCTAGGGTAGCCCTACCCTTAGCCTAAGCCTAGGAGTGCCCTAGCCTAAGCCTACGGGTGTCCTAGCCTAAGCTTAGGGGTGCCCTAGCCTAAGCCTAGGAGTGCCCTAGCCTAAGCCTAGGGGTGCCCTAGCCTAAGCCTAGGAGTGCCCTAGCCTAAGCCTAGGGGTGCCCTAGCCTAAGCCTAGGGGTGCCCTAGCCTAAGCCTAGTGGTGCCTTAGCCTAAGCCTAGGGGTGACCTAGCCTTAGCCTAAGCCTTGGGGTGCCATAGCCTAAGCCTAAGGGTGCCCTAACCTAATCCTAGGGTGCCCTTGCCTACGCCTAGGGGTGCCTTAGCCTAAGCCTAGGGGTCCCCTAGCCTTTGCCTAAGCCTAGGTGTGCCCTAGCCTAAGCCTAGGGGTGCCCTAGCCTAAGCCTAGGGGTGCCCTAGCCTTAGTCTAGGGGAGCCCTAGTCTTAGCCTAAGCCTTGGGGCGCCCTAGACTAAACCTAGGGGTTCCCTAGGTTAAGCCTAGGGGTGACCTAGCCTAAGCCTAGGGGTGCCCTAGCCTAAGCCTAGTGGTGTCCTAGCCTAAGCCTAGGGGTGCCCTAGCCTAAGCCTGGGGGTGCCCTAGCCTTAGACTAGGGGACCCTAGCCTTAGGCTAGGGGAGCCCTAGCCTTAGCCTAAGCCTTGGGGAGCCCTAGCCTAAACCTTGTGGTTCCCTAGCCTAAGCCTAGGGGTGACCTTTCCTAAGCCTAGGGGTGCCCTAGGCTAAGGCTAGGGGTGCCCTAGCTTTAGTCTAGTGGAGCCCTAAACTTAGCCTAAGTTTAGGGGTGCCCTATCCTAAGCCTAGGGGTGCCCTAGCCTAAACCTAGTGGTGCCCTACCATAAACCTAGGGTTGCCCTAGCCTAAGCCTAGGGGTGCACTAGCGTAAGGCTAGGGGTGCCCTAGCCTTAGGCTAATGGAGTCCTAGCCTTAGCCTAAGCCTTGGGGCGCCCTAGCCTAAACCTTGTGGTTCCCTAGCCTAAGCCTAGGGGTGAGCTTTCCTAAGCCTAGGGGTGCCCTAGGCTAAGGCTAGGGGTGCCCTAGCTTTAGTCTAGTGGAGCCCTAACCTTAGCCTAAACCTAGGGGTGCCCTACCTAAGCCATAGGGTGCCCTAACCTAAGCCTAGGGTGCCCTAGCCTAAGCCTACGGTTGCCCTACCCTAAGCCTAGGGGTGCCCTTGTCTTAGGCTAGGGGAGCCCTAGCCTTAGCCTAAGCCTAGGGGTGCCCTAGCCTAAGCCTAGGGGTGCCCTAGCCTTAGCCTACGGGTGGCCTAGCCTAAGCCTAGGGGTGCCCTACCCTAAGCCTAGGGGTGCCCTAGCCATAGGCTAGGGGAGCCCTAGTCTTAGCCTAAGCCTAGGGGCGCCCTAGTCTAAACCTAAGGGTTCCCTAGCCTAAGCCCAGGGTTTAGCTAGCCTAAGCCTAGGGTTGCCCTAGGCTAAGGTTATGGGTGCCCTAGCCTTAGTCTAGTGGAGCCCTAGCCTTAGCCTAAGCTTAGGGGTGCCCTATCCTAAGCCTAGGGGTGCCCTACCTAAGCTTAGGGTTGCCCTAGCCTAAGGCTAGTGGTGCCCTTGCCTTAGGCTAGGGTAGCCCTAGAATTATTCTGAGCCTAGGGGTGCCCTAGCCCAAGTCTAGGAATGCCCTAGCGTTAGGCTAGAGGAGCCCTAGCCTTAGCCTCAGCCTAGGGGTGCCCTAGCCTAAGCCTAGGGGTGCCCTAGCCTTAGTTTTTGGGTGACCTAGCCTAAGTCTAGGTGTACCCTAGCCTTAGGCTAGGGGAGTCCTCGGCTTAGCCGAAGCCTTGGGGTGCCCTACCCTAAGCCTAGGGGTTCCCTAGCCCAAGCCTAGGGATGCCATAGCATTAGGCTAGAGGAGCCCTCGCCTTACACTAAGCCTAGTGGTGCCCTAGCCTAAGTCTAGTGGTGCCCTAGCCTAAGCCGACGGGTGCCCTAGCGTAAGCCTAGGGGTGCCCTAGCCTAAGCCTAGGGGTGCCCTAGCCTAAGCCTAGGGCTGCCCTAGCCTAAGCCTAGGGCTGCCCTTGCCTAAGCCTAGGGGTGCCCTAGCCTAAGCCTAGGGGTGCCCTAGCCTAAGCCTAGGGGTGCCCAAGCCTAAGCCTAGGGGTGCCCTAGCCTAAGCCTAGGGGTGCCCTAGCCTTAGGCTAGGCGAGCCCTAGCCTTAGCCTAAGCCTAGGGGTGCCCTAGCCTAAGTCTAGGGGTGCCCTAGCCTAAGCCTACGGGTGTCCTAGCCTAAGCCTAGGGGTGCCCTAGCCTAAGCCTAGGGGTGCCCTAGCCTTAGGCTAGGGGAGCCCTCGCCTTAGCCTAAGCCTTGGGGTGCCCTAGCCTAAGCCTAGGGGTGACCTAGCCTAAGCCTAGGGGTGCCCTAGCCTAAGCCTACGGGTGTCCTAGCCTAAGCCTAGGGGTGCCCTAGCCTAAGCCTAGGGGTGCCCTAGCCTTAGGCTAGGGGAGCCCTAGCCTTAGCCTAAACCTTGGGGTTCCCTAGCCTAAGCCTAGGGGTGACCTAGCCTAAGCCTAGGGGTGCCCTAGGCTAAGGCTAGGGGTGCCCGAGCCTTATTCTAGTGGAGCCCTAGCCTTACCCTAAGCCTAGGGGTGCCTTAGCCCAAGCCTAGGGATGCCCTAGCATTAGGCTAGAGGAGCCCTAGCTTAGCCTAAGCCTAGGGGTGTCCTAGCCTAAGCCTAAGGGTGCCCTAACCTAAGGCTAGGGGTGCCCTAGCCTAAGCCTAGGTGTACCCAAGCCTTAGGCTAGGAGAGTCCTCGCCTTAGCCTAAGACTTGGGGTGCCCTAGCCTAAGCCTAGGGGTGCCCTAGCCTAAGCCTAGGGGTGCCCTACCCAAAGCCTAGGGATGCCCTAGCGTTAGGCTACAGGAGCCCTGGCCTTACCCTAAGCCTAGGGGTGCCCAAGCCTAAGCCTAGGGGTGCCCTAGCCTAAGTCTAGGGGTGCCTAGCCTAAGCATAGGGGTGCCCTAACCTAAGCCTAGGGGTTCCCTACCTAAGCTTAGGGGTTCCCTAGCCTAAGCCTTAGGGGTGCCCTAGCCTAAGCCTAGGGGTGCCCTAGCCTTAGGCTAGGGGAGCCCTAGCCTTAGCCTAAACCTAGGGGTGCCCTAGCCTGAGCCTAGGGGTGCCCTAGCCTAAGCCTACGGGTGTCCTATCCTAAGCCTAGGGGTGCCCTACCCTAAGCCTAGGGTTGCCCTTGCCTTAGGCTAGGGGAGCCCTAGCCTTAGCCTAAGCCTTGGGGCGCCCTAGCCTAAACCTAGGGGTTCCCTAGCCTAAGCCCAGGGGTGCCCTAGGCTAAGGCTAGGGGTGCCCTAGCCTTAGTGTAGTGGAGCCCTAGCCTTAGCCTACGCTTAGGGGTGCCCTATCCTAAGCCTAGGGGTGCCCTAGCCGTAGTCTAAGCCTAGGGGTGCCCCAGCCCAAGCCTAGGCATGCCCTAGTGTTAGGCTAGAGGAGCCCTAGCCTTAGCCTAAGCCCAGGGGTGCCCTAGCCTCAGCCTAAGGGTGCCCTAGCCTAAGTCTAGGGGTGCCCTAGCCTAAGCCTAGGTGTACCCTAGCCTTAGGCTAGGGGAGTCCTCGCCTTAGCCGAAGCCTTGGGGTGCCATAGCCTAAGCCTAGGGGTGCCCTAGCCTAAGCCTAGGGGTGCCCTAGCCCAAACGTAGGGATGCCCTAGCGTTAGGCTAGAGGAGCCCTAGCCTTACCCTAAGCCTAGGGGTGCCCTAGCGTAAGCCTAGGGGTGCCCTAGCCTAAGCCATGGGGTGCCTTAGCCTAAGCCTAGGGGTGCCCTAGCCTAAGCCTAGGGTTGCCGTAGACTAAGCCTAGGGGTGCTCAAGCCTTAGTCTAGCTGAGCCCTAGCCTTAGCCTAAGCGTAGTGGTGCCCTAGCCTACGCCTAGGGGTGCCCTAGCCTAAGCCTAGGGGTGTCCTAGCCTTAGGCTAAGGGATCCCTAGCCTTAGCGTAAGCTTAGGGGTGCCCTAGTCTAAGCCTAGGGGTGCCCTAGCCTAAGCCTAGGGGTGCCCTAAGGTTAGGCAAGGGGAGCCCTAGCCTCAGGGTAAGCCTTGCGGTGTCCTAGCCTAAGCCTAGGGGTGCCCTAGCCTAAGCCTAGGGGTGCTCTAGCATAAGCCTAGGGTTGCCCTAGCATAAGCCTAGGGGTGCCCTAGCATAAGCCTAGGGTTGCCCTAACATAAGCCTAGGGGTACTCTAGCCTTAGGCTAGGGGAGCCCTAGCCTTAGCCTAAGCCTAGGGGTGCCCTAGCCTAAGCCTAGGGGTGCCCTAGCCTAAGCCTACGGGTGTCCTAGCCTAAGCCTAGGGGTGCCCTACCCTAAGCCTAGCGGTGACCTAGCTTTAGGCTAGGGAGCCCTAGCCTTAGCCTAAGCCTTGGGGCACCCTACCCTAAACCTAGGGGTTCCCTAGCCTAAGCCTAGGGGTGAGCTAGCCTAAGCCTAGGGGTGCGCTAAGCTAAGGCTTGGAGTGCCATAGCCTTAGTCTAGTGGAGCCCTAGCCTTAACCTAAGCTTAGGGGTGCCCTATCCTAAGCCTAGGGTTTCCCTAGCCTAAGCCTAGGGGTGCCCTAGCCTTAGGCTAGGGGAGCCCTAGCCTTAGTATAAGCCTAGGGGTGCCCTAGCCTAAGCATAGGGATGCCCTAGCGTTAGGCTAGAGGAGCCCCAGCCTTAGCCTAGGGGTGCCCTTGCCTAAACCCAGGGGTGCCCTAGCCTAAGTGTAGGGGTACCCTAGCCTAAGCATAGGGGTGCCCTAACCTAAGCCTACGGGTTCCCTACCTAAGCCTAGGGGTGCACTAGCCTAAGCCTACGGGTGCCCTAGCCTAAGCCTAGGGGTGCCCTAGCCTTAGGCTAGGGAAGCCCTAGCCTTAGCCTAAGCCTAGGGTTGCCCTAGCCTAAGCCTAGGGGTGCCCTATCCTAAGCCTAGGGGTGCTCTAGCCTAAGCGTAGTGGTGCCCTAGCCTAAGCCTAGGGGTTCCCTAGCCTAAGCATAGGGGTGCCCTTGCCTAAACCTAGGGGTGCCCTAGCTTAAGCCTAGGAGTGCCGTATCCCAAGCCTAGGGGTGCCCTAGCGTTAGGCTAGAGGAGCCCTAGCCTGAGCCTAAGCCTAGGGGTGCCCTATCCTAAGCCTAGGGGTGCCCTAGCCTAAGTCTAGGGGTGCCCTAGCCTAAGCCTAGGGGTACCATAACCTTTGGCTAGGGGAGTCCTCGCCTTAGCCGAAGCCTTGGGGTGACCTACCCTAAGCCTAGGGGTGCCCTAGCCCAAGCCTAGGGATGCCATAGCGAGAGGCTAGAGGAGCCCTAGCCTTAGCCTAAGCCTTGGGGCGCCCTAGCCTAAAACTAGGGGTTCCCTAGCCTAAGCCTAGGGGTGACCTAGCCTAAGACTAGGGGTGCCCTAGCCTAAGCTTAGGGGTACCATAACCTTTGGCTAGGGGAGTCCTCGCCTTAGCCGAAGCCTAGAGGTGCCCTATCCTAAGCCATGGGGTGCCCTAGCCTAAGCATAGGGGTAACCTAGCCTAAGCCTAGTGGTGCCCTAGCCTAAGCCTAGGGGTGCCCTAGCCTAAGCCTAGGGGTGCCCTAGCGTAAGGCTAGGGGTGCTCTAGCCTTAGTCTAATGGAGTCCTAGCCTTAGCCTAAGCCTAGGGGTGCCCTATCCTAAGCCATGGGGTGCCTTAGCCTAAGCCTAGGGGTGCCCTAGCCTAAGCCTACGGGTGCCCTAGCCTAAGCCAAGGGCTGCCCTAGCCTAAGCCTACGGGTGCCCTAGCCTAAGCCTAGAGGTGCCCTAGCCTAAGTCTAGGGGTGCGCTAGCCTAAGCCTAGGGGTACCCAAGCCTTAGGCTAGGGGAGCCCTAGCCTTAGCCTAAGCCTAGGTGTGCCCCAGCCTAAGCCTAGGGGTGCCCTAGCCTAAGTGTAGGGGTGCCCTAGCCTAAGCATAGGGGTGCCCTAACCTAAGCCTATGGGTTCCCTACCTAAGCCTAGGGGTGCCCTAGCCTAAGCGTAGGGGTTCCCTAGCCTAAGCCTAGCGGTGCCCTTGCCTAAACCTAGGGGTTCCCTAGCCTAAGCCTAAGAGTGCCGTATCCCAAGCCTAGGGGTGCCCTAGCGTTAGGCTAGAGGAGCCTTGCCTGAGCCTAAGCCTAGGGGTGCCCTATCCTAAGCCTAGGGGTGCCCTAGCCTAAGTCTAGGGGTGCCCTAGCCTAAGCCTAGGGGTACCCTAGCCTTTGGCTAGGGGAGTCATCGCCTTAGCCGAAGCCTTGGGGTGACCTAGCCTAAGCCTAGGGGTGCCCTAGCCTAAGCCTAGGGGTGCCCTAGCCCAAGCCTAGGGATGCCCTAGCGATAGGCTAGAGGAGCCCTAGCCTTAGCCTAAGCCTAGGGGTGCCCTAGCCTAAGTCTAGGGGTGCACTAGCCTAAGCCTTGGGGTACCCTAGCCTAAGCCATGGGGTGCCCTAGCCTAAGCCTAGGGGTGCCCTAGCCTAAGCCTAGGGGTGCCCTAGCCTAAGCCTACGGGTGTCCAAGCCTAAGCCTAGGGGTGCCCTAGCCTAAGCCTAGGGGTGTCCTAGCCTTAGGCTAGGGGAGCCATAGCCTTAGCCTAAGCCTTTAGGCGCCCTAGCCTAAACCTAGGGGTTCCCTAGCCTAAGCCTAGGGGTGACCTAGCCTAAGCCTAGGGGTGCCCTAGTCTAAGCCTAGGGGTGCCCTAGCCTAAGCCTAGGGGTACCCTAGGATTAGACAAGGGGAGCCCTATCCTTAGCCTAAACCTAGGGGTGCCCTACCCTAAGCTTTGGGGTGCCCTAGACTAAGACTATGGGTGCCCTAGCCTAAGCCTAGGGGTGCCCTAGCCTAAGCCTAGGGGTGCCCTAGCCTTCGGCTTGGGGGCCCTAGCCTTATCCTAAGCCTAGGGGTGCCCTAGCAAAGCCTCGTTGTGTCCTAGCCTAAGCCTAGGGGTGCCCTAGCCTAAGCCTGGGGGTGCCCTAGCATTAGACTAGGGGACCCTAGCCTTAGGCTACGGGAGCCCTAGCCTTAGCCTAAGACTTGGGGGGCCCTAGCCTAAACCTTGGGGTTCCCTAGCCTAAGCCTAGGGGTGAGCTAGCCTAAGCCTAGGGGTGCCCTAGGCTAAGGCTAGGGGTGCCCTAGCCTTAGTCTAGTGGAGCCCTAACCGTAGCCTAAGCTTAGGGGTGCCCTATCTTAAGCCTAGGGTTGCCCTAGCCTAAGCCTAGTGGTGCCCTAGCGTAAGGCTAGGTTTGCCCTAGCCTTAGTATAGTGGTGCCCTAGCATTAGCCTAAGCCTAGGGGTGCCCTATCCTAAGCCATGGGGTGCCCTAGCCTAAGCCTAGGGGTGCCCTAGCCTAAGCCTACGGTTGCCCTACCCTAAGTCTAGGGGTGCCCTAGTCTTAGGCTAGGGGTGCCCTAGCCTTAGCCTAAGCCTAGGGGTGCCCTAGCCTAAGCCTAGGAGTGCCCTAGCCTAAACCTAGGGGTGCCCTAGCCTAAGCCTAGGGGTGCCCTAGCCTAAGCCTAGGGGTGCCCTAGCCTTAGGCTAGCTGAGCCCTAGCATTAGCCTAAGCCTAGGGGTGACCTAGCCTACGCCTAGGGTAGCCCTACCCTTAGCCTAAGCCTAGGAGTGCCCTAGCCTAAGCCTACGGGTGTCCTAGCCTAAGCTTAGGGGTGCCCTAGCCTAAGCCTAGGAGTGCCCTAGCCTAAGCCTAGGGGTGCCCTAGCCTAAGCCTAGGAGTGCCCTAGCCTAAGCCTAGGGGTGCCCTAGCCTAAGCCTAGGGGTGCCCTAGCCTAAGCCTAGTGGTGCCTTAGCCTAAGCCTAGGGGTGACCTAGCCTTAGCCTAAGCCTTGGGGTGCCATAGCCTAAGCCTAAGGGTGCCCTAACCTAATCCTAGGGTGCCCTTGCCTAAGCCTAGGGGTGCCTTAGCCTAAGCCTAGGGGTCCCCTAGCCTTTGCCTAAGCCTAGGTGTGCCCTAGCCTAAGCCTAGGGGTGCCCTAGCCTAAGCCTAGGGGTGCCCTAGCCTTAGTCTAGGGGAGCCCTAGTCTTAGCCTAAGCCTTGGGGCGCCCTAGACTAAACCTAGGGGTTCCCTAGGTTAAGCCTAGGGGTGACCTAGCCTAAGCCTAGGGGTGCCCTAGCCTAAGCCTAGTGGTGTCCTAGCCTAAGCCTAGGGGTGCCCTAGCCTAAGCCTGGGGGTGCCCTAGCCTTAGACTAGGGGACCCTAGCCTTAGGCTAGGGGAGCCCTAGCCTTAGCCTAAGCCTTGGGGAGCCCTAGCCTAAACCTTGTGGTTCCCTAGCCTAAGCCTAGGGGTGACCTTTCCTAAGCCTAGGGGTGCCCTAGGCTAAGGCTAGGGGTGCCCTAGCTTTAGTCTAGTGGAGCCCTAAACTTAGCCTAAGTTTAGGGGTGCCCTATCCTAAGCCTAGGGGTGCCCTAGCCTAAACCTAGTGGTGCCCTACCATAAACCTAGGGTTGCCCTAGCCTAAGCCTAGGGGTGCACTAGCGTAAGGCTAGGGGTGCCCTAGCCTTAGGCTAATGGAGTCCTAGCCTTAGCCTAAGCCTTGGGGCGCCCTAGCCTAAACCTTGTGGTTCCCTAGCCTAAGCCTAGGGGTGAGCTTTCCTAAGCCTAGGGGTGCCCTAGGCTAAGGCTAGGGGTGCCCTAGCTTTAGTCTAGTGGAGCCCTAACCTTAGCCTAAACCTAGGGGTGCCCTACCTAAGCCATAGGGTGCCCTAACCTAAGCCTAGGGTGCCCTAGCCTAAGCCTACGGTTGCCCTACCCTAAGCCTAGGGGTGCCCTTGTCTTAGGCTAGGGGAGCCCTAGCCTTAGCCTAAGCCTAGGGGTGCCCTAGCCTAAGCCTAGGGGTGCCCTAGCCTTAGCCTACGGGTGGCCTAGCCTAAGCCTAGGGGTGCCCTACCCTAAGCCTAGGGGTGCCCTAGCCATAGGCTAGGGGAGCCCTAGTCTTAGCCTAAGCCTAGGGGCGCCCTAGTCTAAACCTAAGGGTTCCCTAGCCTAAGCCCAGGGTTTAGCTAGCCTAAGCCTAGGGTTGCCCTAGGCTAAGGTTATGGGTGCCCTAGCCTTAGTCTAGTGGAGCCCTAGCCTTAGCCTAAGCTTAGGGGTGCCCTATCCTAAGCCTAGGGGTGCCCTACCTAAGCTTAGGGTTGCCCTAGCCTAAGGCTAGTGGTGCCCTTGCCTTAGGCTAGGGTAGCCCTAGAATTATTCTGAGCCTAGGGGTGCCCTAGCCCAAGTCTAGGAATGCCCTAGCGTTAGGCTAGAGGAGCCCTAGCCTTAGCCTCAGCCTAGGGGTGCCCTAGCCTAAGCCTAGGGGTGCCCTAGCCTTAGTTTTTGGGTGACCTAGCCTAAGTCTAGGTGTACCCTAGCCTTAGGCTAGGGGAGTCCTCGGCTTAGCCGAAGCCTTGGGGTGCCCTACCCTAAGCCTAGGGGTTCCCTAGCCCAAGCCTAGGGATGCCATAGCATTAGGCTAGAGGAGCCCTCGCCTTACACTAAGCCTAGTGGTGCCCTAGCCTAAGTCTAGTGGTGCCCTAGCCTAAGCCGACGGGTGCCCTAGCGTAAGCCTAGGGGTGCCCTAGCCTAAGCCTAGGGGTGCCCTAGCCTAAGCCTAGGGCTGCCCTAGCCTAAGCCTAGGGCTGCCCTTGCCTAAGCCTAGGGGTGCCCTAGCCTAAGCCTAGGGGTGCCCTAGCCTAAGCCTAGGGGTGCCCAAGCCTAAGCCTAGGGGTGCCCTAGCCTAAGCCTAGGGGTGCCCTAGCCTTAGGCTAGGCGAGCCCTAGCCTTAGCCTAAGCCTAGGGGTGCCCTAGCCTAAGTCTAGGGGTGCCCTAGCCTAAGCCTACGGGTGTCCTAGCCTAAGCCTAGGGGTGCCCTAGCCTAAGCCTAGGGGTGCCCTAGCCTTAGGCTAGGGGAGCCCTCGCCTTAGCCTAAGCCTTGGGGTGCCCTAGCCTAAGCCTAGGGGTGACCTAGCCTAAGACTAGGGGTGCCCTAGCCTAAGCCTACGGGTGTCCTAGCCTAAGCCTAGGGGTGCCCTAGCCTAAGCCTAGGGGTGCCCTAGCCTTAGGCTAGGGGAGCCCTAGCCTTAGCCTAAACCTTGGGGTTCCCTAGCCTAAGCCTAGGGGTGACCTAGCCTAAGCCTAGGGGTGCCCTAGGCTAAGGCTAGGGGTGCCCGAGCCTTATTCTAGTGGAGCCCTAGCCTTACCCTAAGCCTAGGGGTGCCTTAGCCCAAGCCTAGGGATGCCCTAGCATTAGGCTAGAGGAGCCCTAGCTTAGCCTAAGCCTAGGGGTGTCCTAGCCTAAGCCTAAGGGTGCCCTAACCTAAGGCTAGGGGTGCCCTAGCCTAAGCCTAGGTGTACCCAAGCCTTAGGCTAGGAGAGTCCTCGCCTTAGCCTAAGACTTGGGGTGCCCTAGCCTAAGCCTAGGGGTGCCCTAGCCTAAGCCTAGGGGTGCCCTACCCAAAGCCTAGGGATGCCCTAGCGTTAGGCTACAGGAGCCCTGGCCTTACCCTAAGCCTAGGGGTGCCCAAGCCTAAGCCTAGGGGTGCCCTAGCCTAAGTCTAGGGGTGCCTAGCCTAAGCATAGGGGTGCCCTAACCTAAGCCTAGGGGTTCCCTACCTAAGCTTAGGGGTTCCCTAGCCTAAGCCTTAGGGGTGCCCTAGCCTAAGCCTAGGGGTGCCCTAGCCTTAGGCTAGGGGAGCCCTAGCCTTAGCCTAAACCTAGGGGTGCCCTAGCCTGAGCCTAGGGGTGCCCTAGCCTAAGCCTACGGGTGTCCTATCCTAAGCCTAGGGGTGCCCTACCCTAAGCCTAGGGTTGCCCTTGCCTTAGGCTAGGGGAGCCCTAGCCTTAGCCTAAGCCTTGGGGCGCCCTAGCCTAAACCTAGGGGTTCCCTAGCCTAAGCCCAGGGGTGCCCTAGGCTAAGGCTAGGGGTGCCCTAGCCTTAGTGTAGTGGAGCCCTAGCCTTAGCCTACGCTTAGGGGTGCCCTATCCTAAGCCTAGGGGTGCCCTAGCCGTAGTCTAAGCCTAGGGGTGCCCCAGCCCAAGCCTAGGCATGCCCTAGTGTTAGGCTAGAGGAGCCCTAGCCTTAGCCTAAGCCCAGGGGTGCCCTAGCCTCAGCCTAAGGGTGCCCTAGCCTAAGTCTAGGGGTGCCCTAGCCTAAGCCTAGGTGTACCCTAGCCTTAGGCTAGGGGAGTCCTCGCCTTAGCCGAAGCCTTGGGGTGCCATAGCCTAAGCCTAGGGGTGCCCTAGCCTAAGCCTAGGGGTGCCCTAGCCCAAACGTAGGGATGCCCTAGCGTTAGGCTAGAGGAGCCCTAGCCTTACCCTAAGCCTAGGGGTGCCCTAGCGTAAGCCTAGGGGTGCCCTAGCCTAAGCCATGGGGTGCCTTAGCCTAAGCCTAGGGGTGCCCTAGCCTAAGCCTAGGGTTGCCGTAGACTAAGCCTAGGGGTGCTCAAGCCTTAGTCTAGCTGAGCCCTAGCCTTAGCCTAAGCGTAGTGGTGCCCTAGCCTACGCCTAGGGGTGCCCTAGCCTAAGCCTAGGGGTGTCCTAGCCTTAGGCTAAGGGATCCCTAGCCTTAGCGTAAGCTTAGGGGTGCCCTAGTCTAAGCCTAGGGGTGCCCTAGCCTAAGCCTAGGGGTGCCCTAAGGTTAGGCAAGGGGAGCCCTAGCCTCAGGGTAAGCCTTGCGGTGTCCTAGCCTAAGCCTAGGGGTGCCCTAGCCTAAGCCTAGGGGTGCTCTAGCATAAGCCTAGGGTTGCCCTAGCATAAGCCTAGGGGTGCCCTAGCATAAGCCTAGGGTTGCCCTAACATAAGCCTAGGGGTACTCTAGCCTTAGGCTAGGGGAGCCCTAGCCTTAGCCTAAGCCTAGGGGTGCCCTAGCCTAAGCCTAGGGGTGCCCTAGCCTAAGCCTACGGGTGTCCTAGCCTAAGCCTAGGGGTGCCCTACCCTAAGCCTAGCGGTGACCTAGCTTTAGGCTAGGGAGCCCTAGCCTTAGCCTAAGCCTTGGGGCACCCTACCCTAAACCTAGGGGTTCCCTAGCCTAAGCCTAGGGGTGAGCTAGCCTAAGCCTAGGGGTGCGCTAAGCTAAGGCTTGGAGTGCCATAGCCTTAGTCTAGTGGAGCCCTAGCCTTAACCTAAGCTTAGGGGTGCCCTATCCTAAGCCTAGGGTTTCCCTAGCCTAAGCCTAGGGGTGCCCTAGCCTTAGGCTAGGGGAGCCCTAGCCTTAGTATAAGCCTAGGGGTGCCCTAGCCTAAGCATAGGGATGCCCTAGCGTTAGGCTAGAGGAGCCCCAGCCTTAGCCTAGGGGTGCCCTTGCCTAAACCCAGGGGTGCCCTAGCCTAAGTGTAGGGGTACCCTAGCCTAAGCATAGGGGTGCCCTAACCTAAGCCTACGGGTTCCCTACCTAAGCCTAGGGGTGCACTAGCCTAAGCCTACGGGTGCCCTAGCCTAAGCCTAGGGGTGCCCTAGCCTTAGGCTAGGGAAGCCCTAGCCTTAGCCTAAGCCTAGGGTTGCCCTAGCCTAAGCCTAGGGGTGCCCTATCCTAAGCCTAGGGGTGCTCTAGCCTAAGCGTAGTGGTGCCCTAGCCTAAGCCTAGGGGTTCCCTAGCCTAAGCATAGGGGTGCCCTTGCCTAAACCTAGGGGTGCCCTAGCTTAAGCCTAGGAGTGCCGTATCCCAAGCCTAGGGGTGCCCTAGCGTTAGGCTAGAGGAGCCCTAGCCTGAGCCTAAGCCTAGGGGTGCCCTATCCTAAGCCTAGGGGTGCCCTAGCCTAAGTCTAGGGGTGCCCTAGCCTAAGCCTAGGGGTACCATAACCTTTGGCTAGGGGAGTCCTCGCCTTAGCCGAAGCCTTGGGGTGACCTACCCTAAGCCTAGGGGTGCCCTAGCCCAAGCCTAGGGATGCCATAGCGAGAGGCTAGAGGAGCCCTAGCCTTAGCCTAAGCCTTGGGGCGCCCTAGCCTAAAACTAGGGGTTCCCTAGCCTAAGCCTAGGGGTGACCTAGCCTAAGACTAGGGGTGCCCTAGCCTAAGCTTAGGGGTACCATAACCTTTGGCTAGGGGAGTCCTCGCCTTAGCCGAAGCCTAGAGGTGCCCTATCCTAAGCCATGGGGTGCCCTAGCCTAAGCATAGGGGTGCCCTAGCCTAAGCCTAGTGGTGCCCTAGCCTAAGCCTAGGGGTGCCCTAGCCTAAGCCTAGGGGTGCCCTAGCGTAAGGCTAGGGGTGCTCTAGCCTTAGTCTAATGGAGTCCTAGCCTTAGCCTAAGCCTAGGGGTGCCCTATCCTAAGCCATGGGGTGCCTTAGCCTAAGCCTAGGGGTGCCCTAGCCTAAGCCTACGGTTGCCCTACCCTAAGCCTAGGGGTGCCCTTGTCTTAGGATAGGGGAGCCCTAGCCTTAGCCTAAGCCTAGGGGTGCCCTAGCCTAGGCCTAGGGGTGCCCTAGCCTAAGCCTACGGGTGGCCTAACCTAAGCCTAGGGGTGCCCTACCCTAAGCCTAGGTGTGCCCTAGCCTAAGCCTAGGGGTGCCCTAGCCTAAGCCTAGGGGTGCCCTAGCCTAAGCCTAGGGGTGCTATAGCCTAAGCCTAGGGGTGTCCTAGCCTTAGGCTAGGGGAGCCCTAGCCTTAGCTTAAGCCTAGGGGTGCCCTAGCCTAATTCTAGGGGTGCCCTAGCCTAAGCCGACGGGTGCCCTAGCGTAAGCCTAGGCGTGCCCTAGCCTAAGCCTAAGGGTGCCCTAGCCTAAGCCTAGGGCTACCCTAGCCTAAGCCTAGGGCTGCCCTTGCCTAAGCCTAGTGGTGCCCTAGCCTAAGCCTAGGGGTGCCCTAGCCTAAGCCTAGGGGTGCCCTAGCCTAGGCCTAGGGGTGCTATAGCCTAAGCCTAGGGGTGCCCTAGCCTTAGGCTAGGGGAGCCCTAGCCTTAGCCTAAGCCTAGGGGTGCCCTAGCCTAAGTCTAGGGGTGCCCTAGCCTAAGCCTACGGGTGTCCTAGCGTAAGCCTAGGGGTGCCCTAGCCTAAGCCTAGGGGTGCCCTAGCCTTAGGCTAGGGGAGCCCTAGCCTTAGGCTAAGCCTTGGGGCGCCCTAGCTTAAACCTAGGGGTTCGCTAGCCTAAGCCTAGGGGTGACCTAGCCTAAGCCTAGGGGTGCCCTAGGCTAAGGCTAGGGTTGCCCGAGCCGTATTCTAGTGGAGCCCTAGCCTTACCCTAAGCCTAGGGGTGCCCTAGCCCAAGCCTAGGAATGCCCTAGCATTAGGCTAGACGAACCCTAGCTTAGACTAAGCCTAGGGGTGCCCTAGCCTAAGCCTAAGGGTGCCCTAACCTAAGTCTAGGGGTGCCCTAGCCTAAGCCTAGGTGTACCCAAGCCTTAGGCTAGGTGAGTCCTCGCCTCAGCCTAATCCTTGGGGTGCCCTAGCCTAAGCCTAGGGGTGCCCTAGCCTAAGCCTAGGGGTGCCCTAGCCGAAGCCTCGGGATGCCCTAGCGTTAGGCTAGAGGAGCCCTGGCCTTACCCTAAGCCTAGGGGTGCCCCAGCCTAAGTCTAGGGGTGCCCTAGCCTAAGTCTAGGGGTGCCTAACCTAAGCATAGGGGTGCCCTAACCTAAGCCTAGGGGTTCCCTACCTAAGCTTAGGGGTTCCCTAGCCTAAGCCTTACGGGTTCCCTAACCTAAGCCTAGGGGTGCCCTAGCCTTAGGCTAGGGGAGCCCTAGCCTTAGCCTAAACCTGAGGGTGCCCTAGGCTGAGCCTAGGGGTGCCGTAGCGTAAGCATAGGGGTGCCCTAGCCTAAGCCTAGGGTTGACCTAGACTAAGCCTAGGGGTGCGCTAGCGTAAGGCTAGGGGTGCCCTAGCCTTAGTCCAGTGGAGCACTATCCTTAGCCTAAGCCTAGTGGTGCCCTATCCTAAGCCTAGGGGTGCCCTAGCCTAAGCCTAGGGTTGCCCTACCCTAAGCCTAGGGGTGCCCTAGTCTTAGGCTAGGGAAGCCCTAGCCTTAGCCTAAGCCTAGGGTTGACCGAGCCTAAGCCTAGGGGTGCCCTAGCCTAAGCCTACGGGTGTCCTATCCTAAGCCTAGGGGTGCCCTACCCTAAGCCTAGGGTTGCCCTAACCTTAGGCTAGGGGAGCCCTAGCCTTAGCCTAAGCCTTGGGGCGCCCTAGCCTAAACCTAGGGGTTCCCTAGCCTAAGCCCAGGGGTGCCCTAGGCTAAGGCTAGGGGTGCCCTAGCCTTAGTCTAGTGGAGCCCTAGCCTTTGCCTACGCTTAGGGGTGCCCTATCCTAAGCCTAGGGGTGCCCTAGCCGTAGTCTAAGCCTAGGGGTGCCCTAGCCCAAGCCTAGGCATGCCCTAGTGTTAGGCTAGAGGAGCCCTAGCCTTAGCCTAAGCCTAGGGGTGCCCTAGCCTCAGCCTAAGGGTGCCCTAGCCTAAGTCTAGGGGTGCCCTAGCCTAAGCCTATGTGTACCCTAGCCTTAGGCTAGGGGAGTCCTCGCCTTAGCGGAAACCTTGGGGTGCCATAGCCTAAGCCTAGGGGTGCCCTAGCCTAAGCCTAGGGGTGCCCTAGCCCAAGCCTAGGGATGCCCTAGCGTTAGGCTAGAGGAGCCCTAGCCTTACCCTAAGCCTAGGGGTGCCCTAGCCTAAGCCTAGGGGTGCCTAGCCTAAGCATAGGCGTGCCCTAACCTAAGCCTAGGGGTTCCCTACCTAAGCAAAGTGGTGCCCTAGCCTAAGCCTACGGGTGCCCAAGCCTAAGCCTAGGGGTGCCCTTGCCTTAGGCTAGGGAAGCCCTAGCCTTAGCCTAAGCCTAGGGGTGCCCTAGCCTAAGCCTAGGGCTGCCCTAGCCTAAGCCTAGGGGTGCCCTAGCCTAAGCCTAGAGGTGCCCTAGCCTAATTCTAGGGGTGCGCTAGCCTAAGCCTAGGGGTACCCAAGCCTTAGGCTAGGGGAGCCCTAGCCTTAGCCTAAGCCTAGGTGTGCCCCAGCCTAAGCCTAGGGGTGCCCTAGCCTAAGTGTAGGGGTGCCCTAGCCTAAGCATAGAGGTACCCTAACCTAAGCCTATGGGTTCCCTACCTAAGCCTAGGGGTGCACTAGCCTAAGCCTACGGGTGCCCTAGCCTAAGCCTAGGGGTGCCCTAGCCTTAGGCTAGGGAAGCCCTAGGCTTAGCCTAAGCCTAGGGTTGCCCTAGCCTAAGTCTAGGCGTGCCCTAGCCTAAGCCTAGGGGTGCTCTAGCCTAAGCGTAGTGGTGCCCTAGCCTAAGCCTAGAGGTTCCCTAGCCTAAGCCTAGCGGTGCCCTTGCCTAAACCTACGGGATCCCTAGCCTAAGCCTAAGAGTGCCGTATCCCAAGCTTAGGGGTGCCCTAGCGTTAGGCTAGAGGAGCCTTGCCTGAGCCTAATCCTAGGGGTGCCCTATCCTAAGCCTAGGGGTGCCCTAGCCTAAGCCTAGGGGTACCGTAGCCTTTGGCTAGGGGAGTCATCGCCTTAGCCGAAGACTTGGAGTGACCTAGCCTAAGCCTAGGGGTGCCCTAGCCTAAGCCTAGGGGTGCCCTAGCCCAAGCCTAGGGATGCCCTAGCGATAGGCTAGAGGAGCCCTAGCCTTAGCGTAAGCCTAGGGGTACCCTAGCATAAGCCTAGGGGTGCCCTAGCCTAAGGCTAGGGGTGCCCTAGCCTTAGTCTTGTGGAGTTCTCACCTTAGCCTAAGCCTTGAGGTGCCCTATCCTAAGCCATGGGGTGCCCTAGCCTAAGCCTAGGGGTGCCCTAGCCTAAGCCTAGGGGTGCCCTAGCCTAAGCCTACGGGTGTCCAAGCCTAAGCCTAGGGGTGCCCTAGCCTAAGCCTAGGGGTGTCCTAGCCTTAGGCTAGGGGAGCCCTAGCCTTAGCCTAAGCCTTTGGGCGCCCTAGCCTAAACCTAGGGGTTCCCTAGCCTAAGCCTAGGGGTGACCTAGCCTAAGCCTAGGGGTGCCCTAGTCTAAGCCTAGGGGTGCCCTAGCCTAAGCCTAGGGGTGCCCTAGGGTTAGGCAAGGGGAGCCCTATCCTTAGCCTAAACCTAGGGGTGCCCTAGCCTAAGCTTTGGGGTACCCTAGACTAAGACTATGGGTGCCCTAGCCTAAGCCTAGGGGTGCCCTAGCCTAAGCCTAGGGGTGCCCTAGCCTTCGGCTTGGGGGCCCTAGCCTTATCCTAAGCCTAGGGGTGCCCTAGCAAATCCTCGTTGTGTCCTAGCCTAAGCCTAGGGGTGCCCTAGCCTAAGCCTGGGGGTGCCCTAGCCTAAGCCTAGGGGTGCCCTAGCCTAAGCCTCCGGGTGTCCAATCCTAAGCCTAGGGGTGCCCTAGCCTAAACCTTGGGGTTCCCTAGCCTAAGACTAGGTGTGAGCTAGCCTAAGCCTAGTGGTGCCCTAGGCTAAGGCTAGGGGTGCCCTAGCTTTAGGCTTGGGGAGCACTAGCCTTAGGATAAGCCTAGGGGTGTCCTAGCCAAAACCTAGGCATGCCCTAGCCTAAGCCTAGGGGTGCCCTACCCTAAGCCTAGGGGAGCCCTACCATAAGCCTACGGGTGCCCTAGCCTAAGCCTAGGCTTGCCCTAGTCTAAGCCTAGGCTTGCCCTAGCCTTAGGCTAGCTGAGCCCTAGCCTAAGCCTAAGCCTAGGGGTGCCCTGGTCTAAGCCTAGGGGTGCCCTAGCCTAAGCCTAGGGGTGCCCTAACCTAAGCCTCAGGGTGCCCTAACCTTAGGCTAGCGGAGCCTTAGCCTTAGCCTAAGCCTAGGGGTGCCCTAGCCTAAGCCTAGGGGTGCCCTAGCCTAAGCCTAGGGGTGCACTAGGGTTAGGCTAGGGGAGCCCTAGCCTTAGCCTAAGCCTAGGGGTGCCCTAGCCTAAGCCTAGGGGTGCCCTAGCCTAAGCCTAGGGGTGCCCTAGCCTAAGCCTAGGGGTGCCCTAGCCTTAGGCTATGGGAGCCTAGCCTTAGCCTAAGCCTAGGGGTGCCCTAGCCTAAGCCTACGGGTGTCCTAGCCTAAGCTTAGGGGTGCCCTAGCCTAAGCCTAGGAGTGCCCTAGCCTAAGCCTAGGGGTGCCCTAGCCTAAGCCTAGTGGTGCCTTAGCCTAAGCCTAGGGGTGACCTAGCCTTAGCCTAAGCCTCGGGGTGCCATAGCCTAAGCCTAAGGGTGCCCTAACCTAATCCTAGGGAGCCCTTGCCTAAGCCTAGGGGTGCCTTAGCCTAAGCCTAGGGGTGCCCTAGCCTAAGCCTAGGGGTGCCCTAGCCTAAGCCTATGGGTGCCCTAGCCTAAGCCTAGGGGTGCCCTAGCCTAAGCCTAGGGGTGCCCAGGCCTTAGGCTAGAGGAGCCCTAGCCTTAGCCTAAGCCTATGGCTGCCCTAGCCTAAGCCTAGGGGTGCCCTAGCCTAAGCCTAGGGGTGCCCTAGCCTAAACCTAGGGGTGCCCTAGCCTTAGGCTAGGCGTGTCCTAACCTAAGCCTAGGGGTGCCCTACCCTAAGCCTAGGGGTGCCCTACCCTAAGCCTAGGGGTGCCCTAGACTAAGCCTAGGCTTGCCCTAGCCTTAGGCTAGCTGAGCCCTAGCCTAAGCCTAAGCCTACGGGTGCCCTAGCCTAAGCCTAGGGGTGCCCTAGCCTAAACCTTGGGGTGCCCTAGCCTTAGGCTAGGGGAGCCCTAGCCTTAGCCTAAGCCTAGGGGTGCACTAGCCTAAGCTTAGGCGTGCCCTAGCCTAAGCCTAAGGGTGCCCTAGCCTAAGCCTAGGGGTGCCCTAGCCTAAGCTAGGGGTTTCCTAGCCTAAGCCTAAGGGTGCCCTAGCCTAAGCCTAGTGGTGCCCTAGCCCTAGGCTAGGGGAGCCCTAGCTTTAGCCTAAGCCTAGGGGTGCCCTAGCCTAAGAATACGAGTGCCCTAGCCTAAGCTTAGGGGTGCCCTAGCCTAAGCCTAGGGGTGCCATAGGGTTAAGCTAGGGGAGCCCTAGCCTTAGCCTAATCCTAGGGGTGCCCTAGCCTAAGCCTAGGAGTGCCCTATCCAAAGCCTAGGGGTGCCCTAGCCTTAGGATAGGGGAGCCCTAGCCTTAGCCTAAGCCTACGGGTTCCCTAGCTTAAGCCTAGGGGTGCCGTAGTCTAAGTCTAGTGGTGCCCTAGCCTTAGGCTAGGGGAGCAATAGCCTTAGCCTAAACCTAGGGGTGCCCAAGCCTCAGCCTAGGGGTGCCGTAGCCTCAGCCTAGGGGTGCCCTAGCCTAAGCCTAGGAGTGCCCTAGCCTAAGCCTATGGGTGCCCTAGCCAAAGCCTAGGGGTACCCTAGCCTAAGCCTAGAGGTGCCCTAGCCTAAGCCTAGGGGTGCCCTAGCCTAAGCCTAGGTGTGCCCAGGCCTTAGGCTAGAGGAGCCCAGCCTTAGCCGAAGCCTATGGCTGCCCTAGCCTAAGCCTAGGGGTACCGTAGCCTAAGCCTATGGGTGCCCTAGCCTAACCCTAGGGGTGCCCTAGCTTTAGGCTTGGGGAGCACTAGCCTTAGGATAAGCCTAGGGGTGTCCTAGCCAAAACCTAGGCATGCCCAACCTAAGCCTAGGGGTGCCCTACCCTAAGCCTAGGGGAGCCCTACCATAAGCCTACGGGTGCCCTAGCCTAAGCCTAGGCTTGCCCTAGTCTAAGCCTAGGCTTGCCCTAGCCTTAGGCTAGCTGAGCCCTAGCCTAAGCCTAAGCCTAGGGGTGCCCTGGTCTAAGCCTAGGGGTGCCCTAGCCTAAGCCTAGGCGTGCCCTAACCTAAGCCTCAGGGTGCCCTAACCTTAGGCTAGCGGAGCCTTAGCCTTAGCCTAAGCCTAGGGGTGCCCTAGCCTAAGCCTAGGGGTGCCCTAGCCTAAGCCTAGGGGTGCACTAGGGTTAGGCTAGGGGAGCCCTAGCCTTAGCCTAAGCCTAGGGGTGCCCTAGCCTAAGCCTAGGGGTGCCCTAGCCTAAGCCTAGGGGTGCCCTAGCCTAAGCCTAGGGGTGCCCTAGCCTTAGGCTAGGGGAGCCTAGCATTAGCCTAAGCCTAGGGGTGCCCTAGCCTAAGCCTACGGGTGTCCTAGCCTAAGCTTAGGGGTGCCCTAGCCTAAGCCTAGGAGTGCCCTAGCCTAAGCCTAGGGGTGCGCTAGCCTAAGCCCAGTGGTGCCGTAGCCTAAGCCTAGGGGTGACCTAGCCTTAGCCTAAGCCTCGGGGTGCCATAGCCTAAGCCTAAGGGTGCCCTAACCTAATCCTAGGGAGCCCTTGCCTAAGCCTAGGGGTGCCTTAGCCTAAGCCTAGGGGTGCCCTAGCCTAAGCCTAGGGGTGCCCTAGCCTAAGCCTATGGGTGCCCTAGCCTAAGCCTAGGGGTGCCCTAGCCTAAGCCTAGGGGTGCCCAGGCCTTAGGCTAGAGGAGCCCTAGCCTTAGCCTAAGCCTATGGCTGCCCTAGCCTAAGCCTAGGGGTGCCCTAGCCTAAGCCTAGGGGTGCCCTAGCCTAAACCTAGGGGTGCCCTAGCCTTAGGCTAGGCGTGTCCTAACCTAAACCTAGGGGTGCCCTACCCTAAGCCTAGGGGTGCCCTACCCTAAGCCTAGGGGTGCCCTAGACTAAGCCTAGGCTTGCCCTAGCCTTAGGCTAGCTGAGCCCTAGCCTAAGCCTAAGCCTACGGGTGCCCTAGCCTAAGCCTAGGGGTGCCCTAGCCTAAACCTTGGGGTGCCCTAGCCTTAGGCTAGGGGAGCCCTAGCCTTAGCCTAAGCCTAGGGGTGCACTAGCCTAAGCTTAGGCGTGCCCTAGCCTAAGCCTAAGGGTGCCCTAGCCTAAGCCTAGGGGTGCCCTAGCCTAAGCTAGGGGTTTCCTAGCCTAAGCCTAAGGGTGCCCTAGCCTAAGCCTAGTGGTGCCCTAGCCCTAGGCTAGGGGAGCCCTAGCTTTAGCCTAACCCTAGGGGTGCCCTAGCCTTAGAATACGAGTGCCCTAGCCTAAGCTTAGGGGTGCCCTAGCCTAAGCCTAGGGGTGCCATAGGGTTAAGCTAGGGGAGCCCTAGCCTTAGCCTAATCCTAGGGGTGCCCTAGCCTAAGCCTAGGAGTGCCCTATCCAAAGCCTAGGGGTGCCCTAGCCTTAGGATAGGGGAGCCCTAGCCTTAGCCTAAGCCTACGGGTTCCCTAGCTTAAGCCTAGGGGTGCCGTAGTCTAAGTCTAGTGGTGCCCTAGCCTTAGGCTAGGGGAGCAATAGCCTTAGCCTAAACCTAGGGTTGCCCAAGCCTCAGCCTAGGGGTGCCGTAGCCTCAGCCTAGGGGTGCCCTAGCCTAAGCCTAGGAGTGCCCTAGCCTAAGCCTATGGGTGCCCTAGCCAAAACCTAGGGGTACCCTAGCCTAAGCCTAGAGGTGCCCTAGCCTAAGCCTAGGGGTGCCCTAGCCTAAGCCTAGGTGTGCCCAGGCCTTAGGCTAGAGGAGCCCAGCCTTAGCCGAAGCTTATGGCTGCCCTAGCCTAAGCCTAGGGGTACCGTAGCCTAAGCCTATGGGTGCCCTAGCCTAACCCTAGGGGTGCCCTAGCTTTAGGCTTGGGGAGCACTAGCCTTAGGATAAGCCTAGGGGTGTCCTAGCCAAAACCTAGGCATGCCCTAGCCTAAGCCTAGGGGTGCCCTACCCTAAGCCTAGGGGAGCCCTACCATAAGCCTACGGGTGCCCTAGCCTAAGCCTAGGCTTGCCCTAGTCTAAGCCTAGGCTTGCCCTAGCCTTAGGCTAGCTGAGCCCTAGCCTAAGCCTAAGCCTAGGGGTGCCCTGGTCTAAGCCTAGGGGTGCCCTAGCCTAAGCCTAGGGGTGCCCTAACCTAAGCCTCAGGGTGCCCTAACCTTAGGCTAGCGGAGCCTTAGCCTTAGCCTAAGCCTAGGGGTGCCCTAGCCTAAGACTAGGGGTGCCGTAGCCTAAGCTAAGGGGTGCCCTAGCCTAAGCCTAGGGGTGCCCTAGCCTAAGCCTAGGGGTGCACTAGGGTTAGGCTAGGGGAGCCCTAGCCTTAGCCTAAGCCTAGGGGTGCCCTAGCCTAAGCCTAGGGGTGCCCTAGCCTAAGCCTAGGGGTGCCCTAGCCTAAGCCTAGGGGTGCCCTAGCCTTAGGCTAGGGGAGCCTAGCCTTAGCCTAAGCCTAGGGGTGCCCTAGCCTAAGCCTAGTGGTGCCCTAGCCTAAGCCTAGGGCTGCCCTAGCCTAAGCCTAGGCTTGCCCTAGCCTTAGGCTAGGGGAGCCCTAACCTTAGCTTAAGCCTAGGGGTGCACTAGCCCAAGCCTAGGGGTACCCTAGCCTAAGCCTAGAGGTGCCCTAACCTAAGCCTAGGGTTGCCCTAGCCTAAGCCTAGGGGTGCCCTAGCCTTAGTCTAGTGGAGCCATAGCCTTAGCCCAAGCCTAGGGGTGCCCTAGCCTAAGACTAGCGGTGCCCTAGCCTAAGCTTAGGGGTGCCCTAGCGTAAGCCTAGGGGTGCCCTAGCCTAAGCTTTGGGGTGGCCTAGCCTAAGCCTAGGTGTGCCCTAGCCTAAGCCTATGGGTGCCCTAGCCTAAGCCTAGGGGTGCCCTACACTAAGCCTAGGGGTGCCCGAGCCTAAGCCTATAGGTGCCCTAGCCTTAGCCTAAGCCTAGGGGTGCCCTAGCCTAAGCCTAGGGGTGCCCGAGCCTAAGCCTATAGGTGCCCTAGCCTAAGCCTAGGGGTGCCCTAGCCTTAGGCTAGGGGAGCCCTAGGCTTAGCCTAAGCCTAGGGGTGCCCTAGCCTAAGCCTAGGGGTTCCCTAGCCTAAGCCTAGGGGTGCCCTAGCCTAAGCCTAGGGTTGCCGTAGCTAAGCCTAGCGGTGCTCAAGCCTTAGGCTAGCTGAGCCCTAGCCTTAGCCTAAGCGTAGTGGTGCCCTAGCCTACGCCTAGGGGTGCCCTAGCCTAAGCCTACGGGTGTCCTAGCCTAAGCCTAGGTGTGCCCTACCCTAAGCCTAGCGGTGCCCTTGCCTTAGGCTAGGGAGCCCTAGCCTTAGCCTAAGCCTTGGGGCACCCTAGCCTAAACCTAGGGGTTCCCTAGCCTAAGCCTAGGGGTGAGTTAGCCTAAGCCTAGGGGTGCGCTAGGCTAAGGCTAGGGGTGCCATAGCCTTAGTCTAGTGGAGCCCTAGCCTTAACCTAAGTTAGGGGTACCCTATCCTAAGCCTAGGGGTGCCCTAGCCTAAGCTTAGGGGTGCCCTATCCTAAGCCTAGGGGTGCCCTAGCCTTAGGCTAGGGGAGCCCTAGCCTTAGTATAAGCCTAGGGGTGCCCTAGCCCAAGCATAGGGATGCCCTAGCGTTAGACTAGAGGAGCCCTAGCTTTAGCCTAAGCCTAGGGGGGCCCTAGCCTAAGCCCAGGGGTGCCCTAGCCTAAATCTAGGGGTGCCCTAGCCTAAGCCTAGGGGTGCCCTAGCCTAAGCCTAGGGGTGCCCTAGCCTTAGGCTAGGGGAGCCTAGCCTTAGCCTAAGCCTAGGGGTGCCCTAGCCTAAGCCTAGTGGTGCCCTAGCCTAAGCCTAGGGGTGCCCTAGCCTAAGCCTAGACTTGCCCTAGCCTTAGGCTAGGGGAGCCCTAACCTTAGCTTAAGCCTAGGGGTGCACTAGCCCAAGCCTAGGGGTACCCTAGCCTAAGCCTAGGGGTGCCCTAACCTAAGCCTAGGGTTGCCCTAGCCTAAGCCTAGGGGTGCCCTAGCCTTAGTCTAGTGGAGCCATAGCCTTAGCCCAAGCCTAGGGGTGCCCTAGCCTAAGACTAGCGGTGCCCTAGCCTAAGCTTAGGGGTGCCCTAGCGTAAGCCTAGGGGTGCCCTAGCCTAAGCTTTGGGGTGGCCTAGCCTAAGCCTAGGTGTGCCCTAGCCTAAGCCTATGGGTGCCCTAGCCTAAGCCTAGGGGTGCCCTACACTAAGCCTAGGGGTGCCCGAGCCTAAGCCTATAGGTGCCCTAGCCTTAGCCTAAGCCTAGGGGTGCCCTAGCCTAAGCCTAGGGGTGCCCGAGCCTAAGCCTATAGGTGCCCTAGCCTAAGCCTAGGTGTGCCCTAGCCTTAGGCTAGGGGAGCCCTAGGCTTAGCCTAAGCCTAGGGGTGCCCTAGCCTAAGCCTAGGGGTTCCCTAGCCTAAGCCTAGGGGTGCCCTAGCCTAAGCCTAGGGTTGCTGTAGCTAAGCCTAGGGGTGCTCAAGCCTTAGGCTAGCTGAGCCCTAGCCTTAGCCTAAGCGTAGTGGTGCCCTAGCCTACGCCTAGGGGTGCCCTAGCCTAAGCCTACGGGTGTCCTAGCCTAAGCCTAGGTGTGCCCTACCCTAAGCCTAGCGGTGCCCTTGCTTTAGGCTAGGGAGCCCTAGCCTTAGCCTAAGCCTTGGGGCACCCTAGCCTAAACCTAGGGGTTCCCTAGCCTAAGCCTAGGGGTGAGTTAGCCTAAGCCTAGGGGTGCGCTAGGCTAAGGCTAGGGGTGCCATAGCCTTAGTCTAGTGGAGCCCTAGCCTTAACCTAAGTTAGGGGTACCCTATCCTAAGCCTAGGGGTGCCCTAGCCTAAGCTTAGGGGTGCCCTATCCTAAGCCTAGGGGTGCCCTAGCCTTAGGCTAGGGGAGCCCTAGCCTTAGTATAAGCCTAGGGGTGCCCTAGCCCAAGCATAGGGATGCCCTAGCGTTAGACTAGAGGAGCCCTAGCTTTAGCCTAAGCCTAGGGGGGCCCTAGCCTAAGCCTAGGGGTGCCCTAGCCTAAATCTAGGGGTGCCCAAGCCTAAGCCTAGGGGTACCCAAGCCTTAGGCTAGGGGAGCCCTAGCCTTAGCCTAAGCCTAGGTGTGCCCCAGCCTACGCCTAGGGGTGCCCTAGCCTAAGTGTAGGGGTGCCCTAGCCTAAGCATAGGGATGCCCTAACCTAAGCCTACAGGTTCCCTACCTAGGCCTACGGGTGCACTAGCCTAAGCCTACGGGTGCCCTAGCCTAAGCCTAGGGGTGCCCTAGCCTTAGGCTAGGGAAGCCCTAGCCTTAGCCTAAGCCTAGGGTTGCCCTAGCCTAAGCCTTGGGTTGCCCTAGCCTAAGCCTAGGGGTGCCTTAGCCTAAGCCTAGGGGTGCTCTAGCCTAAGCGTAGTGGTGCCATAGCCTAAGCCTAGGGGTTCCATAGCCTAAGCCTAGGGGTTCCCTAGCCTAAGACTAGCGGTGCCCTTGCCTAAACCTAGGGGTGCCCTAGCCTAAGCCTAGGAGTGCCGTATCCCAAGCCTAGGGGTGCCCTAGCGTTAGGCTAGAGGAGCCCTAGCCTGAGCCTAAGCCTAGGGATGCCCTATCCTAAGCCTAGGGGTGCCCTAGCCTAAGTCTAGGGGTGCCCTAGCCTAAGCCTAGGGGTACCCTAGCCTTTGGCTAGGGGAGTCCTCGCCTTAGCCGAAGCCTTGGGGTGACCTAGCCTAAGCCTAGGGGTGCCCTAGCCCAAGCCTAGGGATGCCCTAGCAATAGGCTAGAGTAGTCCTAGCCTTAGCCTAAGCCTAGGGGTGCCCTAGCCTAAGTCTAGGGGTGCCCTAGCCTAAGCCTTGGGGTACCCTAGCCTAAGCCTAGGGGTGCCCTAGCCTAAGGCTAGGGGAGCCCTAGCCTTAGCCTAAGCCTTGGGGCGCCCTAGCCTAAACCTAGGGGTTCACTAGCCTAAGCCTAGGGGTGACCTAGCCTAAGCCTAGGGGTGCCCTAGCCTAAGACTAGGGGTGCCCTAGCCTAAGCTTAGGGGTACCCTAGCCTTTGGCTAGGGGAGTCCTCGCCTTAGCCGAAGCCTAGAGGTGCCCTATCCTAAGCCATGGGGTGCCCTAGCCTAAGCCTAGGGGTGCCCTAGCCTAAGCCTAGGGGTGCCCTAGCCTAAGCCTAGGGGTGCCCTAGCCTAATCCTAGGGGTGACCTAGCCTAAGACTAGGGGTGCCCTAGCCTAAGCTTAGGGGTGCCCTAGTCTAAACCTTGGGGTGCCCTAGCCTAAGCCTAGGGGTGCCCTAGGGTTAGGCAAGGGGAGCCATACCCTTAGCCTAAACCTAGGGGTGCCCTAGCCTAAGCTTAGGGGTACCCTAGCCTTTGGCTAGGGGAGTCCTCGCCTTAGCCGAAGCCTAGAGGTGCCCTATCCTAAGCCATGGGGTGCCCTAGCCTATGCCTAGGGGTGCACAAGCCTAAGCCTAGGGGTGCCCTAGCCTAAGCCTAGGGGTGACCTAGCCTAAGACTAGGGGTGCCCTAGCCTAAGCTTAGGGGTGCCCTATTCTAAGCCTACGGGTGTCCAAGCCTAAGCCTAGGGGTGCCCTAGCCTAAGCCTAGGGGTGACCTAGCCTTAGGCTAGGGGAGCCCTAGCCTTAGCCTAAGCCTTGGGGCACCCTAGCCTAAACCTAGGGGTTCCCTAGCCTAAGCCTAGGGCTGAACTAGCCTAAGCTAGGGGTGCCCTAGCCTAAGACTAGGGGTGCCCTAGCCTAAGCTTAGGGGTGCCCTAGTCTAAGCCTAGGGGTGCCCTAGCCTAAGCCTAGGTGTGCCCTAGGGTTAGGCAAGGGGAGCCCTACCCTTAGCCTAAACCTAGGGGTGCCCTAGCCTAAGACTATGGGTGCCCTAGCCTAAGCCTAGGGGTGCCTTAGCCTAAGCCTAGGGGTGCCCTAGCCTTAGGCTTGGGGAACCTAGCCTTAGCCTAAGCCTAGGGGTGCCCTAGCCTAAGCCTAGTGGTGTCCTAGCCTAAGCCTAGGGGTGCCCTAGCCTAAGCCTGGGGGTGCCCTAGCCTTAGACTAGGGGACCCTAGCATTAGGCTAGGGGAGCCCTAGCCTTAGACTAAGCCGAGGGGTGCCCTATCCTAAGCCATGGGGTGCCCTAGCCTAAGCCTAGGGGTGCGTTACCCTAAGCCTAGGGGTGCCCTAGTCTTAGGCTAGGAGAGCCCTAGCCTTAGCGTAAGCCTAGGGGTGCCCTAGCCTAAGCCTAGGGGTGCCCTAGCCTAAGCCTACGGGTGTCCTAGCCTAAGCCTAGGGGTGCCCTAGCCTAAGCCTAGTGGTGTCCTAGCCTAAGCCTAGGGGTGCACTAGCCTAAGCCTGGGGGTGCCCTAGCCTTAGACTAGGGGACCCTAGCATTAGGCTAGGGGAGCCCTAGCCTTAGACTAAGCCGAGGGGTGCCCTATCCTAAGCCATGGGGTGCCCTAGCCTAAGCCTAGGGGTGCGTTACCCTAAGCCTAGGGGTGCCCTAGTCTTAGGCTAGGAGAGCCCTAGCCTTAGCCTAAGCCTAGGGGTACCGTAGCCTAAGCCTATGGGTGCCCTAGCCTAACCCTAGGGGTGCCCTAGCTTTAGGCTTGGGGAGCACTAGCCTTAGGATAAGCCTAGGGGTGTCCTAGCCAAAACCTAGGCATGCCCTAGCCTAAGCCTAGGGGTGCCCTACCCTAAGCCTAGGGGAGCCCTACCATAAGCCTACGGGTGCCCTAGCCTAAGCCTAGGCTTGCCCTAGTCTAAGCCTAGGCTAGCCCTAGCCTTAGACTAGCTGAGCCCTAGCCTAAGCCTAAGCCTAGGGGTGCCCTGGTCTAAGCCTAGGGGTGCCCTAGCCTAAGCCTAGGGGTGCCCTAACCTAAGCCTCAGGGTGCCCTAAACTTAGGCTAGCGGAGCCTTAGCCTTAGCCTAAGCCTAGGGGTGCCCTAGCCTAAGACTAGGGGTGCCGTAGCCTAAGCTAAGGGGTGCCCTAGCCTAAGCCTAGGGGTGCCCTAGCCTAAGCCTAGGGGTGCACTAGGGTTAGGCTAGGGGAGCCCTAGCCTTAGCCTAAGCCTAGGGGTGCCCTAGCCTAAGCCTAGGGGTGCCCTAGCCTAAGCCTAGGGGTGCCCTAGCCTAAGCCTAGGGGTGCCCTAGCCTTAGGCTAGGGGAGCCTAGCCTTAGCCTAAGCCTAGGGGTGCCCTAGCCTAAGCCTAGTGGTGCCCTAGCCTAAGCCTAGGGCTGCCCTAGCCTAAGCCTAGGCTTGCCCTAGCCTTAGGCTAGGGGAGCCCTAACCTTAGCTTAAGCCTAGGGGTGCACTAGCCCAAGCCTAGGGGTACCCTAGCCTAAGCCTAGGGGTGCCCTAACCTAAGCCTAGGGTTGCCCTAGCCTAAGCCTAGGGGTGCCATAGCCTTAGTCTAGTGGAGCCATAGCCTTAGCCCAAGCCTAGGGGTGCCCTAGCCTAAGACTAGCGGTGCCCTAGCCTAAGCTTAGGGGTGCCCTAGCGTAAGCCTAGGGGTGCCCTAGCCTAAGCTTTGGGGTGGCCTAGCCTAAGCCTAGGTGTGCCCTAGCCTAAGCCTATGGGTGCCCTAGCCTAAGCCTAGGGGTGCCCTACACTAAGCCTAGGGGTGCCCGAGCCTAAGCCTATAGGTGCCCTAGCCTTAGCCTAAGCCTAGGGGTGCCCTAGCCTAAGCCTAGGGGTGCCCGAGCATAAGCCTATAGGTGCCCTAGCCTAAGCCTAGGGGTGCCCTAGCCTTAGGCTAGGGGAGCCCTAGGCTTAGCCTAAGCCTAGGGGTGCCCTAGCCTAAGCCTAGGGGTTCCCTAGCCTAAGCCTAGGGGTGCCCTAGCCTAAGCCTAGGGTTGCCGTAGCTAAGCCTAGGGGTGCTCAAGCCTTAGGCTAGCTGAGCCCTAGCCTTAGCCTAAGCGTAGTGGTGCCCTAGCCTACGCCTAGGGGTGCCCTAGCCTAAGCCTACGGGTGTCCTAGCCTAAGCCTAGGTGTGCCCTACCCTAAGCCTAGCGGTGCCCTTGCCTTAGGCTAGGGAGCCCTAGCCTTAGCCTAAGCCTTGGGGCACCCTAGCCTAAACCTAGGGGTTCCCTAGCCTAAGCCTAGGGGTGAGTTAGCCTAAGCCTAGGGGTGCGCTAGGCTAAGGCTAGGGGTGCCATAGCCTTAGTCTAGTGGAGCCCTAGCCTTAACCTAAGTTAGGGGTACCCTATCCTAAGCCTAGGGGTGCCCTAGCCTAAGCTTAGGGGTGCCCTATCCTAAGCCTAGGGGTGCCCTAGCCTTAGGCTAGGGGAGCCCTAGCCTTAGTATAAGCCTAGGGGTGCCCTAGCCCAAGCATAGGGATGCCCTAGCGTTAGACTAGAGGAGCCCTAGCTTTAGCCTAAGCCTAGGGGGACCCTAGCCTAAGCCTAGGGGTGCCCTAGCCTAAATCTAGGGGTGCCCAAGCCTAAGCCTAGGGGTACCCAAGCCTTAGGCTAGGGGAGCCCTAGCCTTAGCCTAAGCCTAGGTGTGCCCCAGCCTACGCCTAGGGGTGCCCTAGCCTAAGTGTAGGGGTGCCCTAGCCTAAGCATAGGGATGCCCTAACCTAAGCCTACAGGTTCCCTACCTAGGCCTACGGGTGCACTAGCCTAAGCCTACGGGTGCCCTAGCCTAAGCCTAGGGGTGCCCTAGCCTTAGGCTAGGGAAGCCCTAGCCTTAGCCTAAGCCTAGGGTTGCCTTAGCCTAAGCCTTGGGTTGCCCTAGCCTAAGCCTAGGGGTGCCTTAGCCTAAGCCTAGGGGTGCTCTAGCCTAAGCGTAGTGGTGCCATAGCCTAAGCCTAGGGGTTCCCTAGCCTAAGCCTAGGGGTTCCCTAGCCTAAGACTAGCGGTGCCCTTGCCTAAACCTAGGGGTGCCCTAGCCTAAGCCTAGGAGTGCCGTATCCCAAGCCTAGGGGTGCCCTAGCGTTAGGCTAGAGGAGCCCTAGCCTGAGCCTAAGCCTAGGGATGCCCTATCCTAAGCCTAGGGGTGCCCTAGCCTTAGTCTAGGGGTGCCCTAGCCTAAGCCTAGGGGTACCCTAGCCTTTGGCTAGGGGAGTCCTCGCCTTAGCCGAAGCCTTGGGGTGACCTAGCCTAAGCCTAGGGGTGCCCTAGCCCAAGCCTAGGGATGCCCTAGCAATAGGCTAGAGTAGTCCTAGCCTTAGCCTAAGCCTAGGGGTGCCCTAGCCTAAGTCTAGGGGTGCCCTAGCCTAAGCCTTGGGGTACCCTAGCCTAAGCCTAGGGGTGCCCTAGCCTAAGGCTAGGGGAGCCCTAGCCTTAGCCTAAGCCTTGGGGCGCCCTAGCCTAAACCTAGGGGTTCACTAGCCTAAGCCTAGGGGTGACCTAGCCTAAGCCTAGGGGTGCCCTAGCCTAAGACTAGGGGTGCCCTAGCCTAAGCTTAGGGGTACCCTAGCCTTTGGCTAGGGGAGTCCTCGCCTTAGCCGAAGCCTAGAGGTGCCCTATCCTAAGCCATGGGGTGCCCTAGCCTAAGCCTAGGGGTGCCCTAGCCTAAGCCTAGGGGTGCCCTAGCCTAAGCCTAGGGGTGCCCTAGCCTAATCCTAGGGGTGACCTAGCCTAAGACTAGGGGTGCCCTAGCCTAAGCTTAGGGGTGCCATAGTCTAAACCTTGGGGTGCCCTAGCCTAAGCCTAGGGGTGCCCTAGGGTTAGGCAAGGGGAGCCATACCCTTAGCCTAAACCTAGGGGTGCCCTAGCCTAAGCTTAGGGGTACCCTAGCCTTTGGCTAGGGGAGTCCTCGCCTTAGCCGAAGCCTAGAGGTGCCCTATCCTAAGCCATGGGGTGCCCTAGCCTATGCCTAGGGGTGCACAAGCCTAAGCCTAGGGGTGCCCTAGCCTAAGCCTAGGGGTGACCTAGCCTAAGACTAGGGGTGCCCTAGCCTAAGCTTAGGGGTGCCCTATTCTAAGCCTACGGGTGTCCAAGCCTAAGCCTAGGGGTGCCCTAGCCTAAGCCTAGGGGTGACCTAGCCTTAGGCTAGGGGAGCCCTAGCCTTAGCCTAAGCCTTGGGGCACCCTAGCCTAAACCTAGGGGTTCCCTAGCCTAAGCCTAGGGCTGAACTAGCCTAAGCTAGGGGTGCCCTAGCCTAAGACTAGGGGTGCCCTAGCCTAAGCTTAGGGGTGCCCTAGTCTAAGCCTAGGGGTGCCCTAGCCTAAGCCTAGGTGTGCCCTAGGGTTAGGCAAGGGGAGCCCTACCCTTAGCCTAAACCTAGGGGTGCCCTAGCCTAAGACTATGGGTGCCCTAGCCTAAGCCTAGGGGTGCCTTAGCCTAAGCCTAGGGGTGCCCTAGCCTTAGGCTTGGGGGCCCTAGCCTTAGCCTAAGCCTAGGGGTGCCCTAGCCTAAGCCTAGTGGTGTCCTAGCCTAAGCCTAGGGGTGCCCTAGCCTAAGCCTGGGGGTGCCCTAGCCTTAGACTAGGGGACCCTAGCATTAGGCTAGGGGAGCCCTAGCCTTAGACTAAGCCGAGGGGTGCCCTATCCTAAGCCATGGGGTGCCCTAGCCTAAGCCTAGGGGTGCGTTACCCTAAGCCTAGGGGTGCCCTAGTCTTAGGCTAGGAGAGCCCTAGCCTTAGCGTAAGCCTAGGGGTGCCCTAGCCTAAGCCTAGGGGTGCCCTAGCCTAAGCCTACGGGTGTCCTAGCCTAAGCCTAGTGGTGCCCAACCCTAAGCCTAGTGGTGGCCTAGCCTAAGCCTAGGGGTGCCCTAGCCTAAGCCTGGGGGTGCCCTAGCCTTAGACTAGGGGACCCTAGCATTAGGCTAGGGGAGCCCTAGCCTTAGACTAAGCCGAGGGGTGCCCTATCCTAAGCCATGGGGTGCCCTAGCCTAAGCCTAGGGGTGCGTTACCCTAAGCCTAGGGGTGCCCTAGTCTTAGGCTAGGAGAGCCCTAGCCTTAGCCTAAGCCTAGGGGTACCGTAGCCTAAGCCTATGGGTGCCCTAGCCTAACCCTAGGGGTGCCCTAGCTTTAGGCTTGGGGAGCACTAGCCTTAGGATAAGCCTAGGGGTGTCCTAGCCAAAACCTAGGCATGCCCTAGCCTAAGCCTAGGGGTGCCCTACCCTAAGCCTAGGGGAGCCCTACCATAAGCCTACGGGTGCCCTAGCCTAAGCCTAGGCTTGCCCTAGTCTAAGCCTAGGCTTGCCCTAGCCTTAGGCTAGCTGAGCCCTAGCCTAAGCCTAAGCCTAGGGGTGCCCTGGTCTAAGCCTAGGGGTGCCCTAGCCTAAGCCTAGGGGTGCCCTAACCTAAGTCTCAGGGTGCCCTAACCTTAGGCTAGCGGAGCCTTAGCCTTAGCCTAAGCCTAGGGGTGCCCTAGCCTAAGACTAGGGGTGCCGTAGCCTAAGCTAAGGGGTGCCCTAGCCTAAGCCTAGGGGTGCCCTAGCCTAAGCCTAGGGGTGCACTAGGGTTAGGCTAGGGGAGCCCTAGCCTTAGCCTAAGCCTAGGGGTGCCCTAGCCTAAGCCTAGGGGTGCCCTAGCCTAAGCCTAGGGGTGCCCTAGCCTAAGCCTAGGGGTGCCCTAGCCTTAGGCTAGGGGAGCCTAGCCTTAGCCTAAGCCTAGGGGTGCCCTAGCCTAAGCCTAGTGGTGCCCTAGCCTAAGCCTAGGGCTGCCCTAGCCTAAGCCTAGGCTTGCCCTAGCCTTAGGCTAGGGGAGCCCTAACCTTAGCTTAAGCCTAGGGATGCACTAGCCCAAGCCTAGGGGTACCCTAGCCTAAGCCTAGGGGTGCCCTAACCTAAGCCTAGGGTTGCCCTAGCCTAAGCCTAGGGGTGCCCTAGCCTTAGTCTAGTGGAGCCATAGCCTTAGCCCAAGCCTAGGGGTGCCCTAGCCTAAGACTAGCGGTGCCCTAGCCTAAGCTTAGGGGTGCCCTAGCGTAAGCCTAGGGGTGCCCTAGCCTAAGCTTTGGGGTGGCCTAGCCTAAGCCTAGGTGTGCCCTAGCCTAAGCCTATGGGTGCCCTAGCCTAAGCCTAGGGGTGCCCTACACTAAGCCTAGGGGTGCCCGAGCCTAAGCCTATAGGTGCCCTAGCCTTAGGCTAAGCCTAGGGGTGCCCTAGCCTAAGCCTAGGGGTGCCCGAGCCTAAGCCTATAGGTGCCCTAGCCTAAGCCTAGGGGTGCCCTAGCCTTAGGCTAGGGGAGCCCTAGGCTTAGCCTAAGCCTAGGGGTGCCCTAGCCTAAGCCTAGGGGTTCCCTAGCCTAAGCCTAGGGGTGCCCTAGCCTAAGCCTAGGGTTGCCGTAGCTAAGCCTAGGGGTGCTCAAGCCTTAGGCTAGCTGAGCCCTAGCCTTAGCCTAAGCGTAGTGGTGCCCTAGCCTACGCCTAGGGGTGCCCTAGCCTAAGCCTACGGGTGTCCTAGCCTAAGCCTAGGTGTGCCCTACCCTAAGCCTAGCGGTGCCCTTGCCTTAGGCTAGGGAGCCCTAGCCTTAGCCTAAGCCTTGGGGCACCCTAGCCTAAACCTAGGGGTTCCCTAGCCTAAGCCTAGGGGTGAGTTAGCCTAAGCCTAGGGGTGCGCTAGGCTAAGGCTAGGGGTGCCATAGCCTTAGTCTAGTGGAGCCCTAGCCTTAACCTAAGTTAGGGGTACCCTATCCTAAGCCTAGGGGTACCCTAGCCTAAGCTTAGGGGTGCCCTATCCTAAGCGTAGGGGTGCCCTAGCCTTAGGCTAGGGGAGCCCTAGCCTTAGTATAAGCCTAGGGGTGCCCTAGCCCAAGCATAGGGATGCCCTAGCGTTAGACTAGAGGAGCCCTAGCTTTAGCCTAAGCCTAGGGGGGCCCTAGCCTAAGCCCAGGGGTGCCCTAGCCTAAATCTAGGGGTGCCCTAGCCTAAGCCTAGGGGTGCCCTAGCTTAAGCCTAGGGGTACACTAGCCTTAGGCTAGGGGAGCCCTAGCCTTAGCCTAAGCCTAGGGGTGCCCCAGCCTAAGCCTAGGGGTGCCCTAGCCTAAGACTAGGGGTGCCTAGCCTAAGCATAGGGGTGCCCTAACCTAAGCCTAGGGGTTCCCTACCTAATCCTATGGGTGCCCTAGCCTAAGCCGACGGGTGCCCTAGCGTAAGCCTAGGAGTGCCCTAGCCTAAGCCTAGGGGTGCCCTAGACTAAGCCTAGGGCTGCCCTTGCCTAAGCCTAGGGGTGCCCTAGCCTAAGCCTAGGGGTGCCTAGCCTAAGCATAGGGGTGCCCTAACCTAAGCCTAGGGGTTCCCTACCTAAGCCTATGGGTGCCCAAGCCTAAGCCGACGGGTGCCCTAGCGTAAGCCTTGGAGTGCCCTAGCCTAAGCCTAGGGGTGCCCTAGCCTAAGCCTAGGGCTGCCCTTGCCTAAGCCTAGGGGTGCCCTAGCCTAAGCCTAGGGATGTCCTAGCATAAGCCTAGGGGTGCCCTAGCCTAAGCCTAGGGGTGCGCTAGCCTAAGCCTAGGAGTGCCCTAGCCTTAGGCTAGGGGAGCCCTAGCCTTAGCCTAAGCCTAGGGGTGCCCTAGCCTAAGCCTACGGGTGTCCTAGCCTAAGCCTAGGGGTGCCCAACCCTAAGCCTAGGGGTGCCCTAACCTTAGGCTAGGGGAGCCCTAGCCTTAGCCTAAACCTAGGGGCGCCCTAGTCTAAACCTAGGGGTTCCCTAGCCTAAACCTAAGGGTGAGCTAGCCTAAGCCTAGGGGTGCCCTAGGCTAAGGTTAGGGGTGCCCTAGCCTTAGTCTAGTGGAGCCCTAGACTTAGCCTAAGCTTAGGGGTGCCCTATCCTAAGCCTAGGGGTGCCCTAGCCTAAGCCTAGATGTGCCCTAGCCTAAGGCTAGCGGTGCCCTTGCCTTAGGCTAGGGGAGCCCTAGCCTTAGTCTAAGCCTAGGGGTGCCCTAGCCCAAGTCTAGGGATGCCCTAGCGTTAGGCTAGAGGAGCCCTAGCCTAAGCCTAGGGGTGCCCTAGCCTAAGCCTAGGGGTGCCCTAGCCTTAGTTTTTGGGTGCCCTAGCCTAAGCCTAGGTGTACTCTAGCCTTAGGCTAGGGGAGTCCTCGCCTTAGCCGAAGCCTTTGGGTGCCCTAGCCTAAGCTTGGGGTGCCCTAGCCTAAGCCTAGGGGTTCCCTAGCCCAAGACTAGGGATGCCCTAGCGTTAGGCAAAGGAGGCCTGGCCTTACACTAAGCCTAGTGGTGCCCTAGCCTAAGTCTATGGTTGCCCTAAGCTAAGTCTAGGGGTGCCCTAGTTAAGCCTAGGGGTACCCTAGCCTTAGGCTAGGGGAGCCCTAGCCTTAGCCTAAGCCTAGGGGTGCCCCAGCCTAAGCCTAGGGGTGCCCTAGCCTAAGTCTAGGGGTGAGTAGCCTAAGCATAGGGGTGCCCTAACCTAAGCCTAGGGGTTCCCTACCTAAGCCTATGGGTGCCCTAGCCTAAGCCGACGGGTGCCCTAGCGTAAGCCTAGGGGTGCCCTAGCCTAAGCCTAGGGGTGCCCTAGCCTAAGCCTAGGGGTGCCCTAGCCTAAGCCTAGGGCTGCCCTTGCCTAAGCCTAGGGGTGCCCTAGCCTAAGCCTAGGGGTGTCCTAGCCTAAGCCTAGGGGTGCCCTAGCCTAAGCCTAGGGGTGCGCTAGCCTAAGCCTAGGAGTGCCCTAGCCTTAGGCTAGGGGAGCCCTAGCCTTAGCCTAAGCCTAGGGGTGCCCTAGCCTAAGTCTAGTGGTGCCCTAGCCTAAGCCTACGGGTGTCCTAGCCTAAGCCTAGGGGTGCCCTAGCCTAAGCCTAGGGGTGCCCTAGCCTTAGGCTAGGGGAGACCTAGCCTTAGCCTAAGCCTTGGGCGCCCTAGCCTAAACCTAGGGGTTCCCTAGCCTAAGCCTAGGGGTGACCTAGCCTAATCCTAGGGGTGCCCTAGGCTAAGGCTAGGGGTGCCCGAGCCTTAGTCTAGTGGAGCCCTAGCCTTACCCTAAGCCTAGGGGTGCCTTAGCCCAAGCCTAGGGATGCCCTAGCAATAGGCTAGAGGAGCCCTAGCTTAGCCTAAGCCTAGGGGTGCCCTAGCCTAAGCCTAAGGGTGCCCTGCTTAAGTCTAGGGGTGCCCTAGCCTAAACCAAGGTGTACCCAAGCCTTAGGCTAGGAGAGTCCTCACCTCAGCCTAAGCCTTGGGGTGCCCTAGCCTAAGCCTACGGGTGCCCTAGCCTAAGACTAGGGGTGCCCTAGCCGAAGCCTAGGGATGCCCTAGCGTTAGGCTAGAGGAGCCCTGGCCTTACCCTAATCCTAGGGGTGCCCCAGCCTAAGCCCTGGGGTGCCCTAGCCTAAGTCTAGGGGTGCCTAGCCTAAGCATAGGGGTGCCCTAACCTAAGCCTAGGGGTTCCCGACCTAAGCCTAGGGGTTCCCTAGCCTAAGCTTACGGGTGCCCTAGCCTAAGCCTAGGGGTGCCCTAGCCTTAGGCTAGGGAAGCCCTAGCCTTAGCCTAAACCTATGGGTGCCCTAGCCTGAGCCTAGGGGTGCCCTAGTGTAAGCATAGGGGTGCCCTAGCCTAAGCCTAGGGTTGCCCTAGACTAAGCCTAGGGGTACGCTAGCGTAAGGCTAGGGGTGCCCTAGCCTTAGTCCAGTGGAGCCCTATCCTTAGCCTAAGCCTAGGGGTGCCCTATCGTAAGCCTAGTGGTGCCCTAGCCTAAGCCAAGGGTTGCCCTACCCTAAGCCTAGGGGTGCCCTAGTCTTAGGCTAAGGGAGCCCTAGCCTTAGCCTAAGCCTAGGGTTGCCCTAGCCTAAACCTAGGGGTGACCTAGCCTAAGCCTACGGGTGTCCAAGCCTAAGCCTAGGGGTGCCCTACCCTAAGCCTAGGGTTGCCCTAGCCTTAGGCTAGGGGAGCCCTAGCCTTAGCCTAAGCCTTGGGGCGCCCTAGTCTAAACCTTTGGGTTCCCTAGCCTAAGCCCAGGGGTACCCTAGCCTAAGGCTAGGGGTGCCGTAGCCTTAGTCTACTGGAGCCCTAGCCTTAGCCTACGCTTAGGGTGCCCTATCCTAAGCCTAGGGGTGCCCTAGCCTAAGTCTAGGGGTGCCTAGCCTAAGCATAGGGGTGCCCTATCCTAAGCCTAGGGGTTCCCTACCTAAGATTAGGGGTGCCCTAGCCTAAGCCTAGGGCTGCCCTAGCCTAGGCCTAGGGCTGCCCTAGCCTAGGCCTAGGGGTGCCCTAGCCTAGGCCTAGGGGTGCCCTAGCCTAAGCCTAGGGGTGCCCTAGCCTTAGGCTAGGGGAGCCCTAGCCTTAGCCTAAGCGTAGGGGTGCCCTAGCCTAACCTAGGGGTGCCCTAGCCTAAGCCTAGGGGTGCCCTAGCCTAAGACTAGGGGTGCCCTAGCCTTAGGCTAGGGGAGCCCTAGCCTTAGACTAAGCCTTGGGGCGCCCTACCTAAACCTAGGGGTTCCCTAGCCTTAGGGTAGGGGAGCCCTAGCCTTAGCCTAAGCCTAGGGGTGCCCTAGCCGAAGCCTAGGGGTGCCCTAGCGTAAGGCTAGGGGTGCCCTAGCCTTAGTCCAGTGGAGCCCTAGCGTTAGCCTAAGCCTAGGGGTGCCCTATCCTAAGACATGGGGTGCCGTAGCCTAAGCCTAGGGGTGCCCTAACCTAAGCCTAGGGTTGCCCTACCCTAAGACTAGGGGTGCCCTAGTCTTAGGCTAGGGGAGCCCTAGCCTTAGCCTAAGCCTAGGGTTGCCCAAGCCTAAGCCTAGGGGTGCCCTAGCCTAAGCCTACGGGTATCCTAGCCTAAGCCTAGGGGTGCCCTACCCTAAGCCTAGGGTTGCCCTAGCCTTAGCTAATGCCTTGGGGCGCCCTAGCCTAAACCTAGGGTTTCCCTAGCATAAGCCTAGGGGTGAGCTAGCCTAAGCCTAGGGGTGCCCTAGGCTAAGGCTAGGTGTGCCCTAGCCTTAGTCTAGTGGAGCCCTAGCCTTAGCCTAAGCTTAGGGGTGCCCTATCCTAAGCCTAGGGGTGCCCTATCCTAAGGCTAGGGGTGCCCTAGCCATAGGCTAGGGGAGCCCTAGCCTTAGTCTAATCCTAGGGGTGCCCTAGCCCAAGCCTAGGGATGCCCTAGCGTTAGGCTAGAGGAACCCTAGCCTTAGCCTAAGCCTAGGGGTGACCTAGCCTAAGACTAGGGGTGCCCTAGCATAAGTCTAGGGGTGCCCTAGCCTAAGCCTAGGTGTACCCTAGCCTTAGGCTAGGGGAGTCCTCGCCTGAGCCGAAGCCTTGGGGTGCCCTAGCTTAAGCCTTGGGGTGCCCTAGCCTAAGCCTAGGGGTGCCCTAGCGCAAGCCTAGGGATGCCCTAGAGTTAGGCTTGAGGAGCCATAGCCTTACCCTAAGCCTAGGGGTGCCCTAGCCTAAGCCTAGGGGTGCCCTAGCCTAAGTCTAGGAGTGCCCTAGCTTAAGCCTCGGGGTACCCTAGCCTTAGGCTAGGGGAGCCCTATCGTTAGCCTAATCCTAGGGGTGCCCAAGCCTAAGCCTAGCGGTGCCCTAGACTAAGGCTCGGGGTGCATAGCCTAAGCCTACGGGTGCCCTAGCCTAAGCCTAGGGGTGCCCTTGCATTAGGCTACGGAAGCCCTAGCCTTAGCCTAAGCCTGGGGTGCCCTAGCCTAAATCAAGGGCTGCCCTAGCCTAAGCCTAGGGCTTCCCTAGCCTAAGCCTAGTGGTGCCCTATCCTAAGCCTAGGGGTGCCCTAGCCTAAGCTTAGGGGTGCCCTAGCCTAAGCCTAGGCGTGCCCTAGCCTAAGCATAGGGGTGCCCTATCCTAAACCTACGCGTGTCCTAGCCTAAGCCTAGGGGTGCCCTAGCCTAAGCCTAGGGGTACCCTAGACTTAGGCTAGGGGAGCCCTTGCCTTAGCCTAAGCCTTGGGGCGCCCTAGCCTAAACCTAGGGGTTCCCTAGCCTAAGCCTAGGGGTGACCTAGCCTAAGCCTAGGGGTGCCCTAGGCTAAGGCTAGGGGTGCCCTAGCCTTAGTCTAGTGGAGCCCTATCCTTAGCCTAAACTTAGGGGTGCCCTATTCTAAGCCTAGGTTTGCCCAAGCCTAAGCCTAGGGGTGCCCTAGCCTAAGCCTAGGGGTGCCCTAGCCTAAGCCTAGGGGTGCCCTAGCCCAAGCCTAGGGATGCCCTAGCTTTAGGCTAGAGGAGCCCTAGCCTTACCCTAAGCCTAGGGGTGCCCTAGCCTAAGTCTAGGGGTACCCTAGCATAAGCCTAGGGGTACCCTAGCCTTAGGCTAGGGGAGCCCTAGTCTTAGCCTAAGCCTAGGGATGCCCCATACTAAGCCATGGGGTTCCCTAGCCTAAGTATAGGGGTGCCTAGCCTAAGAATAGGGGTGCCCTATCCTAAGCCTAGGGGTTCCCTACCTAAGCTTAGGGGTGCCCTAGCCTAAGCCTACGGGTGCCCTAGCCTAAGCCTAGGGGTGCCTTAGCCTTAGGCTAGGGAAGCCCTAACCTTAGCTTAAGCCTAGGGTTGCCCTAGCCTAAGCCTAGGGGTGCCCTAGCCTAAGCCTAGGGGTGCCCTAGCCTAAGCCTAGGGGTGCCCTAGCCTAAGCCTAGGGCTGACCTAGCCTAAGCCTAGGGCTGCCTTAGCCTAAGCCTAGGGCTGCCCTAGCCTAAGCCTAGGGCTGCCCTAGCCTAAGCCTAGGGCTGCCCTAGCTTAAGCCTAGGGCTGCCCTAGCCTAAGCCTAGGGGTGCCCTAGCCTAGCCCTAGGGGTGCCCTAGCCTAGGCCTAGGGGTGCCCTAGCCTAGGCCTAGGGGTGCCCTAGCCTAGGCCTAGGGGTGCCCTAGCCTTAGGCTAGGGGAACCCTAGCCTTAGCCTAAGCGTTGGGGTGCCCTAGCCTAATCCTTGGGGTGCCCTAGCCTAAGCCTATGGGTGTCCTAGCTTAAGCCTAGGGGTGCCCTAGCCTAAGACTAGGGGTGCCCTAGCCTTCGGCTAGGGGAGCCCTAGCCTTAGCCTAAGCCTTGGGGCACCCTAGCCTAAACTTAGGGGTTCCCTAACCTTAGGGTAGGGGAGCCCTAGCCTTAGCCTAAGCCTAGGGATTCCCTAGCCGAAGCCTAGGGGTGCCCTATCCTAAGACATGGGGTTCCGTAGCCTAAGCCTAGGGGTGCCCTAGCCTAAGCCTAGGGTTGCCCTAGCCTAAGCCTAGGGGTGCCCTAGCCTAAGCCTACGGGTGTCCTAGCCTAAGCCTAGGGGTGCCCTAGCCTAAGCCTAGGGGTGCCCTAGCCTTAGGCTAGGGGAGCCCTAGCCTTAGCCTAAGCCTTGGGGCACCCTAGCCTAAACCTAGGGGTTCCCTAGCCTTAGGCTAGGGGAGCCCTATCCTTAGCCGAAGCCTAGGGGTGCCCTAGCCGAAGCCTAGGGATGCCCTAGCGTTAGGCTAGAGGAGCCCTAGCCTTAGCCTAAGCATAGGGGTGCCCTAGCCTAAGCCTAGAGGTGCCCTAGCCTAAGTCTAGGGGTGCCCTAGCCTAAGCCTAGGGTTACCCTAGCCTTTGGCTAGAGGAGCCCTAGCCTTAGCCTAAGCCTAGGGTGCCCTAGCCTAAGCCTTAGGTGCCCTAGCCTAAGCCTATGGGTCCCCTAGCCTAATCCTAGGGATGCCCTAGCCTTAGCCTAAACCTAGGGGGCCCTAGCCTAAGCCTATCGGTGCCCTAGCCTAAGCCTAGGGGTGCCCTAGCCTAAGCCTAGTGTTGCCCTAGCCTAAGCCTAGGGGTGCCCTAGCGTAAGGCTAGGGGTGCCCGAGCCATAGTCCAGTGGAGCCCTAGCCTTAGCCAAAGCCTTGGTGCGCCCTAGCCTAAACTAGGGGTTCCCTAGCCTAAGCCTAGGGGTGAGCTAGCCTAAGCCTAGGGGTGCCCTAGTCTAAGACTAGGGGTGCCCTAGCCTTAGTCTAGTGGAGCCCTAGCCTTAGCCTAAGCTTAGGGGTGCCCTATCCTAAGCCTAGGGGTGCCCTATCCTAAGGCTAGGGGTGCCCTAGCCATAGGCTAGGAGAGCCCTAGCCTTAGTCTAAGCCTAGGGGTGCCCTAGCCCAAGCCTAGGATTGCCCTAGCCTTACGCTAGAGGAGCCCTAGCCTTAGCCTAAGCCTAGGGGTGCCCTAGCCTAAGCCTAAGGGTGCCCTAGCCTAAGTCTAGGGGTTCCCTAGCCTAAGCCTAGGTGTACCCTAGCCTTAGGCTAGGGGAGTCCTCGCCTTAGCCGAAGCCTTGGGGTCCCCTAGCCTAAGCCTTGGGGTGCCCTATCCTAAGCCTAGGGGTGCCCTATCCTAAGGCTAGGGGTGCCCTAGCCATAGGCTAGGAGAGCCCTAGCCTTAGTCTAAGCCTAGGGGTGCCCTAGCCCAAGCCTAGGATTGCCCTAGCCTTACGCTAGAGGAGCCCTAGCCTTAGCCTAAGCCTAGGGGTGCCCTATCCTAAGCCTAGGGGTGCCCTATCCTAAGTCTAGGGGTTCCCTAGCATAAGCCTAGGTGTACCCTAGCCTTAGGCTAGGGGAGTCCTCGCCTTAGCCGAAGCCTTGGGGTCCCCTAGCCTAAGCCTTGGGGTGCCCTAGCCTAAGCCTAGGGGTGCCTTAGCCCAAGCCTAGGGATGCCCGAGCGTTAGGCTAGAGGAGCCCTAGCCTTACCCTAAGCCTAGGGGTGCCCTAGCCTAAGCCTAGGGCTTCCCTAGCCTAAGTCTAGGGGTGCCCTAGCTTAAGCTTAAGGGTACCCTAGCCTTAGGCTAGGGGAGCCCTAGCCTTAGCCTAATCATAGGGGTGCCCCAGACTAAGCCTAGGGGTGCCCTATCCTAAGGCTAGGGGTGCCCTAGCCATAGGCTAGGGGAGCCCTAGCCTTAGTCTAAGCCTAGGGGTGCCCTAGCCCAAGCCTAGGGATGCCCTAGCGTTAGGCTAGAGGAGCCCTAGCCTTAGCCTAAGCATAGGGGTTCCCTACCTAAGCCTAGGGGTGCCCTAGCCCAAGCCTAGGGATGCCCTACCGTTAGGCTAGAGGAGCCCTAGCCTTACCCTAAGCCTAGGGGTGCCCTAGCCTAAGCCTAGGGGTGGCCTAGCTTAAGCCTAGGGGTACCCTAGCCTTAGGCTAGGGGAGCCCTAGCCTTAGCCTAAGCCTAGGGGTGCCCCAGCCTAAGCCTAGGGGTGCCCTAGCCTAAGTCTAGGGGTGCCTAGCCTAAGCATAGGGGTGCCCTAGCCTAAGTCTAGGGGTGCGTAGCCTAAGCATAGGGGTGCACTAACCTAAGCCTAGGGGTTCCCTACCTAAGCCAAGGGGTGCCCTAGGCTAAGCCTACGGGTGGCCAAGCTTAAGCCTAGGGGTGCCCTAGCCTTAGGCTACGGAAGCCCTAGCCTTAGCCTAAGCCTAGGTGTACCCTAGCCTAAGCCTAAGTGTGCCCTAGCCTAAGCCTAGGTGTGCCCTAGCTTAAGCCTAGGGGTGACCTAGCCTAAGCCTAGGGGTGCCCTAGCCTAAGCCTAGGGGTGGCCTAGCCTAAACCTAGGGGTGCCCTAGCCTAAGCCTAGCGGTGCCCTAGCCTAAGCCTAGGGGTGCCCTAGCCTAAACCTAGGGGTGCCCTAGCCTAAGGGTAGGGGTGCCCTAGCATTATGCTAGCCGAGCCCTAGCCTGAGCCTAAGCCTAGGGGTGCCCTAGCCTAAGCCTAGGGGTGCCCTAGCCTAAGTCTAGGGGTGCCCTAGCCTAAGCCTAGGGGTACCCTAGCCTTAGGCTAGGGGAGTCCTCGCCTTAGCCGAAGCCTTGGGGTGCCCTAGCATAAGCCTAGGGGTGCCCTAGCGTAAGCCTAGGGGTGCCCTAGCCCAAGCCTGGGATGCCCTAGCGTTATGCTAGCCGAGCCCTAGCCTTAGCCTAAGCCTAGGGGTGCCCTAGCCTAAGTCTAGAGGTGCCCTAGCCTAAGCCTAGGGGTACCCTAGCCTTTGGCTAGGGGAGCCCTAGCCTTAGCTTAAGCCTAGGGGTGCCCTAGCCTAAGCCTAGGTGTGGCCTAGCCTAAGCCTAGTGTTGCCCTAGCCTAAGCCTAGGGGTGCCCTAGCCTTAGACTAGGGAAGCCCTAGCCTTAGCCTAAGCCTAGGTGTGCCCTAGCCTAAGCCTAGGTGTTGCCTAGCCTAAGCCTAGGGGTTGCCTAGCCTAAGCCTAGGGATGCCCTAGCCTTAGGCTAGGGGAGCCCTAGCCTTAGTTTAGTGGAGCCCTAGCCTTAGCCTAAGCTTAGGGGTGCCCTAGCCTAAGCCTAGGGCTGCCCTAGCCTAAGCGAAGGGCTGCCCTAGACTAAGCCTAGGGGTGCCCTAACCTAAGCCTAGGGGTGCCCTAGCCTAGGCCTAGGGGTGCCCTAGCCTAGGCCTAGGGGTGCCCTAGCCTTAGGCTAGGGGAGCCCTAGCCTTAGCCTAAGCCTATTGGTGCCCTAGCCTAAGCCTAGGGGTGCCCTAGCCTAAGCCTACGGGTGTCCTAACCTAAGCCTAGGGGTGCCCTAGCCTAAGCCTAGGGGTGCCCTAGCCTTAGGCTAGGGGAGCCCTAGCCTTAGCCTAAGCCTTGGGGCGCCCTAGCCTAAACCTAGGGGTTCCCTAGCCTTAGGGTAGGGGAGCCCTAGCCTTAGCCTAAGCCTAGGGGTGCCCTAGCCTAAGCCTAGGGGTACCCTAGCCTTAGGCTACAGGAGCACTAGCCTTAGCCTAAGCCTAGGGGTGCCCTAGCCTAAACCTAAAGGTGCCCTAACCTAAGCCTAGGGGTCCCCTAGCCTAAGGCTAGGGATGCCCTAGCCTTAGCCTAAACCTAGGGGGCCCTAGCCTAAGCCTAGGGGTGCCCTAGCCTAAGCCTAGGGTTGCCCTAGCCTAAGCCTAGGGGTGCCCTAGCGTAAGGCTAGGGGTTCCCTAGCCTTAGTCCAGTGGAGCCCTAGCCTTAGCCTAAGCCTAGGGGTGCCCTATCCTGAGACATGGTGTGCCGTAGCCTAAGCCTAGGGGTGCCCTAGCCTAAGCCTAGGGTTGCCCTACCCTAAGCCTAGGGTTGCCCTAGCCTTAGGCTAGGGGAGCCCTAGCCTTAGCCAAAGCCTTGGGGCTCCCTAGCCTAAACCTAGGGGTTCCCTAGCATAAGCCTAGGGGTGAGCTAGCCTAAGCCTAGGAGTGCCCTAGGCTAAGGCTAGGGGTGCCCTAGCCTTAGTCTAGTGGAGCCCTAGACTTAGCCTAAGCCTAGGTGTGCCCTATCCTAAGGCTAGGTGTGCCCTAGCCATAGGCTAGGTGAGCCCTAGCCTTAGTCTAAGCCAAGGGGTGCCCTAGCCCAAGCCTAGGGATGCCCTAGAGTTAGGCTAGAGGAGCCCTAGCCTTACCCTAAGCCTAGGGGTGCCCTAGCCTAAGCCTAGGAGTGCCCTAGCCTAAGCCTAGGGGTGCCCTAGCTTCAGCCTAGGGGTACCCTAGCCTTAGGCTAGGGGAGCCCTAGCCTTAGCCTAATCCTAGGGGTGCCCCAGCCTAAGCCTAGGGGTGCCCTAGCCTAAGTCTAGGGGTGCATAACCTAAGTATAGGGGTTCCCTACCTAAGCCTAGGGGTGCCCTAGCCTAAGCCTACGGGTGCCCTAGCCTAAGCCTAGGGGTGCCCTAGCCTTAGGCTACGGAAGCCCTAGCCTTAGCCTAAGCCTAGGGGTGCCCTAGGCTAAGTCTAGGGCTGCCCTAGCCTAAGCCTAGGGGTGTCCTAGGCTAAGGCTAGGGGTGACCTAGCCATAGTGTAGTGGAGCCCTATCCTTAGCCTAAGCTTAGGGGTGCCCTATGCGAAGCCTAGGGTTGCCCTAGCCTAAGCCTAGGGGTGCCCTAGCCTAAGCCTTGGGGTGCCCTAGCCCAAGCCTAGGGATGCCCTAGCTTTAGGCTAGAAGAGCCCTAGCCTTACCCTAAGCCTAGGGGTGCCCTAGCCTAAATCTAGGGGTGCCCTAGCATAAGCCTAGGGTTGCCCTAGCCTAAGCCTAGGGGTGCCCTAGCCTAAGGCTAGGGGTGCCCGAGCCTTAGTCTAGTGGAGCCCTCGCCCTAGCCAAAGCCTAGGGGTGCCCTATCCTAAGCCATGGGGTGCCCTAGCCTAAGCCTATTTGTGGCCTAGCCTAAGCCTTGGGTTGCCCTAGCCTAAGCCTAGGGGTGCCCTAGCCTTAGGCTAGGGGAGCCCTAGCCTTAGAAAAAGCCTAGGGGTGTCCTAGCCTAAGCCTAGGGGTGCCCTAGCCTAAGCCTACGGGTGTCCTACCCTAAGCCTAGGGGTTGCCTAGCCTAAGCCTAGGGGTTGCCTAGCCTAAGCCTTGGGGTGCCCTAGCCTTAGGCTAGGGGAGCCCTAGCCTTAGTTTAGTGGAGCCCTAGCCTTAGCCTAAGCTTAGGGGTGCCCTATGCTAAGCCTAGGGGTGCCCTAGCCTAAGCCTAGGGGTGCCCTAGCCTTAGGCTACGGAAGCCCTAGCCTTAGCCTAAGCCTAGGGGTGCCCTAGGCTATGTCTAGGGCTGCCCTAGCCTAAGCCTAGGGGTGTCCTAGGCTAAGGCTAGGGGTGACCTAGCCATAGTGTAGTGGAGCCCTATCCTTAGTCTAAGCTTAGGGGTGCCCTATGCGAAGCCTAGGGTTGCCCTAGCCTAAGCCTAGGGGTGCCCTAGCCTAAGCCTTGGGGTGCCCTAGCCCAAGCCTAGGGATGCCCTAGCTTTAGGCTAGAAGAGCCCTAGCCTTACACTAAGCCTAGGGGTGCCCTAGCCTAAATCTAGGGGTGCCCTAGCATAAGCCTAGGGTTGCCCTAGCCTAAGCCTAGGGGTGCCCTAGCCTAAGGCTAGGGGTGCCCTAGCCTTAGTCTAGTGGAGCCATCGCCCTAGCCAAAGCCTAGGGGTGCCCTATCCTAAGCCATGGGGTGCCCTAGCCTAAGCCTATTTGTGGCCTAGCCTAAGCCTTGGGTTGCCCTAGCCTAAGCCTAGGGGTGCCCTAGCCTTAGGCTAGGGGAGCCCTAGCCTTAGAAAAAGCCTAGGGGTGTCCTAGCCTAAGCCTAGGGGTGCCCTAGCCTAAGCCTACGGGTGTCCTACCCTAAGCCTAGGGGTTGCCTAGCCTAAGCCTAGGGGTTGCCTAGCCTAAGCCTAGCGGTGCCCTAGTCTAAGGCTAGGGGTGCCCTAGCCTTAGTCTAGTGGAGCCCTAGACTTAGCCTAAGCTTAGGGGTGCCCTATCCTAAGCCTAGGTGTGCCCTATCCTAAGGCTAGGTGTGTCCTAGCCATAGGCTAGGGGAGCCCTAGCCTTAGTCTAAGCCAAGGGGTGTCCTAGCCCAAGCCTAGGGATGCCCTAGAGTTAGGCTAGAGGAGCCCTAGCCTTACCCTAAGCCTAGGGGTGCCCTAGCCTAAGCCTAGGAGTGCCCTAGCCTAAGTCTAGGGGTGCCCTAGCTTCAGCCTAGGGGTACCCTAGCCTTAGGCTAGGGGAGCCCTAGCCTTAGCCTAATCCTAGGGGTGCCCCAGCCTAAGCCTAGGGGTGCCCTAGCCTAAGTCTAGGGGTGCATAACCTAAGTATAGGGGTTCCCTACCTAAGCCTAGGGGTGCCCTAGCCTAAGCCTACGGGTGCCCTAGCCTAAGCCTAGGGGTGCCCTAGCCTTAGGCTACGGAAGCCCTAGCCTTAGCCTAAGCCTAGGGGTACCCTAGCCTAAGTCTAGGGCTGCCCTAGCCTAAGCCTAGGGGTGTCCTAGGCTAAGGCTAGGGGTGACCTAGCCATAGTCTAGTGGAGCCCTATCCTTAGCCTAAGCTTAGGGGTGCCCTATGCGAAGCCTAGGGTTGCCCTGGCCTAAGCCTAGGGGTGCCCTAGCCTAAGCCTCGGGGTGCCCTAGCCCAAGCCTAGGGATGCCCTAGCTTTAGGCTAGAAGAGCCCTAGCCTTACCCTAAGCCTAGGGGTGCCCTAGCCTAAGTCTAGGGGTGCCCTAGCATAAGCCTAGGGTTGCCCTAGCCTAAGCCTAGGGGTGCCCTAGCCTAAGCCTAGGGGTGCCCTAGCCTTAGTCTAGTGGAGCCCTCGCCCTAGCCAATGCCTAGGGGTGCCCTATCCTAAGCTATGGGGTGCCCAAGCCTAAGCCTAGGTGTGGCCTAGCCTAAGCCTTGGGTTTCCCTAGCCTAAGCCTAGGGGTGCCCTAGCCTTAGGCTAGGGGAGCCCTAGCCTTAGACTAAGCCTAGGGGTGCCCTAGCCTAAGCCTAGGGGTGCCCTAGCCTAAGCCTACGGGTGTCCTAGCCTAAGCCTAGGGGTTGCCTAGCCTAAGCCTAGGGGTTGCCTAGCCTAAGCCTTGGGGTGCCCTAGCCTTAGGCTAGGGGAGCCCTAGCCTTAGTTTAGTGGAGCCCTAGCCTTAGCCTAAGCTTAGGGGTGCCCTATGCTAAGCCTAAGGGTGCCCTAGCCTTAGGCTAGGGGAGCCCTAGCCTTAGTCTAAGCCTAGGGGTGCCCTAGCCCTAGCCTAGGGATGCCTATCGTTAGGCTAGAGGAGCCCTAGCTTAGCCTAATCCTAGGGGTGCCCTAATCTAAGCTAGGGGTGCCCTAGCCCAAGCCTAGGGGTGCAATACCCTAAACCTAGGGTTTCCCTAGCCTAAGCCTAGGGGTTCCCTAGCCTTAGTCTAGTGGAGCCCTAGTCTTAGGCTAAGCTTAGGGGTTCCCTATCCTAAGACTATTGTGCCCTAGCCTAAGCCTATGGGTACCCTAGCCTAAGGCTAGAGGAGCCCTAGCCTTATCCTAAGTCTAGGGGTGCCCTAGCCTAAGCCTAGGGGTGCCCTAGCCTAAGTCAAGGGGTGCCCAATCTAAGCCTAGGTGTACCCTAGCCTTAGGCTAGGGGAGTCCTCGCCTTAGCCGAAGCCTTGGGGTGCCCTAGCCTAAGCCTAGGGGTGCCCTAGCCCAAGCCTAGGGGTGCCCTAGCCAAAGCCTAGGGATGCCCTAGCGTTAGGCTAGAGGAGCCCTAGCCTTAGCCTAAGCCTAGGGGTGCCCCTTATTAAGCCTAGGGGTGCCCTAGCCTAAGTCTAGGGGTGCCTAGCCTAAGCATAGGGGTGCCCTATCCTAAGCCTAGGGGTTCCCTACCTAAGCTTAGGGGTGCCCTAGCCTAAGACTACGAGTGCCATAGCCTAAGCCTAGGGGTGCCCTAGCCTTAGGCTAGGGAAGCCCTAGCCTTAGCCTAAGCCTAGGTGTGCCCTAGCCTAAGCCTAGGGCTGCCCTAGCCTAAGCCTAGGGGTGCCCTAGCCTAGGCCTAGGGGTGGCATAACCTAGGCCTAGGGGTGCCCTAGCCTAGGCCTAGGGGTGCCCAAGCCTAGGCCTAGGGGTGCCCTAACCTAGCCCTAGGGGTGCCCAAGCCTAGGCCTAGGGGTGCCCTAGCCTAAGCCTAGGGGTGCACCAGCCTTAGGCTAGGGGAGCCCTAGCCTTAGCCTAAGCCTAGGGGTGCCCTAGCCTAAGCCTAGGGGTGCCCTAGCCTTAGACTAGGGGAGCCCTAGCCTTAGCCTAAGCTTGGGGTGCCCTAGCCTAAACCTAGGGGTTCCCTAGCCTTGGGGTAGGGGAGCCCTAGCCTTAGCCTAATCCTAGGGGTGCCCTAGCCGAAGCCTAGGGATGCTCTAGCGTTAGGCTAGAGGAGCCCGAGCCTTAGCCTAAGACTAGGGGTGCCCTAGCCTAAGCCTAAGGGTGCCCTAGCCTAAGCCTAGGGGTACCCTAGCCTAAGCCTAGGGATGCCCTAGCCTTAGCCTAAACCTAGGGGGCCCTAGCCTAAGCCTAGGGGTTCCCTAGCCTAAGCCTAGGGGTGCCCTAGCGTAAGGCTAGGGGTGCCCTAATCTTATTCCAGTGGAGCCCTAGCCTTACCCTAAGATTAGGGGTGCCCTATCCTAAGACATGGGGTGCCGTAGCCTAAGCCTAGGGGTGCCCTAGACTAAGCCTAGGGTTGCCCAACCCTAAGCCTAGGGGTGCCCTAGTCTTAGGCTAGGGGAGCCCTAGCCTTAGCCTAAGCCTAGGGTTGCCCTAGCCTAAGCCTAGGGGTGCCCTAGCCTAAGCCTACGGGTTTCCTAGCCTAAGCCTAGGGGTGCCCTACCCTAAGCCTAGGGTTGCCCTAGCCTTAGGCTAGGGGAGCCCTAGCCTTAGCCAAAGCCTTGGGGCGCCCTAGCCTAAACCTAGGGGTTCCCTAGCATAAGCCTAGGGGTGAGCTAGCCTAAGCCTAGGGGTGCCCTAGGTTAAGGCTAGGGGTGCCCTAGCCTTAGTCTAGTGGAGCCCTAGCCTTAGCCTAAGCTTAGGGGTGCCCTATCCTAAGTCTTGGGGTGCCCTATCCAAAGACTAAGGGTGCCCTAGCCATAGGCTAGGGGAGCCCTAGCCTTAGTCTAAGCCTAGGGGTGCCCTAGCCCAAGCCTAGGGATGCCCTAGCGTTAGGCTAGAGGAGCCCTAGCCTTAGCCGAAGCCTAGGGGTGACCTAGCCTAAGCCTTGGGGTGCCCTAGCCTAAGCCTAGGGGTGGCCTAGCCCAAGCCTAGGGATGCCCTAGAGTTAGGCTAGAGGAGCCCTACCCTTACCCTAAGCCTAGGGGTGCCCTAGCCTAAGCCTAGGGGTGCCCTAGCCTAAGTCTAGGGGTGCCCTAGCTTAAGCCTAGGGGTACCCTAGCCTTAGGCTAGGGGAGCCCTAGCCTTAGCCTAATCCTAGGGGTGCCCCAGCCTAAGCCTAGGGGTGCCCTAGCCTAAGTCTCGGGGTGCATAGCCTAAGCATAGGGGTTCCCTACCTAAGCCTAGGGGTGCCCTAGCCTATGCCTACGGGTGCCCTAGCCTAAGCCTAGTGGTGCCCTAGCCTTAGGCTACGGAAGCCCTAGCCTTAGCCTAAGCCTGGGATGCCCTAGCCTAAGTCTAGGGCTGCCCTAGCCTAAGCCTAGGGCTTCCCTAGCCTAAGCCTAGTGGTGCCCTATCCTAAGCCTAGGGGTGCCCTATCCTAAGCTTAGGGGTGCCCTAGCCTAAGCCTAGGGGTGCCCTAGCCTAAGCATAGGGGTGCCCTATCCTAAGCCTATCGGTGCCCTAGCCTAAGCCTACTGGTGTCCTAGCCTAAGCCTAGGGGTGCCCTAGCCTAAGCATAGTGGTGCCCAAGCCTTAGGCTAGGGGAGCCCTAGCCTTAGCCTAAGCCTTGGGGCACCCTAACCTAAACCTAGGGGTTCCCTAGCCTTAGGCTAGGGGAGCCCTAGCCTTAGCCTAAGCCTAGGGGTGTCCTAGCCGAAGCCTAGGTATGCCCTAGCGTTAGGCTAGAGGAGCCCTAGCCTTAGCCAAAGCCTAGGGGTGCCCTAGCCTAAGCCTAGAGGTTCCCTAGCCTAAGTCTAGGGGTGCCTTAGCCTAAGCCTAGGGGTACCCTAGCCTGTGGCTAGAGGAGCCCTAGCCTTAGCCTAAGCCTAGGGGTGCCCTAGCCTAAGCCTAAGGGTGCCCTAGCCTAAGCCTATGGGTCCCCTATCCTAATCCTAGGGATGCCCTAGCCTTAGCCTAAACCTAGGGGGCCCTAGCCTAAGCCTAGGGGTGCCCTAGCCTAAGCCTAGGGGTGCCCTAGCCCAAGCCTAGGGATGCCGTAGCATTAGGCTAGAGGAACCCTAGCCTTACCCTAAGCCTAGGGGTGCCCTAGCCTAAGTCTAGGGCTGCCCTAGAATAAGCCTAGGGGTACCCTAGCCATAGGCTAGGGGAGCTCTAGCCTTAGCCTAAGCCTAGGGGTGCCCCATACTAAGCCTAGGGGTGTCCTAGCCTAAGTCTAGGGGTGCCTAGCCTAAGCATAGGGGTGCCCTATCCTAAGCCTAGGGGTTCCCTACCTAAGCTTAGGGGTGCCCTAGCCTTAGGCTAGGGAAGCCCTAACCTTAGCCTAAGCCTAGGGGTGCCTTAGCCTAAGCCTAGGGCTGCCCTAGCCTAAACCTAGGGCTGCCCTAGCCTAAGCCTAGGGGTGCACTAGCCTAAGCCTAGGGGTGCCCTAGCCTAAGCCTAGGGGTGCCCTAGCCTAATCCTAGGGGTGCCCTTGCCTAAGCCTAGGGGTGCCCTTGCCTAAGCCTAGGTGTGCCCTAGCCTTAGGCTAGGGGAGCCCTAGCCTTAGCCTAAGCCTAGGGGTGCCCTAGCCTAAGCCGAGGGGTGCCCTAGCCTAAGCCGAGGGGTGCCCTAGCCTAAGCCTAGGGGTGCCCTAGCCTAAGCCTAGGAGTGCCCTAGCCTAAGCCTAGGGGTTCCCTAGCCGAAGCCTAGGGGTGCCCTAGCCTTAAGCTAGGGGAGCCCTAGCCTTAGCCTAGGCCTTGGGGCGCACTAGCCTAAACCTAGGGGTTCCCTAGCCTTAGGCTAGGGGAGCCCTAGCCTTAGCCTAAGCTTAGGGGTGCCCTATCCGAAGCCTTGGGATGCCCTAGCGTTAGGGTAGAGGAGCCCTAGCCTTAGCCTAAGCTAGGGGTGTCCTAGCCTAAGCCTAGAGGTGCCCAATCCTAAGTTTAGGGGTGTCCTAGCCTAAGCCTAGTGGTACCCTAGCCTAAGCCTACGGTTGCCCTAGCCTAAGCCTGGGGGTGCCCTAGCGTAAGGCTAGGGGTGCCCTAGCCTTAGTACAGTGGAGCCCTAGCCTTAGCCTAAGCCTAGGGGTGCCCTAGACTAAGACATGGGGTGCCGTAACCTAAGCCTAGGGGTACCCTAGCCGAAGCCTAGGGTTGCCCTACCCTAAGTCTAGGGTTGCCCTAGTCTTAGCTAGGGGAGCCCTAGCCTTAGCCTAAGCCTAGTGGTGCCCTTTCCTAAGCCTAGGGGTGCCCTAGCCTAAGCCTACTGGATTCCTAGCCTAAGCCTTGGGGTGCCCAACCCTAAGCCTAGGATTCCCCTAGCCTTAGGCTAGGGGAGCCCTAGCCTTAGCCAAAGTCATGAGGCGCCCTAGCCTAAACCTAGGGGTTCCCTAGCCTAAGCCTAGAGGTGAGCTAGCCCAAGCCTAGGGGTGCCCTAGGCTAAGGCTAGGGGTGCCCTAGCCTTAGTCTAGTGGAGCCCTAGCCTTAGCCTAAGCTTAGGTGTGCCCTATCCTAAGCCTAGGGGTGCCCTATCCTAAGGCTAGTGGAGCCCTAGCCTTAGTCTAAGCCTAGGGGTACCCTTGCCCAAGCCTAGGGATGCCCTAGCGTTAGGCTAGAGGAGCCCTAGTCTTAGCCTAAGCCTAGGGGTGCCCTAGCCTAAGCCTAGGAGTGCCCTAGCCTAAGCCTAGGGGTGCCCTAGCCTAAGTCTTGGGGTGCCCTAGCCTAAGCCTAGATGTACCCTAGCCTTAGGCTAGGGGAGTCCTCACCTTAGCCGAAGCCTTGGGGTGCCCTAGCTTAAGCCTTCGGGTGCCCTAGCCTAAGCCTAGGGGTGCCCTAGCCTAAGCCTTGGGGTGCCCTAGCCTAAGCCTAGGGGTGCCCTAGCCTAAGGCTAGGGGTGCCCCAGTCTTAGGCTAGGGGAGCGCTAGCCTTAGTCTAAGCTTAGGGGTGCCCTAGCCTAAGCCTAGGTGTGCCTTAGCCCAAGCCTAGGGATGCCCTAGCGTTAGGCTAGAGGAGCCCTAGCTTAGCCTAAGCCTAAGGGTGCCCTAGCCTAAGCCTAGGGGTGCCCTAGCCTAAGTCTAGGGTGCCCTAGCCTAAGCCTAGGTGTACCCTAGCCTTAGGTTGGGGGAGCCCTCGCCTCAGCCGAAGGCTTGGGGTGCCCTAGCCTAAGCCTAGGGGTGCCCTATCCTAAGCATAGGGGTGCCCTAGCCCAAGCCTAGGGATGCCCTAGTGTTAGGCTAGAGGAGCCCTAGACTTAGCCTAAACCTAGGGGTGCCCCAGCCTAAGCCTCGGGGTGCCCTAGACAAAGTCTAGGGGTGCCTAGCCTAAGCATAAGGGTGCCCTAACCTAAGCCTAGGGGTTCCCTAGCTAAGCCTAGGGGTGCCCTAGACTAAGCTTACGGGTGCCCTAGCCTAAGCCTAGTGGTGCCCTAAACTTAGGCTAGGGAAGCCCTAGCCTTAGCCTAAGCCTAGGGGTGCCCTAGCATAAGCCTAGGGGTGCTCTATCCTAAGGCTAGGGGTGCCCTAGCCTAAGCTTAGGGGTGCCCTAGCCTAAGCCTTGGGGTGCCCTAGCCTAAGCCTAGGGGTGCCCTATCCTAAGGTTAGGGGTGCCTTAGCCTTAGGCTAGGGGAGCCCTAGCCTTAGCCTAAGCCTAGGGGTGCCCTAGCCTAAGATAGGGGTGCCCTAGCCTAAGATAAGGGTGCCCTAGCCTAAGCCTAGGGGTGCCCTAGCCTAAGACTAGGGGTGCCCTAGCCTAAGCCTAGGGGTGCCCTATCCTAAGACTAGGGGTGCCCTATCCTAAGACTAGCGGTGCACTATCCTAAGCCTAGGGGTGCCCTTGCCTAAGCCTAGGGGTGCCCTTGCCTAAGCCTAGGGGTGCCCTAGCCTTAGGCTAGCGGAGCCCTAGCCTTAGCCTAAGCCTAGGGGTGCCCTAGCCTAAGATAGGGGTGCCCTAGCCTAAGATAAGGGTGCCCTAGCCTAAGATAAGGGTGCCCTAGCCTAAGCCTAGGGGTGCCCTAGCCTAAGACTAGGGGCTCCCTATCCTAAGCCTAGGGGTGCCCTATCCTAAGACTAGGGGTGCCCTATCCTAAGCCTAGGGGTGCCCTTGCCTAAGCCTAGGGGTGCCCTTGCCTAAGCCTAGGGGTGCCCTAGCCTTAGGCTAGCGGAGCCCTAGCCTTAGCCTAAGCCTAGGGGTGCCCTAGCCTAAGCCTAGAGGTGCCCTAGCCTAAGCCTACGGTTGTCCTAGCCTAAGCCTAGGGGCGCCCTAGCCTACACCTAGGGGTTCCCTAGCCTTAGCCTAAGCTTAGGGGTGCCCTAGCCGAAGCCTAGGGATGCCCTAGCGTTAGGCTAGAGGAGCCCTAGGCTTAGCCTAAGCCTAGGGGTGTCCTAGCCTAAGCCTAGAGGTGCCCTAGCCTAAGTCTAGGGGTGTCCTAGCCTAAGCCTAGGGGTACCCTAGCCTTAGGCTAGAGAAGCCATAGCCTTAGCCTAAGCCTAGTGGTGCCCTAGCCTAAGCCTAAGGGTGCCCTAGCCTAAGCCTAGGGGTCCCCTAGCCTAAGCCTAGGGATGCCCTAGCCTTAGCCTAAACCAAGGGGGCCCTAGCCTCAGCCTAGGTGTGCCCTAGCCTAAGCCTAGGGGTGCCCTAGCCTGAGCCTACGGTTGCCCTAGCCTAAGCTTAGGGGTGCCCTAGCGTAAGCCTAGGGTTGCCCTACCCTAAACCTAGGGGTGCCCTAGTCTTAGGCTAGGGGAGCCCTAGCCTTAGCCTAAGCCTAGGGGTGCCCTAGCCTAAGCCTAGGGGTGCCCTAGCCTAAGCCTACGGGTTTCCTAGCCTAAGCCTAGGGGTGCCCTACCCTAAGCCTAGGGTTCCCCCAGCCTTAGGTTAGGGGAGCCCTAGCCTTAGCCAAAGCCATGGGGCGCCCTAGCCTAAACCTAGGGGTTCCCTAGCCTAAGCATAGAGGTGAGCTAGCCTAAGCCTTGGAGTGCCCTAGGCTAAGGCTAGGGGTGCCCTAGCCTTAGTCTAGTGGAGCCCTAGCCTTACCCTAAGCTTAGGGGTGCCCTATCCTAAGCCTAGGGGTGCCCTAGCCTAAGCCTAGGGGTGCCCTACCCCAAGCCTTGAGATGCCCTAGCGTTAGGCTAGAGGAGCCCTAGCCTTACCCTAAGCCTAGGGGTGCCCAAGCCTAAGCCTAGGGGTGCCCTAGCCTAAGCCTAGGGGTGCCCTAGCCTTAGGCTAGGGGAGCCCTAGCCTTAGTCTAAGCCTAGGGGCGCCCTAGCATAAGCCTAGGGGTGACCTACCCTAAGCCTAGGGGTGCCCTAGCCTAAGCCTAGGTGTACCCTAGCATTAGGCTAGGGGAGACCTCCCCACAGCCGAAGGCTTGGGGTGCACTATCCTAAGCTTAGGGGTGCCCTAGCCTAAGCCTAGGGGTGCCCTAGCCCAAGGATGGGATGCCCTAGCGTTAGGCTAGAGGAGACCTAGACTTAGCCTAAGCTTAGGGGTGCCCCAGCCTAAGCCCAGGGGTGCCCTAGCCTGTCTAGGGGTGCCTAGCCTAAGCATAAGGGTGCCCTAACCTAGGCCTAGGGGTTCCCTACCTAAGCCTAGGGGTGCCCTAGCCTAAGCCTACGGGTGCCCTAGCCTAAGCCTAGGGGTGCCCTAGCCTTAGGCTAGGGAAGCCCTAGCCTTAGCCTAAGCCCAGGGGTGCCCTAGCATAAGCCTAGGGCTGCCCTATCCTAAGCCTAGGGGTGCCCTAGCCTAAGCCTAGGGGTGCCCTAGCCTAAGCCTAGGGGTGCTCTATCCTAAGCCTAGGGATGCCCTAGCCTAAGCTTAGGGGTGCCCTAGCCTAAGGCTAGGGGTGCCCTAGCCTTAGGCTAGGGGAGCCCTAGCCTTAGCCTAAGCCTAGGGGTGCCCTAGCCTAAGATAGGGGTGCCCTAGCCCAAGCCTAGGGGTGCCCTAGCCTAAGTCTTGGGGTGCCCTAGCCTAAGCCTAGATGTACCCTAGCCTTAGGCTAGGGGAGTCCTCACTTTAGCCGAAGCCTTGGGGTGCCCTAGGCTAAGCCTTCGGGTGCCCTAGCCTAAGCCTAGGGGTGTCCTAGCCCAAGCCTAGGGATGCCCTAGCGTTAGGCTAGAGGAGCCCTAGCCTTACCCTAAGCCTAGGGGTGCCCTAGCCTAAGCCTTGGGGTGCCCTAGCCTAAGCCTAGGGGTGCCCTAGCCTAAGGCTAGGGGTGCCCCAGTCTTAGGCTAGGGGAGCCCTAGCCTTAGTCTAAGCCTAGGGGTGCCCTAGCCTAAGTCTAGGGGTGCCTTAGCCCAAGCCTAGGGATGCCCTAGCGTTAGGCTAGAGGAGCCCTAGCTTAGCCTAAGCCTAGGGGTGCCCTAGCCTAAGCCTAGGGGTGCCCTAGGCTAAGTCTAGGGGTGCCCTAGCCTAAGCCTAGGTGTACCCTAGCCTTAGGCTAGGGGAGACCTCGCCTCAGCCGAAGGCTTGGGGTGCCCTAGCCTAAGCCTAGGGGTACCCTATCCTAAGCCTAGGGGTGCCCTAGCCCAAGCCTCGGGGTGCCCTAAACTTAGGCTAGGGAAGCCCTAGCCTTAGCCTAAGCCTAGGGGTGCCCTAGCATAAGCCTAGGGGTGCTCTATCCTAAGGCTAGGGGTGCCCTAGCCTAAGCTTAGGGGTGCCCTAGCCTAAGCCTTGGGGTGCCCTAGCCTAAGCCTAGGGGTGCCCTATCCTAAGGTTAGGGGTGCCTTAGCCTTAGGCTAGGGGAGCCCTAGCCTTAGCCTAAGCCTAGGGGTGCCCTAGCCTAAGATAAGGGTGCCCTAGCCTAAGCCTAGGGGTGCCCTAGCTTAAGCCTAGGGGTGCCCTAGCCTAAGCCTAGGGGTGCCCTAGCCTAAGACTAGGGGTGCCCTAGCCTAAGCTTAAGGGTGCCCTATCCTAAGCTTAGGGGCTCCCTATCCTAAGCCTAGGGGTGCCCTATCCTAAGACTAGGGGTGCCCTATCCTAAGCCAAGGGTGCCCTTGCCTAAGCCTAGGGGTGCCCTTGCCTAAGCCTAGGGGTGCCCTAGCCTTAGGCTAGCGGAGCCCTAGCCTTAGCCTAAGCCTAGGGGTGCCCTAGCCTAAGCCTAAAGGTGCCCTAGTCTAAGCCTACGGTTGTCCTAGCCTAAGCCTAGGGGCGCCCTAGCCTACACCTAGGGGTTCCCTAGCCTTAGCCTAAGCTTAGGGGTGCCCTAGCCGAAGCCTAGGGATGCCCTAGCGTTAGGCTAGAGGAGCCCTAGGCTTAGCCTAAGCCTAGGGGTGTCCTAGCCTAAGCCTAGAGGTGCCCTAGCCTAAGTCTAGGGGTGTCCTAGCCTAAGCCTAGGGGTACCCTAGCCTTAGGCTAGAGGAGCCATAGCCTTAGCCTAAGCCTAGTGGTGCCCTAGCCTAAGCATAAGGGTGCCCTAGCCTAAGCGTAGGGGTGCCCTAGCCTAAGCCTAGGGATGCCCTAGCCTTAGCCTAAACCAAGGGGGCCCTAGCCTCAGCCTAGTTGTGCCCTAGCCTAAGCCTAGGGGTGCCCTAGCCTGAGCCTACGGTTGCCCTAGCCTAAGCCTAGGGGTGCCCTAGCGTAAGGCTAGGGGTGCCCTAGCCTTAGTACAGTGGAGCCCTAGCCTTAGCCTAAGCCTAGGGGTGCCCTAGACTAAGACATGGGGTGCCGTAGCCTAAGCCTAGGGGTGCCCTAGCCTAAGCTTAGGGTTGCCCTACCCTAAACCTAGGGGTGCCCTAGTCTTAGGCTAGGGGAGCCCTAGCCTTAGCCTAAGCCTAGGGGTGCCCTAGCCTAAGCCTAGGGGTGCCCTAGCCTAAGCCTACGGGTTTCCTAGCCTAAGCCTAGGGGTGCCCTACCCTAAGCCTAGGGTTCCCCCAGCCTTAGGTTAGGGGAGCCCTAGCCTTAGCCAAAGCCATGGGGCGCCCTAGCCTAAACCTAGGGGTTCCCTAGCCTAAGCATAGAGGTGAGCTAGCCTAAGCCTTGGAGTGCCCTAGGCTAAGGCTAGGGGTGCCCTAGCCTTAGTCTAGTGGAGCCCTAGCCTTACCCTAAGCTTAGGGGTGCCCTATCCTAAGCCTAGGGGTGCCCTATCCTAAGGCTAGGGGAACCCTAGCCTTAGTCTAAGCCTAGGGGTGCCCTAGCCTAAGCCTAGGGATGCCATAGCGTTAGGGTAGAGGAGCCCTATCCATAGCCTAAGCCTAGGCGTGCCCTAGCCTAAGCCTAGGGGTGCCCTAGCCTAAGTCTTGGGGTGCCCTAGCCCAAGAATGGGATGCCCTAGCGTTAGGCTAGAGGAGCCCTAGACTTAGCCTAAGCCTAGGGGTGCCCCAGCCTAAGCCCAGGGGTGCCCTAGCCTGTCTAGGGGTGCCTAGCCTAAGCATAAGGGTGCCCTAACCTAGACCTAGGGGTTCCCTACCTAAGCCTAGGGGTGCCCTAGCCTAAGCCTACGGGTGCCCTAGCCTAAGCCTAGCGGTGCCCTAGCCTTAGGCTAGGGAAGCCCTAGCCTTAGCCTAAGCCCAGGGGTGCCCTAGCATAAGCCTAGGGCTGCCCTATCCTAAGCCTAGGGGTGCCCTAGCCTAAGCCTAGGGGTGCCCTAGCCTAAGCCTAGGGGTGCTCTATCCTAAGCCTAGGGATGCCCTAGCCTAAGCTTAGGGGTGCCCTAGCCTAAGGCTAGGGGTGCCCTAGCCTTAGGCTAGGGGAGCCCTAGCCTTACCTAAGGCTAGGGGTGCCCTAGCCTAAGATAGGGGTGCCCTAGCCCAAGCCTAGGTTTGCCCTAACCTAAGCCTAGGGGTGCCCTAGTCTAAGCCTAAGGGTGCCCTAGCCTTAGACTAGGGGAGTACTAGCCTTAGCCTAAGCCTAGGAGTACCCTAGCCTAAGCCTAGGGGTGCCCTAGCCTAAGCCTAGGGGTGCCCTAGCCCAAGCCTAGGGATGCCGTAGCGTTAGGCTAGAGGAACCCTAGCCTTACCCTAAGCCTAGGGGTGCCCTAGCCTAAGTCTAGGGGTGCCCTAGTATAAGCCTAGGGGTACCCTAGCCTTAGGATAGGGGAGCCCTAGCCTTAACCTAAGCCTAGGGGTGCCCCATACTAAACCTAGGGGTGCCCTAGCCTAAGTCTAGGGGTGCCTAGCCTAAGCATAGGGGTGCCCTATCCTAAGCCTAGGGGTTCCCTACCTAAGCTTAGGGGTGCCCTAGCCTTAGCCTACGCGTGCCCTAGCCTAAGCCTAGGGGTGCCCTAGCCTTAGGCTAGGGAAGCCCTAACCTTAGCCTAAGCCTAGGGGTGCCCTAGCCTAAGCCTAGGGCTGCCCTAGCCTAAGCCTAGGGCTGCCCTAGCCTAAGCCTAGGGGTGCCCTAGCCTAAGCCTAGGGGTGCCCTAGCCTAAGCCTAGGGGTGCCCTACCCTAAGCCTAGGGGTGCCCTAGCCTAAGTCTAGGGGTGCCCTAGCCTAAGCCTAGGGGTGCCCTAGCCTAAGCCTAGGGGTGCCCTAGCCTAAGCCTAGGGGTGGCCTATCCTAAGCCTAGGGGTCGCCTATCCTAAGCCTAGGGGTGCCCTATCCTAAGCCTAGGGGTGCCCTATCCTAAGCCTAGGGGTGCCCTATCCTAAGCCTAGGGGTGCCCTAGCCCAAGCCTAGGGGTGCCCTAGCCCAAGCCTAGGGGTTCCCTTGCCGAAGCCTAGGGGTGCCCTAGCCTTAGGCTAGGGGTGCCCTAGCCTAAGCCTAGGGGTGCCCTACCCTATGCCTACGGTTGTCCTAGCCTAAGCCTAGGGGTGCCCTAGCCTAAGCCTAGGGGTGCCCTAGCCTTAGGCTAGGGGAGCCCTAGCCTTTGCCTAAGCCTTAGGGCGCCCTAGCCTAAATCTAGGGGTTCCCTAGGCTTAGGCTTGAGGAGCCCTAGCCTTAGCCTAAGCCTAGGGGTGTCCTAGCCTAAGCCTAGAGGTGCCCTAACCTAAGTCTAGGGGTGTCCTAGCCTAAGCCTAGGGGTATCCTAGCCTTAGGCTAGAGGAGCCATAGCCTTAGCCTAAGCCTAGGGGTGCCCTAGCCTAAGCCTAAGAGTGCCCTAGCCTAAGCCTAGCGGTCCCCTAGCCTAAGCCTAGGCATGCCCTAGCCTTAGCCTAAACCTAGGGGGCCCTAGCCTAAGCCTAGGGGTGCCCTAGCCTAATATTAGGGGTACCCTAGCCTAAGCCTACGGTTGACCTAGCCTAAGCCTAGGGGTTCCCTAGCCTAAGCCTAGGGGTGCCCTAGCCCAAGAATGGGATGCCCTAGCGTTAGGCTAGAGGAGCCCTAGCCTTAGCCTAAGTCTAGGGGTGCCCTAGACTAAGACATGGGGTGCCCTATCCTAAGCCTAGGGTTACCCTACCCTAAGCCTAGGGGTGCCCTAGTCTTAGGCTTGGGGAGCCCTAGCCTTAGCCTAAGCCAAGGGGTGCCCTAGCCTAAGCCTAGGGGTGCCCTATCCTAAGCCTACGGGTTTCCTAGCCTAAGCCTAGGGGTGCCCTACCCTAAGCCTAGGGTTACCCTAGGCTTAGGCTAGGGGAGCCCTAGCCTTAACCAAAGCCTTTGGACGCCCTAGCCTAAACCTAGGGGTTCCCTAGCCTAAGCCTAGGGGTGAGCTAGCCTAAGCCTAGGGGTGCCCTGTCCTAAGGCTAGGGGTGCCCTACCCTTAGGCTAGGGTAGCCCTAGCCTTAGTCTAAGCCTAGGGGTGCCCTAGCCCAAGCCTAGGGATGCCCTAGCGTTAGGCTATGGGTGCCCTAGCCTAAGTCTTGGGGTGCCCTAACCTAAGCCTAGGTGTACCCTAGCCTTAGTTTAGGGGAGTCCTCGCCTTAGCCGAAGCCTTTGGGTGCCCTAGACTAAGCCTTGGGGTGCCCTAGCCTAAGCCTAGGGGTGCCCTAGCCCAAGCCTATGGATGCCCAAGCGTTAGGCTAGAGGAGCCCTAGCCTTACCCTAAGCCTAGGGGTGCCCTAGCCTAAGCCTAAGCCTAGGGGTGCCCTAGCCTAAGCCTAGGTGTGCCTTAGCCCAAGTCTAGGGATGCCCTAGCGTTAGGCTAGAGGAGCCCTAGCTTAGCCTAAGCCTAGGGGTGCCCTAGCCTTAGCCTAGGGGTGCCCTAGCCTAAGCCTAGGCGTGCCCTAGCCCAAGCCTAGGGATGCCCTAGCGTTAGTTTAGAGGAGCCCTAGACTTAGCCTAAGCCTAGGGGTGCCCCAGCCAAAGCCTAGGGGTGCCCTAGCCTAAGTCTAGGAGTGCCTAGCCTAAGCATAAGGGTGCCCTAACCTAAGCCTAGGGGTTCCCTACCTAAGCCTAGGGGTGCCCTTGCCTAAGCTTACGGGTGCCCTAGCCTAAGCCTAGGGGTGCCCTAGCCTTAGGCTATGGGTGCCCTAGCCTTAGGCTAGGGAAGCCCTAGCCTTAGCCTAAGCCTAGGGGTGCCCTAGCATAAGCCTAGGGCTGCCCTATCCTAAACCTAGGGGTGCCCTAGCCTAAGCCTAGGGGTGCCCTAGCCTAAGCTTAGGGGTGCCCTAGCCTAAGGCCAGGGGTGCCCTAGCCTTAGGCTAGGGGAGCCCTAGCCTTAGCCTAAGCCTAGGGGTGCCCCAGCCTAAGATAGGGGTGCCCTAGCCTAAGCCTAGGGGTGCCCTAGTCTAAGAGTAAGGGTGCCCTAGCCTTAGACTAGGGGAGCCCTAGCCTTAGCCTAAGCCTAGGGGTGCCCTAGCCTAAGCCTAGGGGTGCCCTAGCCTAAGCCTAGGGGTGCCCTAGCCTTAGGCTAGGGGATCCCTAGCCTTAGCCTAAGCCTAGGGGTGCCCTAGCCTAAGTGTAGGGGTGCCCTAGCCTGAGCCTAGGGGTGCCCTAGCCTAAGCCTCGGGGTGCCTTAGCCTAAGCCTAGGGGTCCCCTAGCGTTAGCCTACGCCTTGGGGTGCCCTAGCCTAAACCTACGGGACTCCTAGCCATAGCCTAAGCCTAGGGGTGCCCTAGTCTGAGCCTAGGGGTGCCGTAGCCTTAGCCTAGGGGTGCCCTAGCCTAAGCCTAGGGGAGCCCTAGCTTTAGCCTAAGCCTAGTTGTGCCCTAGCCTAAATTTAGGGGTGCCCTAGCCTAAGCCTAGGGGTGCCTTAGCCTAAGCCTAGGGGTCCCCTATCCTTAGCCTAAACCTAGGGGTGCCCTAGCTTAAGCCTAGGCGTGCCCTAGCCTGAGCCTAGGGGTGCCCTAGCCTGAGCCAAGGGGTGCCCTAGCCTGAGCTTATGGGTGCCCTAGCCTGAGGCTTTGGAGCCCTAGCTTTAGTCTAGCCTAGGATTGCCCTAGCCTAAGCCTAGGGGTGCCATAGCCTGAGTCTAGGGGTGCCCTAGCCTGAGGTTAGGGGAGCCGTAGCCTTAGTCCAAGCCTAAGGGTGCCCTAGCCTAAGCCTAGGGGTTCCCTAGCCGAAGCCTAGGGGTGCCCAACCTCAGCCTACGGGTGCCCTCGCCTTAGGCTTGGGGAGCCCTAGCCTTAGCGTAAGCCTAGGGGTGCCGTAGCCTAAGCCTAGGGATGCCCTAGCCTGAGCCTAGGGGTGCCCTAGCCTTAGGCTAGGGGAGCCCTAGCCTTAGCCTAAGCCTAGGGGTGCCCTTGCCTAAGCCTACAGGTGCCCTAGCCTAAGCCTAGGGGTGCCCTAGCCTAACACTAGGGGTGCCCTAGCCTTAGGCTAGGGGAGCACTAGCCTTAGCCTAAGCTTATGGGTGCTCTAGCCTAAGCCTATGGGTGCTCTAGCCTAAGCCTAGGGGTGCCCTAGCCTAAGCTTAGGGGTGGCCTAGCCTAAGCCTAAGGATGCCCTAGCCTAAGCCTAGTGGTGCCCTAGCCTTAGGCTAGGGGAGCCCTAGCCTTAGTCGAAGCCTAGGATTGCCCTAGCCTAAGACTAGGGGTGCCCTAGCCTAAGCTTAGGGGTGCCCTAGCCTAAGCCCAGGGGTCCCTAGCCTAAGCCTAGGGGTGTCCTAGTGTTAGTCGAGGGGAGCCCTAGCCTTAGCCTAATCCTAGGGGTGCCCTAGCCTAAGCCTAGGAGTGCCCTAGCCAAAGCCTAGGGGTGCCCTAGCCTTAGGATAGGGGAGACCTAGCCTTAGCCTAAGCCTACGGCTGCCCTAGCTTAAGCACAGGGGTGCCCTAGCCTAAGCCTCGGGGTGCCCTAGCCTTAGGCTAGGGGAGCCCTAGCCTTAGCCTAAGCCTATGGGTGCCCTAGCCTCAGCCTAGGGGTTCCCTAGCCTCAGCCTAGGGGTGCCCTAGCCTAAGTTTAGGAGTGCCCTAGCCTAAGCCTAGGGGTGCCTTAGACTAAGCCTAGGGGTGACCTAGCCTTAACCTAAGCCTAGGGGTGCCCTAGCCTAAGTCTAAGGGTGTCCTAACCTAAGACTTGGGTGCCCTTGCCTAAGCCTAGGGATGCCGTAGCCTAAGCCTAGGGGTCCCCTAGCCTTAGCCTAAGCCTAGGGGTGCCCTAGCCTAAACTTAGGGGTGCCGTAGTTTAAGCCTAGGGGTGCCTTAGCCTAAGCCTAGGGGTCGCCTAGCCTTAGTCTAAGCCTATTGGTGCCCTAGCCTACGCCTATTGGTGCCCTAGCCTAAGCCTAGGGGTGCCCTAGCCATAGCCTAGGGGAGCCCTAGCCTTAGCCTAAGCTTAGTGGTGCCCGAGCCTAAGCCTAGGGTTGCCCAAGCCTAAGCCCAGGGGTGTCCTACGGTTGCCCTAGCCTGAGGCTAGGGGAGCCCTAGCCTGAGCCTACGGGTGCCCTAGGGTGAGGCTAGGGGAGCCCTAGCCTTTGTCTAGCCTATGATTGCCATAGCCTAAGCCGAGGGGTGCCCTATCCTAAGCCTACGGGTGCCCTCTCCTTAGGCTATGGGAGCCCTAGCCTTAGCCTAAGCCTAGGGGTGCCGTAGCCATAACCTAGGGGAGCCCTAGCATTAACCTAAGCTTAGGGGTGGCCGAGCCTAAGCCTAGGGTTGCCCTAGCCTAAGCCTAGGGGTGCCCTAGCCTAAGCCTAGGGGTGCCCTAGCCATAGCCTAAGGGAGCCCTAGCCTAAGCTTAGGGGTGCCCGAGCCTAAGCCTAGAGTTGCCCTAGCCTAAGCCTAGGGGTACCTTAGCCTAACCATAGTGGTACCCTAGCCTTAGGCTAGGGGAGCACTAGCCTTAGCCTAAGCCTAGGGGTGCCCTAGCCTAAGCCTAGGCGTGCCCTAGCCTAAGCCTAGTGGTGCCCTACCCTAAGCCTAGGGGTGCCCTAGCATAAGCCTAGGCTTGCCCTAGCCTTAGGCTAGCTGAGCCCTAGCCTAAGCCTAAGCCTAGGGGTGCCCTAGCCTAAGCCTAGGGGTGCCCAAACCTAAGCCTAGGGGTGCGCTAGCCTAAGCCTAGGGGTGCCCTAGCCTTAGGCTAGGGGTGCCCAGGCCTTAGGATAGAGGAGCCCTAGCCTTAGACTAAGCCTATGGCTGCCCTAGCCTAAGCCTATGTCTGCCCTAGCCTAAGCCTAGGGTTGCCCTAGCCTAAGCCTAGGGTTGCCCTAGCCTAAGCCTAGGGGTGCCCTAGCCTAAGCCTAGGGGTGCCCTAGCCTAAGCCTAGGGGTGCCCTAGCCTAATCCTAGGGGTGCCCTAGCCTCAGCCAAGGGGTGCCCTAGCCTAAGGCTAGGGGTGCCCAGACCTTAGGATAGAGGAGCCCTAGCCTTAGCCTAACCCTAGTGGTGCCCTAGCCTTAGGCTAGGGGGGCACTCGCCTTAGCCTAAGCCTAATTGTGCCCTAGCCTAAGCCTAGGGGTGACCTAGCCTAAGCCAAGGGGTGCCCTAGCCTTAGAGTAAGAATAGGGGTACCCTAGCCTAAGCCTAGGGGTGCCCTAGCCTAACTCTAGGGGTGCCCAGGCCTTAGGCTAGAGGAGCCCTAGCCTTAGCCTAAGCCTATGGCTGCCCTAGCCTAAGCCTAGGGATGCCCTAGCCTAAACCTAGTGGTGCCCTAGCCTTAGGCTAGGGGAACACTAGCCTTAGCCTAAGCCTAGGGGTGCCCTAGCCTAAGCCTAGGCATGCCCTAGCCTAAGCCGAGGGGTGCCCTTCCCAAAGCCTTGGGGTTCCCCACCCTAAGCCCAGGGGTGCCCTAGCCTAAGCCTAGGCTTACCCTAGCCTTAGGCTAGCTGAGCCCTAGCATAAGCCTAAGCCTAGGGGTGCCCTTGCCTAAGCCTAGGGGTGCCCTAGCCTAAGCCTAGGGGTGCCATAGCCTTAGGCTAGAGGAGCCCTAGCCTTAGCCTAAGCCTAGGGGAGCCCTAGCCTAAGACTAGGAGTGCCCTAGCCTAAGCCTTGGGGTGCCATAGCCTAAGCCTAGGGGTGCCCTAGGGTTATGCTAGGGGAGCCCTAGCCTTAGCCTAAGCCTAGGAGTGCCCTAGTCTAAGCCTAGTGGTGCCCTATCCTAAGCCTAGGGGTGCCCTAGCCTAAGCCTAGGGGTGCCCTAGCCTAAGGCTAGAGGAGCCCTAGCCTTAGCCTAAGCCTAGGGGTGCCCTAGCCCAAGCCTAGGGGTGCCGTAGCCTAAGCCTAGGGGTGCCCTAGCCTAAGCCTAGGGGTGCCCTAGCCTAAGCTTACGGGTGCCCTAGCCTAAGGCTAGGGGTGCCCTAGCCTTAGTCTAATGGAGCCCTTGCCTTAGTCTAAGCATAGGGGTGGACTACCCTAAGCCTAGATATGACCTAGCCTAAGCCTAGTGGTGCCCTACCCTAAGCCTAGGGGTGCCCTAGCCTAAGCCTAGGGGTGCCCTAGCCTTAGGCTAGCTGAGCCCTAGCGTTAGCCTAAGCCTGGGGGTGCCCTAGCCTAAGCCTAAGGGTGCCTTAGCCTAAGCCTTGGGGTGCCCTAGCCTAAGCCTAGGGGTGCCCTACGGTTAGGCTAGGGGAGCCCAAGCCTTAGCCTAAGCCTACGGGTGCCCTAGCCTAAGCCTAGGGGTGCCCTAACCTAAGCCTAGGGGTGCCCTAGCGTAAGCCTAGTGGTGCCTTAGCCTAAGCCTAGGGGTGCCCTAGTCTTAGGCTAGGGGAGCCCTAGCCTTAGCCTTGTGGTGCCCTATCCTAAGCCTAGGGGTGCCGTAGCCTAAGCCTAGGGGTGCCCTAGCCTTAGGTTAGGGGAGCCCTAACCTTAACCTAAGCCTTGGGGTGCGCTAGCCCAAGCCTAGGGGTGTCGTAGCCTAAGCCTTGTGGTGACTAGCCTAAGCGTATGGGTGCCCTAGCCTAAGCCTAGGGGTGCCCAATCCTTAGCCTAAGCCTTGGGGTTCCCTAGCCTAAGACTAGGGGTGCCCTAGCCAAAGCTTATTGGTGCCCTAGCGTAAGCCTAGGGGTGCCCTAGCCTAAGCCTAGGGGTGCCCAGGCCTTAGGCTAGAGGAGCCCTAGGCTTAGCCTAAGCCTATGGCTGCCGTAGCCTAAGCCTAGTGGTGCCCTAGCCTAAGCCTAGGGATGCCCTAGCCTAACACTATGGGTGCCCTAGCCTTAGGCTAGGGGAGCACTAGCCTTAGCCTAAGCCTAAGGGTGCGCTAGCCTAAACTTAGGGGTGCCCTAGCCTAAGCCTAGGGGTGCCTTAGCCTAAGCCTAGGGGTCCCCTAGCCTTAGCCTAAGCCTAGGGGTGCCCTAGCCTAAGCCTATTGGTGCCCTAGCCTAAGCCAGGGGTGCCCTAGCCATAGCCTAGGGGAGCCCTAGCCTTAGCCAAAGCTGAGGGGTGCCCGAGCCTAAGCCTAGGGTTGCACTAGCCTAAGCCTAGGGGTGCCCTAGCCTTAGGCTAGGGGAGCCCTAGCCTTAGCCTACGCCTAGGGGTGCCCTAGCCTAAGCTTAGGGGTGCCCTAGCCTAAGCCTAGGGGTGCCCTAGACTTAGGCTAGCTGAGCCGTAGCCTTAGCCTAAGCTTAGGGGTGCCCTAGCCTAAGACTAGGGGTGCCCTAGCCTAAGCCTTGGGGTGCCCTAGCCTAAGCCTAGCGGTGCCCCAGGGTTAGGCTAGGGGAGCCCTAGTCTTAGCCTAAGCCTAGGGGTGCCCTAGCCTAAGCCTAGGGGTGCCCTAGCCTAAGCCTAGGCATGCCCTAGCCTAAGCCGAGGGGTGCCCTACCCTAAGCCTAGGGATTCCCCTCCCTAAGCCCAGGGGTGCCCTAGCCTAAGCCTAGGCTTGCCCTAGCCTTAGGCTAGCTGAGCCCTAGCCTAAGCCTAAGCCTAGGGGTGCCCTTGCCCAAGCGTAGGGGTGCCCTAGCCTAAGCCTAGGGGTGCCATAGCCTTAGGCTAGAGGAGCCCTAGCCTTAACCTAAGCCTAGGGGAGCCCTAGCCTAAGACTAGGGGTGCCCTAGCCTAAGCCTTGGGGTACCATAGCCTAAGCCTAGGGGTACCCTAGCCTTATGCTAGGGGAGTCCTCGCCTTAGCCGAAGCCTTGGGGTGCCCTAGCATAAGCCTAGGGGTGCCCTAGCGTAAGCCTAGGGGTGCCCTAGCCCAAGCCTGGGATGCCCTAGCGTTATGCTAGCCGAGCCCTAGCCTTAGCCTAAGGCTAGGGGTGCCCTAGCCTAAGTCTAGAGGTGCCCTAGCCTAAGCCTAGGGGTACCCTAGCCTTTGGCTAGGGGAGCCCTAGCCTTAGCTTAAGCCTAGGGGTGCCCTAGCCTAAGCCTAGGTGTGGCCTAGCCTAAGCCTAGGGTTGCCCTAGCCTAAGCCTAGGGGTGCCCTAGCCTTAGACTAGGGAAGCCCTAGCCTTAGCCTAAGCCTAGGGGTGCCCTAGCCTAAGCCTAGGTGTTGCCTAGCCTAAGCCTAGGGGTTGCCTAGCCTAAGCCTAGGGGTGCCCTAGCCTTAGGCTAGGGGAGCCCTAGCCTTAGTTTAGTGGAGCCCTAGCCTTAGCCTAAGCTTAGGGGTGCCCTAGCCTAAGCCTAGGGCTGCCCTAGCCTAAGCGAAGGGCTGCCATAGACTAAGCCTAGGGGTGCCCTAACCTAAGCCTAGGGGTGCCCTAGCCTAGGCCTAGGGGTGCCCTAGCCTAGGCCTAGGGGTGCCCTAGCCTTAGGCTAGGGGAGCCCTAGCCTTAGCCTAAGCCTATTGGTGCCCTAGCCTAAGCCTCGGGGTGCCTTAGCCTAAGCCTAGGGGTCCCCTAGCGTTAGCCTACGCCTTGGGGTGCCCTAGCCTAAACCTACGGGACTCCTAGTCATAGCCTAAGCCTAGGAGTGCCCTAGCCTGAGCCTAGGGGTGCCGTAGCCTTAGCCTAGGGGTACCCTAGCCTAAGCCTAGGGGAGCCCTAGCTTTAGCCTAAGCCTAGTTGTGCCCTAGCCTAAATTTAGGGGTGCCCTAGCCTAAGCCTAGGGGTGCCTTAGCCTAAGCCTAGGGGTCCCCTATCCTTAGCCTAAACCTAAGGGTGCCCTAGCTTAAGCCTAGGCGTGCCCTAGCCTGAGCCTAGGGGTGCCCTAGCCTGAGCCAAGGGGTGCCCTAGCCTGAGCTTATGGGTGCCCTAGCCTGAGGCTTTGGAGCCCTAGCTTTAGTCTAGCCTAGGATTGCCCTAGCCTAAGCCTAGGGGTGCCATAGCCTGAGTCTAGGGGTGCCCTAGCCTGAGGTTAGGGGAGCCGTAGCCTTAGTCCAAGCCTAAGGGTGCCCTAGCCTAAGCCTAGGGGTTCCCTAGCCGAAGCCTAGGGGTGCCCAACCTCGGCCTACGGGTGCCCTCGCCTTAGGCTTGGGGAGCCCTAGCCTTAGCGTAAGCCTAGGGGTGCCGTAGCCTAAGCCTAGGGATGCCCTAGCCTGAGCCTAGGGGTGCCCTAGCCTTAGGCTAGGGGAGCCCTAGCCTTAGCCTAAGCCTAGGGGTGCCCTTGCCTAAGCCTACAGGTGCCCTAGCCTAAGCCTAGGGGTTCCCTAGCCTAACACTAGGGGTGCCCTAGCCTTAGGCTAGGGGAGCACTAGCCTTAGCCTAAGCTTATGGGTGCTCTAGCCTAAGCCTATGGGTGCTCTAGCCTAAGCCTAGGGGTGCCCTAGCCTAAGCTTAGGGGTGGCCTAGCCTAAGCCTAAGGGTGCCCTAGCCTAAGCCTAGTGGTGCCCTAGCCTTAGGCTAGGGGAGCCCTAGCCTTAGTCGAAGCCTAGGATTGCCCTAGCCTAAGACTAGGGGTGCCCTAGCCTAAGCTTAGGGGTGCCCTAGCCTAAGCCCAGGGGTCCCTAGCCTAAGCCTAGGGGTGTCCTAGTGTTAGTCGAGGGGAGCCCTAGCCTTAGCCTAATCCTAGGGGTGCCCTAGCCTAAGCCTAGGAGTGCCCTAGCCAAAGCCTAGGGGTGCCCTAGCCTTAGGATAGGGGAGACCTAGCCTTAGCCTAATCCTAAGGGTGCCCTAGCCTAAGCCTAGGAGTGCCCTAGCCAAAACCTAGGGGTACCCTAGCCTTAGGCTAGGGGAGTCCTCGCCTTAGCCGAAGCCTTGGGGTGCCCTAGCATAAGCCTAGGGGTGCCCTAGCGTAAGCCTAGGGGTGCCCTAGCCCAAGCCTGGGATGCCCTAGCGTTATGCTAGCCGAGCCCTAGCCTTAGCCTAAGCCTAGGTGTTGCCTAGCCTAAGCCTAGGGGTTGCCTAGCCTAAGCCTAGGGGTGCCCTAGCCTTAGGCTAGGGGAGCCCTAGCCTTAATTTAGTGGAGCCCTAGCCTTAGCCTAAGCTTAGGGGTGCCCTAGCCTAAGCCTAGGGCTGCCCTAGCCTAAGCGAAGGGCTGCCCTAGACTAAGCCTAGGGGTGCCCTAACCTAAGCCTAGGGGTGCCCTAGCCTAGGCCTAGGGGTGCCCTAGCCTAGGCCTAGGGGTGCCCTAGCCTTAGGCTAGGGGAGCCCTAGCCTTAGCCTAAGCCTATTGGTGCCCTAGCCTAAGCCTCGGGGTGCCTTAGCCTAAGCCTAGGGGTCCCCTAGCGTTAGCCTACGCCTTGGGGTGCCCTAGCCTAAACCTACGGGACTCCTAGCCATAGCCTAAGCCTAGGGGTGCCCTAGCCTGAGCCTAGGGGTGCCGTAGCCTTAGCCTAGGGGTGCCCTAGCCTAAGCCTAGGGGAGCCCTAGCTTTAGCCTAAGCCTAGTTGTGCCCTAGCCTAAATTTAGGGGTGCCCTAGCCTAAGCCTAGGGGTGCCTTAGCCTAAGCCTAGGGGTCCCCTATCCTTAGCCTAAACCTAGGGGTGCCCTAGCTTAAGCCTAGGCGTGCCCTAGCCTGAGCCTAGGGGTGCCCTAGCCTGAGCCAAGGGGTGCCCTAGCCTGAGCTTATGGGTGCCCTAGCCTGAGGCTTTGGAGCCCTAGCTTTAGTCTAGCCTAGGATTGCCCTAGCCTAAGCCTAGGGGTGCCATAGCCTGAGTCTAGGGTTGCCCTAGCCTGAGGTTAGGGGAGCCGTAGCCTTAGTCCAAGCCTAAGGGTGCCCTAGCCTAAGCCTAGGGGTTCCCTAGCCGAAGCCTAGGGGTGCCCAACCTCAGCCTACGGGTGCCCTCGTCTTAGGCTTGGGGAGCCCTAGCCTTAGCGTAAGCCTAGGGGTGCCGTAGCCTAAGCCTAGGGATGCCCTAGCCTGAGCCTAGGGGTGCCCTAGCCTTAGGCTAGGGGAGCCCTAGCCTTAGCCTAAGCCTAGGGGTGCCCTTGCCTAAGCCTACAGGTGCCCTAGCCTAAGCCTAGGGGTGCCCTAGCCTAACACTAGGGGTGCCCTAGCCTTAGGCTAGGGGAGCACTAGCCTTAGCCTAAGCTTATGGGTGCTCTAGCCTAAGCCTATGGGTGCTCTAGCCTAAGCCTAGGGGTGCCCTAGCCTAAGCTTAGGGGTGGCCTAGCCTAAGCCTAAGGGTGCCCTAGCCTAAGCCTAGTGGTGCCCTAGCCTTAGGCTAGGGGAGCCCTAGCCTTAGTCGAAGCCTAGGATTGTCCTAGCCTAAGACTAGGGGTGCCCTAGCCTAAGCTTAGGGGTGCCCTAGCCTAAGCCCAGGGGTCCCTAGCCTAAGCCTAGGGGTGTCCTAGTGTTAGTCGAGGGGAGCCCTAGCCTTAGCCTAATCCTAGGGTTGCCCTAGCCTAAGCCTAGGAGTGCCCTAGCCAAAGCCTAGGGGTGCCCTAGCCTTAGGATAGGGGAGACCTAGCCTTAGCCTAATCCTAAGGGTGCCCTAGCCTAAGCCTAGGAGTGCCCTAGCCAAAACCTAGGGGTACCCTAGCCTTAGGCTAGGGGAGTCCTCGCCTTAGCCGAAGCCTTGGGGTGCCCTAGCATAAGCCTAGGGGTGCCCTAGCGTAAGCCTAGGGGTGCCCTAGCCCAAGCCTGGGATGCCCTAGCGTTATGCTAGCCGAGCCCTAGCCTTAGCCTAAGCCTAGGGGTGCCCTAGCCTAAGTCTAGAGGTGCCCTAGCCTAAGCCTAGGGGTACCCTAGCCTTTGGCTAGGGGAGCCCTAGCCTTAGCTTAAGCCTAGGGGTGCCCTAGCCTAAGCCTAGGTGTGGCCTAGCCTAAGCCTAGGGTTGCCCTAGCCTAAGCCTAGGGGTGACCTAGCCTTAGACTAGGGAAGCCCTAGCCTTAGCCTAAGCCTAGGGGTGCCCTAGCCTAAGCCTAGGTGTTTCCTAGCCTAAGCCTAGGGGTTGCCTAGCCTAAGCCTAGGGGTGCCCTAGCCTTAGGCTAGGGGAGCCCTAGCCTTAGTTTAGTGGAGCCCTAGCCTTAGCCTAAGCTTAGGGGTGCCCTAGCCTAAGCCTAGGGCTGCCCTAGCCTAAGCGAAGGGCTGCCCTAGACTAAGCCTAGGGGTGCCCTAACCTAAGCCTAGGGGTGCCCTAGCCTAGGCCTAGGGGTGCCCTAGCCTAGGCCTAGGGGTGCCCTAGCCTTAGGCTAGGGGAGCCCTAGCCTTAGCCTAAGCCTATTGGTGCCCTAGCCTAAGCCTCGGGGTGCCTTAGCCTAAGCCTAGGGGTCCCCTAGCGTTAGCCTACGCCTTGGGGTGCCCTAGCCTAAACCTACGGGACTCCTAGCCATAGCCTAAGCCTAGGGGTGCCCTAGCCTGAGCCTAGGGGTGCCGTAGCCTTAGCCTAGGGGTGCCCTAGCCTAAGCCTAGGGGAGCCCTAGCTTTAGCCTAAGCCTAGTTGTGCCCTAGCCTAAATTTAGGGGTGCCCTAGCCTAAGCCTAGGGGTGCCTTAGCCTAAGCCTAGGGGTCCCCTATCCTTAGCCTAAACCTAGGGGTGCCCTAGCTTAAGCCTAGGCGTGCCCTAGCCTGAGCCTAGGGGTGCCCTAGCCTGAGCCAAGGGGTGCCCTAGCCTGAGCTTATGGGTGCCCTAGCCTGAGGCTTTGGAGCCCTAGCTTTAGTCTAGCCTAGGATTGCCCTAGCCTAAGCCTAGGGGTGCCATAGCCTGAGTCTAGGGGTGCCCTAGCCTGAGGTTAGGGGAGCCGTAACCTTAGTCCAAGCCTAAGGGTGCCCTAGCCTAAGCCTAGGGGTTCCCTAGCCGAAGCCTAGGGGTGCCCAACCTCAGCCTACGGGTGCCCTCGCCTTAGGCTTGGGGAGCCCTAGCCTTAGCGTAAGCCTAGGGGTGCCCTTGCCTAAGCCTACAGGTGCCCTAGCCTAAGCCTAGGGGTGCCCTAGCCTAACACTAGGGGTGCCCTAGCCTTAGGCTAGGGGAGCACTAGCCTTAGCCTAAGCTTATGGGTGCTCTAGCCTAAGCCTATGGGTGCTCTAGCCTAAGCCTAGGGGTGCCCTAGCCTAAGCTTAGGGGTGGCCTAGCCTAAGCCTAAGGGTGCCCTAGCCTAAGCCTAGTGGTGCCCTAGCCTTAGGCTAGGGGAGCCCTAGCCTTAGCCTAAGCCTAGGGGTGCCCTTGCCTAAGCCTACAGGTGCCCTAGCCTAAGCCTAGGGGTGCCCTAGCCTAACACTAGGGGTGCCCTAGCCTTAGGTTAGGGGAGCACTAGCCTTAGCCTAAGCTTATGGGTGCTCTAGCCTAAGCCTATGGGTGCTCTAGCCTAAGCCTAGGGGTGCCCTAGCCTAAGCTTAGGGGTGGCCTAGCCTAAGCCTAAGGGTGCCCTAGCCTAAGCCTAGTGGTGCCCTAGCCTTAGGCTAGGGGAGCCCTAGCCTTAGTCGAAGCCTAGGATTGCCCTAGCCTAAGACTAGGGGTGCCCTAGCCTAAGCTTAGGGGTGCCCTAGCCTAAGCCCAGGGGTCCCTAGCCTAAGCCTAGGGGTGTCCTAGTGTTAGTCGAGGGGAGCCCTAGCCTTAGCCTAATCCTAGGGGTGCCCTAGCCTAAGCCTAGGAGTGCCCTAGCCAAAGCCTAGGGGTGCCCTAGCCTTAGGATAGGGGAGACCTAGCCTTAGCCTAATCCTAAGGGTGCCCTAGCCTAAGCCTAGGAGTGCCCTAGCCAAAACCTAGGGGTGCCCTAGCCTTAGGATAGGGGAGACCTAGCCTTAGCCTAAGCCTACGGCTGCCCTAGCTTAAGCACAGGGGTGCCCTAGCCTAAGCCTCGGGGTGCCCTAGCCTTAGGCTAGGGGAGCCCTAGCCTTAGCCTTAGCCTATGGGTGCCCTAGCCTCAGCCTAGGGGTTCCCTAGCCTCAGCCTAGGGGTGCCCTAGCCTAAGTTTAGGAGTGCCCTAGCCTAAGCCTAGGGGTGCCTTAGACTAAGCCTAGGGGTGACCTAGCCTTAACCTAAGCCTAGGGGTGCCCTAGCCTAAGCCTAAGGGTGTCCTAACCTAAGACTAGGGTGCCCTTGCCTAAGCCTAGGGATGCCGTAGCCTAAGCCTAGGGGTCCCCTAGCCTTAGCCTAAGCCTAGGGGTGCCCTAGCCTAAACTTAGGGGTGCCGTAGTTTAAGCCTAGGGGTGCCTTAGCCTAAGCCTAGGGGTCGCCTAGCCTTAGTCTAAGCCTATTGGTGCCCTAGCCTACGCCTATTGGTGCCCTAGCCTAAGCCTAGGGGTGCCCTAGCCATAGCCTAGGGGAGCCCTAGCCTTAGCCTAAGCTTAGTGGTGCCCGAGCCTAAGCCTAGGGTTGCCCAAGCCTAAGCCCAGGGGTGTCCTACGGTTGCCCTAGCCTGAGGCTAGGGGAGCCCTAGTCTGAGCCTACGGGTGCCCTAGGGTGAGGCTAGGGGAGCCCTAGCCTTTGTCTAGCCTATGATTGCCATAGCCTAAGCCGAGGGGTGCCCTATCCTAAGCCTACGGGTGCCCTCTCCTTAGGCTATGGGAGCCCTAGCCTTAGCCTAAGCCTAGGGGTGCCGTAGCCATAGCCTAGGGGAGCCCTAGCCTAAGCCTAGGGGTGCGCTAGCCTAAGCCTAGGGGTGCCCTAGCCTTAGGCTAGGGGTGCCCAGGCCTTAGGATAGAGGAGTCCTAGCCTTAGACTAAGCCTATGGCTGCCCTAGCCTAAGCCTATGTCTGCCCTAGCCTAAGCCTAGGGTTGCCCTAGCCTAAGCCTAGGGGTGCCCTAGCCTCAGCCTAGGGGTGCCCTAGCCTAAGGCTAGGGGTGCCCAGACCTTAGGATAGAGGAGCCCTAGCCTTAGCCTAACCCTAGTGGTGCCCTAGCCTTAGGCTAGGGGAGCACTCGCCTTAGCCTAAGCCTAATTGTGCCCTAGCCTAAGCATAGGGGTGACCTAGCCTAAGCCAAGGGGTGCCCTAGCCTTAGAGTAAGAATAGGGGTACCCTAGCCTAAGCCTAGGGGTGCCCTAGCCTAACTCTAGGGGTGCCCAGGCCTTAGGCTAGAGGAGCCCTAGCCTTAGCCTAAGCCTATGGCTGCCCTAGCCTAAGCCTAGGGATGCCCTAGCCTAAACCTAGTGGTGCCCTAGCCTTAGGCTAGGGGAACACTAGCCTTAGCCTAAGCCTAGGGGTGCCCTAGCCTAAGCCTAGGCATGCCCTAGCCTAAGCCGAGGGGTGCCCTTCCCAAAGCCTTGGGGTTCCCCACCCTAAGCCCAGGGGTGCCCTAGCCTAAGCCTAGGCTTACCCTAGCCTTAGGCTAGCTGAGCCCTAGCATAAGCCTAAGCCTAGGGGTGCCCTTGCCTAAGCCTAGGGGTGCCCTAGCCTAAGCCTAGGGGTGCCATAGCCTTAGGCTAGAGGAGCCCTAGCCTTAGCCTAAGCCTAGGGGAGCCCTAGCCTAAGACTAGGAGTGCCCTAGCCTAAGCCTTGGGGTGCCATAGCCTAAGCCTAGGGGTGCCCTAGGGTTATGCTAGGGGAGCGCTAGCCTTAGCCTAAGCCTAGGAGTGCCCTAGTCTAAGCCTAGTGGTGCCCTATCCTAAGCCTAGGGGTGCCCTAGCCTAAGCCTAGGGGTGCCCAGGCCTAAGGCTAGAGGAGCCCTAGCCTTAGCCTAAGCCTAGGGGTGCCCTAGCCCAAGCCTAGGGGTGCCGTAGCCTAAGCCTAGGGGTGCCCTAGCCTAAGCCTAGGGGTGCCCTAGCCTAAGCTTACGGGTGCCCTAGCCTAAGGCTAGGGGTGCCCTAGCCTTAGTCTAATGGAGCCCTTGCCTTAGTCTAAGCATAGGGGTGGACTACCCTAAGCCTAGATATGACCTAGCCTAAGCCTAGTGGTGCCCTACCCTAAGCCTAGGGGTGCCCTAGCCTAAGCCTAGGGGTGCCCTAGCCTTAGGCTAGCTGAGCCCTAGCGGTAGCCTAAGCCTGGGGGTGCCCTAGCCTAAGACTAAGGGTGCCTTAGCCTAAGCCTTGGGGTGCCCTAGCCTAAGCCTAGGGGTGCCCTAGGGTTAGGCTAGGGGAGCCCAAGCCTTAGCCTAAGCCTACGGGTGCCCTAGCCTAAGCCTAGGGGTGCCCTAACCTAAGCCTAGGGGTGCCCTAGCGTAAGCCTAGTGGTGCCTTAGCCTAAGCCTAGGGGTGCCCTAGTCTTAGGCTAGGGGAACCCTAGCCTTAGCCTTGTGGTGCCCTATCCTAAGCCTAGGGGTGCCCTAGCCTAAGCCTAGGGGTGCCCTAGCCTTAGGTTAGGGGAGCCCTAACCTTAGCCTAAGCCTTGGGGTGCGCTAGACCAAGCCTAGGGGTGTCGTAGCCTAAGCCTTGTGGTGACTAGCCTAAGCGTATGGGTGCCCTAGCCTAAGCCTAGGGGTGCCCAATCCTTAGCCTAAGCCTTGGGGTTCCCTAGCCTAAGACTAGGGGTGCCCTAGCCTAAGCTTATTGGTGCCCTAGCGTAAGCCTAGGGGTGCCCTAGCCTAAGCCTAGGGGTGCCCAGGCCTTAGGCTAGAGGAGCCCTAGGCTTAGCCTAAGCCTATGGCTGCCGTAGCCTAAGCCTAGTGGTGCCCTAGCCTAAGCCTAGGGATGCCCTAGCCTAACACTATGGGTGCCCTAGCCTTAGGCTAGGGGAGCACTAGCCTTAGCCTAAGCCTAAGGGTGCGCTAGCCTAAACTTAGGGGTGCCCTAGCCTAAGCCTAGGGGTGCCTTAGCCTAAGCCTAGGGGTCCCCTAGCCTTAGCCTATGCCTAGGGGTGCCCTAGCCTAAGCCTATTGGTGCCCTAGCCTAAGCCAGGGGTGCCCTAGCCATAGCCTAGGGGAGCCCTAGCCTTAGCCAAAGCTGAGGGGTGCCCGAGCCTAAGCCTAGGGTTGCACTAGCCTAAGCCTAGGGGTGCCCTAGCCTTAGGCTAGGGGAGCCCTAGCCTTAGCCTACGCCTAGGGGTGCCCTAGCCTAAGCTTAGGGGTGCCCTAGCCTAAGCCTAGGGGTGCCCTAGCCTAAGCCTAGGGGTGCCCTAGACTTAGGCTAGCTGAGCCGTAGCCTTAGCCTAAGCTTAGTGGTGCCCTAGCCTAAGACTAGGGGTGCCCTAGCCTAAGCCTTGGGGTGCCCTAGCCTAAGCCTAGCGGTGCCCCAGGGTTAGGCTAGGGGAGCCCTAGTCTTAGCCTAAGCCTAGGGGTGCCCTAGCCTAAGCCTAGGGGTGCCCTAGCCTAAGCCTAGGCATGCCCTAGCCTAAGCCGAGGGGTGCCCTACCCTAAGCCTAGGGATTCCCCTCCCTAAGCCCAGGGGTGCCCTAGCCTAAGCCTAGGCTTGCCCTAGCCCTAGGCTAGCTGAGCCCTAGCCTAAGCCTAAGCCTAGGGGTGCCCTTGCCCAAGCGTAGGGGTGCCCTAGCCTAAGCCTAGGGGTGCCATAGCCTTAGGCTAGAGGAGCCCTAGCCTTAACCTAAGCCTAGGGGAGCCATAGCCTAAGACTAGGGGTGCCCTAGCCTAAGCCTTGGGGTACCATAGCCTAAGCCTAGGGGTGCCCTAGGGTTATGCTAGGGGAGCCCTAGCCTTAGCCTAGGGGTACCCTAGCCTTAGGCTAGGGGAGTCCTCGCCTTAGCCGAAGCCTTGGGGTGCCCTAGCATAAGTCTAGGGGTGCCCTAGCGTAAGCCTAGGGGTGCCCTAGCCCAAGCCTGGGATGCCCTAGCGTTATGCTAGCCGAGCCCTAGCCTTAGCCTAAGCCTAGGGGTGCCCTAGCTTAAGTCTAGAGGTGCCCTAGCCTAAGCCTAGGGGTACCCTAGCCTTTGGCTAGGGGAGCCCTAGCCTTAGCTTAAGCCTAGGGGTGCCCTAGCCTAAGCCTAGGTGTGGCCTAGCCTAAGCCTAGGGTTGCCCTAGCCTAAGCCTAGGGGTGCCCTAGCCTTAGACTAGGGAAGCCCTAGCCTTAGCCTAAGCCTAGGGGTGCCCTAGCCTAAGCCTAGGTGTTGCCTAGCCTAAGCCTAGGGGTTGCCTAGCCTAAGCCTAGGGGTGCCCTAGCCTTAATTTAGTGGAGCCCTAGCCTTAGCCTAAGCTTAGGGGTGCCCTAGCCTAAGCCTAGGTGTTGCCTAGCCTAAGCCTAGGGGTTGCCTAGCCTAAGCCTAGGGGAGCCCTAGCCTTAATTTAGTGGAGCCCTAGCCTTAGCCTAAGCTTAGGGGTGCCCTAGCCTAAGCCTAGGGCTGCCCTAGCCTAAGCGAAGGGCTGCCCTAGACTAAGCCTAGGGGTGCCCTAACCTAAGCCTAGGGGTGCCCTAGCCTAGGCCTAGGGGTGCCCTAGCCTAGGCCTAGGGGTGCCCTAGCCTTAGGCTAGGGGAGCCCTAGCCTTAGCCTAAGCCTATTGGTGCCCTAGCCTAAGCCTAGGGGTGCCCTAGCCTAAGCCTACGGGTGTCCTAACCTAAGCCTAGGGGTGCCCTAGCCTAAGCCTAGGGGTGCCCTAGCCTAAGCCTAGGGGTGCCCTAGCCTTAGGCTAGGGGAGCCCTAGCCTTAGCCTAAGCCTTGGGGCGCCCTAGCCTAAACCTAGGGGTTCCCTAGCCTTAGGGTAGGGGAGCCCTAGCCTTAGCCTAAGCCTAGGGGTGCCCTAGCCTAAGCCTAGGGGTACCCTAGCCTTAGGCTACAGGAGCACTAGCCTTAGCCTAAGCCTAGGGGTGCCCTAGCCTAAGCCTAAAGGTGCCCTAACCTAAGCCTAGGGGTCCCCTAGCCTAAGGCTAGGGATGCCCTAGCCTTAGCCTAAACCTAGGGGGCCCTAGCCTAAGCCTTGGGGTGCCCTAGCCTAAGCCTAGGGTTGCCCTAGCCTAAGCCTAGGGGTGCCCTAGCGTAAGGCTAGGGGTTCCCTAGCCTTAGTCCAGTGGAGCCCTAGCCTTAGCCTAAGCCTAGGGGTGCCCTATCCTGAGACATGGTGTGCCGTAGCCTAAGCCTAGGGGTGCCCTAGCCTAAGCCTAGGGTTGCCCTACCCTAAGCCTAGGGTTGCCCTAGCCTTAGGCTAGGGGAGCCCTAGCCTTAGCCAAAGCCTTGGGGCTCCCTAGCCTAAACCTAGCGGTTCCCTAGCATAAGCCTAGGGGTGAGCTAGCCTAAGCCTAGGGGTGCCCTAGGCTAAGGCTAGGGGTGCCCTAGCCTTAGTCTAGTGGAGCCCTAGACTTAGCCTAAGCTTAGGGGTGCCCTATCCTAAGCCTAGGTGTGCCCTATCCTAAGGCTAGGTGTGCCCTAGCCATAGGCTAGGTGAGCCCTAGCCTTAGTCTAAGCCAAGGGGTGCCCTAGCCCAAGCCTAGGGATGCCCTAGAGTTAGGCTAGAGGAGCCCTAGCCTTACCCTAAGCCTAGGGGTGCCCTAGCCTAAGCCTAGGAGTGCCCTAGCCTAAGCCTAGGGGTGCCCTAGCTTCAGCCTAGGGGTACCCTAGCCTTAGGCTAGGGGAGCCCTAGCCTAAGCCTAATCCTAGGGGTGCCCCAGCCTAAGCCTATGGGTGCCCTAGCCTAAGTCTACGGGTGCATAACCTAAGTATAGGGGTTCCCTACCTAAGCCTAGGGGTGCCCTAGCCTAAGCCTACGGGTGCCCTAGCCTAAGCCTAGGGGTGCCCTAGCCTTAGGCTACGGAAGCCCTAGCCTTAGCCTAAGCCTAGGGGTGCCCTAGCCTAAGTCTAGGGCTGCCCTAGCCTAAGCCTAGGGGTGTCCTAGGCTAAGGCTAGGGGTGACCTAGCCATAGTCTAGTGGAGCCCTATCCTTAGCCCAAGCTTAGGGGTGCCCTATGCGAAGCCTAGGGTTGCCCTAGCCTAAGCCTAGGGGTGCCCTAGCCTAAGCCTCGGGGCGCCCTAGCCCAAGCCTAGGGATGCCCTAGCTTTAGGCTAGAAGAGCCCTAGCCTTACCCTAAGCCTAGGGGTGCCCTAGCCTAAGTCTAGGGGTGCCCTAGCATAAGCCTAGGGTTGCCCTAGCCTAAGCCTAGGGGTGCCCTAGCCTAAGGCTAGGGGTGCCCTAGCCTTAGTCTAGTGGAGCCCTCGCCCTAGCCAAAGCCTAGGGGTGCCCTATCCTAAGCCATGGGGTGCCCTAGCCTAAGCCTATTTGTGGCTTAGCCTAAGCCTTGGGTGGCCCTAGCCTAAGCCTAGGGGTGCCCTAGCCTTAGGCTAGGGGAGCCCTAGCTTTAGACTAAGCCTAGGGGTGCCCTAGCCTAAGCCTAGGGGTGCCCTAGCCTAAGCCTACGGGTGTCCTACCCTAAGCCTAGGGGTTGCCTAGCCTAAGCCTAGGGGTTGCCTAGCCTAAGCCTTGGGGTGCCCTAGCCTTAGGCTAGGGGAGCCCTAGCCTTAGTTTAGTGGAGCCCTAGCCTTAGCCTAAGCTTAGGGGTGCCCTATGCTAAGCCTAGGGGTGCCCTAGCCTAAGCCTAGGGGTGCCCTAGCCTTAGGCTAGGGGAGCCCTAGCCTTAGTCTAAGCCAAGGGGTGCCCTAGCCCAAGCCTAAGGATGCCTATAGTTAGGCTAGAGGAGCCCTAGCTTAGCCTAAGCCTAGGTGTGCCCTAGCCTAAGCCTAGGGGTGCCCTAGCCCAAGCCTAGGGGTGCCCTAGCCTTAGCCTAGGGGTGCCCTACCCTAAGCCCAGGGTTTCCCTAGCCTAAGCCTAGGGGTGCCCTAGCCTTAGTCTAGTGGAACCCTAGCCTTAGCCTAAGCTTAGGTGTGCCCTATCCTAAGACTATTGTGCCCTAGCCTAAGCCTATGGGTCCCCTAGCCTAAGGCTAGGGGTGCCCTAGCCTTAGGCTAGAGGAGCCCTAGCCTTAGCCTAAGCCTAGGGGTGCCCTAGCCTAAGCCTAGGGGTGCCCTAGCCTAAGTCAAGGGGTATCCTAGCCTAAACCTAGGTGTACCCTAGCCTTAGGCTAGGGGAGTCCTCGCCTTAGCCGAAGCCTTGGGGTGCCCTGGCCTAAGCCTGGGGGTGCCCTAGCCTAAGGCTAGGGGTGCCCTAGACTTAGTCTAGTGGAGCCCTCGCCCTAGCCTAAGCCTAGGGGTGCTCTATCCTAAGCCATGGGGTGCCCAAGCCTAAGCCTAGGTGTGGCCTTGCCTAAGCCTAGAGTTGCCCTAGCCTAAGCCTAGGGGTGCCCTAGCCTAAGCCTAAGGGTGTCCTAGCCTAAGGCTAGGGGTGCCCTAGCCTAAGCCTAGGGGTGCCCTAGTCTTAGGCTAGGGGAGCCCTAGCCTTAGCCTAAGCCTTGGGGCGCCCTAGCCTAAGCCATGGGGCGCCCTAGCCTAAACCTAGGGGTTCCCTAGCCTAAACCTAGGGGTGACCTAGCCTAAGCCTAGGGGTGCCCTAGGCTAAGGCTAGGGGTGCCCTAGCCTTAGTTTAGTGGAGCCCTAGCCTTAGCCTAAGCTTAGGGGTGCCCTATGCTAAGCCTAAGGGTGCCCTAGCCTTAGGCTAGGGGAGCCCTAGCCTTAGTCTAAGCCTAGGGGTGCCCTAGCCCAAGCCTAGGGATGCCTATCGTTAGGCTAGAGGAGCCCTAGCTTAGCCTAAGCCTAGGGGTGCCCTAATCTAAGCTAGGGGTGCCCTAGCCCAAGCCTAGGGGTTCAATACCCTAATCCTAGTGTTTCCCTAGCCTAAGCCTAGGGGTGCCCTAGCCTTAGTCTAGTGGAGCCCTAGCCTTAGCCTAAGCTTAGGGGTGCCCTATCCTAAGACTATTGTGCCCTAGCCTAAGCCTATGGGTCCCCTAACCTAAGGCTAGGGGTTCCCTAGCCTTAGTCTAGTGGAGCCCTAGCCTTAGGCTAAGCTTAGGGGTGCCCTATCCTAAGACTATTGTGCCCTAGCCTAAGCCTATGGGTACCCTAGCCTAAGGCTAGAGGAGCCCTAGCCTTAGCCTAAGTCTAGGGGTGCCCTAGACTAAGCCTAGGGGTTCCCTAGCCTAAGTCAAGGGGTGCCCAATCTAAGCCTAGGTGTACCCTAGCCTTAGGCTAGGGGAGTCCTCGCCTTAGCCGAAGCCTTGGGGTGCCCTAGCCTAAGCCTAGGAGTGCCCTAGCCCAAGCCTAGGGGTGCCCTAGCCCAAGCCTAGGGATGCCCTAGCGTTAGGCTAGAGGAGCCCTAGCCTTAGCCTAAGCCTAGGGGTGACCATATTAAGCCTAGGGGTGCCATAGCCTAAGTCTAGGGGTGCCTAGCCTAAGCATAGGGGTGCCCTATCCTAAGCCTAGGGGTTCCCTACCTAAGCTTAGGGGTGCCCTAGCCTAAGACTACGAGTGCCGTAGCCTAAGCCTAGGGTTGCCCTAGCCTAAGCCTAGGGGTGCCCTAGCCTAAGCCTACGGGTTTCCTAGCCTAAGCCTAGGGGTGCCCTACCCTAAGCCTAGGGTTGCCCTAGCCTTAGGCTAGGGGAGCCCTAGCCTTAGCCAAAGCCTTTGGGCTCCCCAGCCTAATACTAGGGGTTCCCTAGCATAAGCCTAGGGGTGAGCTAGCCTAAGCCTAGTGGAGCCCTAGACTTAGCCTAAGCTTAGGGGTGCCCTATCCTAAGCCTAGGTGTGCCCTATCCTAAGGCTAGGTGTGCCCTAGCCATAGGCTAGGGGAGCCCTAGCCTTAGTCTAAGCCAAGGGGTGCCCTAGCCCAAGCCTAGGGATGCCCTAGAGTTAGGCTAGAGGAGCCCTAGCCTTACCCTAAGCCTAGGGGTGCCCTAGCCTAAGCCTAGGAGTGCCCTAGCCTAAGTCTAGGGGTGCCCTAGCTTCAGCCTAGGGGTACCCTAGCCTTAGGCTAGGGGAGCCCTAGCCTTAGCCTAATCCTAGGGGTGCCCCAGCCTAAGCCTAGGGGTGCCCTAGCCTAAGTCTAGGGGTGCATAACCTAAGTATAGGGGTTCCCTACCTAAGCCTAGGGGTGCCCTAGCCTAAGCCTACGGGTGCCCTAGCCTAAGCCTAGGGGTGCCCTAGCCTTAGGCTACGGAAGCCCTAGCCTTAGCCTAAGCCTAGGCGTACCCTAGCCTAAGTCTAGGGCTGCCCTAGCCTAAGCCTAGGGGTGTCCTAGGCTAAGGCTAGGGGTGACCTAGCCATAGTCTAGTGGAGCCCTATCCTTAGCCTAAGCTTAGGGGTGCCCTATGCGAAGCCTAGGGTTGCCCTAGCCTAAGCCTAGGGGTGCCCTAGCCTAAGCCTCGGGGTGCCCTAGCCCAAGCCTAGGGATGCCCTAGCTTTAGGCTAGAAGAGCCCTAGCCTTACCCTAAGCCTAGGGGTGCCCTAGACTAAGTCTAGGGGTGCCCTAGCATAAGCCTAGGGTTGCCCTAGCCTCAGCCTAGGGGTGCCCTAGCCTAAGGCTAGGGGTGCCCTAGCCTTAGTCTAGTGGAGCCCTCGCCCTAGCCAAAGCCTAGGGGTGCCCTATCCTAAGCCATGGGGTGCCCTAGCCTAAGCCTAGGTGTGGCCTAGCCTAAGCTTTGGGTTGCCCTAGCCTAAGCCTAGAGGTGCCCTAGCCTTAGGCTAGGTGAGCCCTAGCCTTAGACTAAGCCTAGGGGTGCCCTAGCCTAAGCCTAGGGGTGCCCTAGCCTAAGCCTACGGGTGTCCTAGCCTAAGCCTAGGGGTTGCCTAGCCTAAGCCTTGGGGTGCCCTAGCCTTAGGCTAGGGGAGCCCTAGCCTTAGTTTAGTGGAGCCCTAGCCTTAGCCTAAGCTTAGGGGTGCCCTATTCGGAGCCTAGGGGTGCCCTAGCCTTAGGCTAGGGGAGCCCTAGCCTTAGTCTAAGCCAAGGGGTGCCCTAGCCCAAGCCTAAGGATGCCTATAGTTAGGCTAGAGGAGCCCTAGCTTAGCCTAAGCCTAGGGGTGCCCTAGCCTAAGCCTAGGGGTGCCCTAGCCCAAGCCTAGGGGTGCCCTAGCCTAAGCCTAGGGGTGCCCTACACTAAGCCCAGGGTTTCCCTAGCCTAAGCCTAGGTGTGCCCTAGCCTTAGTCTAGTGGAACCCTAGCCTCAGCCTAAGCTTAGGGGTGCCCTATCCTAAGACTATTGTGCCCAAGCGTAAGCCTATGGGTCCCCTAGCCTAAGGCTAGGGAATGCCCTAGCCTTAGCCTAAGCCTAGGGGTGCCCTAGCCTAAGCCTAGGGGTGCCCTAGCCTAAGTCAAGGGGTATCCTAGCCTAAACCTAGGTGTACCCTAGCCTTAGGCTAGGGGAGTCCTCGCCTTAGCCGAAGCCTTGGGGTGCCCTAGCCTAAGCCTAGGGGTGCCCTAGCCTAAGGCTAGGGGTGCCCTATCCTAAGCCATTGGGTGCCCTAGCCTAAGCCTAGGTGTGGCCTTGCCTAAGCCTAGAGTTGCCCTAGCCTAAGCCTAGGGGTGCCCTAGCCTAAGCCTAAGGGTGTCCTAGCCTAAGGCTAGGGGTGCCCTAGCCTAAGCCTAGGGGTGCCCTAGTCTTAGGCTAGGGGAGCCCTAGCCTTAGCCTAAGCCTTGGGGCGCCCTAGCCTAAACCTAGGGGTTCCCTAGCCTAAACCTAGGGGTGACCTAGCCTAAGCCTAGGGGTGCCCTAGGCTAAGGCTAGGGGTGCCCTAGCCTTAGTTTAGTGGAGCCCTAGCCTTAGCCTAAGCTTAGGGGTGCCCTATGCTAAGCCTAAGGGTGCCCTAGCCTTAGGCTAGGGGAGCCCTAGCCTTAGTCTAAGCCTAGGGGTGCCCTAGCCCAAGCCTAGGGATGCCTATCGTTAGGCTAGAGGAGCCCTAGCTTAGCCTAATCCTAGGGGTGCCCTAATCTAAGCTAGGGGTGCCCTAGCCCAAGCCTAGGGGTGCAATACCCTAATCCTAGGGTTTCCCTAGCCTAAGCCTAGGGGTTCCCTAGCCTTAGTCTAGTGGAGCCCTAGTCTTAGGCTAAGCTTAGGGGTGCCCTATCCTAAGACTATTGTGCCCTAGCCTAAGCCTATGGGTACCCTAGCCTAAGGCTAGAGGAGCCCTAGCCTTATCCTAAGTCTAGGGGTGCCCTAGCCTAAGCCTAGGGGTGCCCTAACCTAAGTCAAGGGGTGCCCAATCTAAGCCTAGGTGTACCCTAGTCTTAGGCTAGGGGAGTCCTCGCCTTAGCCGAAGCCTTGGGGTGCCCTAGCCTAAGCCTAGGGGTGCCCTAACCCAAGCCTAGGGGTGCCCTAGCCCAAGCCTAGGGATGCCCTAGCGTTAGGCTAGAGGAGCCCTAACCTTAGCCTAAGCCTAGGGGTGCCCCATATTAAGCCTAGGGGTGCCCTAGCCTAAGTCTAGGGGTGCCTAGCCTAAGCATAGGGGTGCCCTATCCTAAGCCTAGGGGTTCCCTACCTAAGCTTAGGGGTGCCCTAGCCTAAGACTATTGTGCCCTAGCCTAAGCCTATGGGTACCCTAGCCTAAGGCTAGAGGAGCCCTAGCCTTATCCTAAGTCTAGGGGTGCCCTAGCCTAAGCCTAGGGGTGCCCTAACCTAAGTCAAGGGGTGCCCAATCTAAGCCTAGGTGTACCCTAGCCTTAGGCTAGGGGAGTCCTCGCCTTAGCCGAAGCCTTGGGGTGCCCTAGCCTAAGCCTAGGGGTGCCCTAACCCAAGCCTAGGGGTGCCCTAGCCCAAGCCTAGGGATGCCCTAGCGTTAGGCTAGAGGAGCCCTAACCTTAGCCTAAGCCTAGGGGTGCCCCATATTAAGCCTAGGGGTGCCCTAGCCTAAGTCTAGGGGTGCCTAGCCTAAGCCTAGGGGTGCCCTAGCCTAAGCATAGGGCTGCCCTAGCCTAAGCCTAGGGGTGCCCTAGCCTAGGCCTAGGGGTGCCCTAGCCTAGGCCTAGGGGTGCCCTAGCCTAGGCCTAGGGGTGCCCTAGCCTTAGGCTAGGGGAGCCCTAGCCTTAGCCTAAGCCTAGGTGTGCCCTAGCCTAAGCATAGGGCTGCCCTAGCCTAAGCCTAGGGGTGCCCTAGCCTAGGCCTAGGGGTGCCCTAGCCTAGGCCTAGGGGTGCCCAAGCCTAGGCCTAGGGGTGCCCTAGCCTAGCCCTAGGGGTGCCCAAGCCTAGGCCTAGGGGTGCCCTAGCCTAAGCCTAGGGGTGCACCAGCCTTAGGCTAGGGGAGCCCTAGCCTTAGCCTAAGCCTAGGGGTGCCCTAGCCTAAGCCTAGGGGTGCCCTAGCCTTAGGCTAGGGGAGCCCTAGCCTTAGCCTAAGCTTGGGGTGCCCTAGCCTAAACCTAGGGGTTCCCTAGCCTTGGGGTAGGGGAGCCCTAGCCTTAGCCTAATCCTAGGGGTGCCCTAGCCGAAGCCTAGGGATGCTCTAGCGTTAGGCTAGAGGAGCCCGAGCCTTAGCCTAAGACTAGGGGTGCCCTAGCCTAAGCCTAAGGGTGCCCTAGCCTAAGCCTAGGGGTGCCCTAGCCTAAGCCTAGGGATGCCCTAGCCTTAGCCTAAACCTAGGGGGCCCTAGCCTAAGCCTAGGGGTTCCCTAGCCTAAGCCTAGGGGTGCCCTAGCGTAAGGCTAGGGGTGCCCTAATCTTATTCCAGTGGAGCCCTAGCCTTACCCTAAGATTAGGGGTGCCCTATCCTAAGACATGGGGTGCCGTAGCCTAAGCCTAGCGGTGCCCTAGCCTAAGCCTAGGGTTGCCCAACCCTAAGCCTAGGGGTGCCCTAGTCTTAGGCTAAGCCTAGGGTTGCCTTAGCCTAAGCCTAGGGGTGCCCTAGCCTAAGCCTACGGGTTTCCTAGCCTAAGCCTAGGGGTGCCCTACCCTAAGCCTAGGGTTGCCCTAGCCTTAGGCTAGGGGAGCCCTAGCCTTAGCCAAAGCCTTGGGGCGCCCTACCCTAAACCTAGGGGTTCCCTAGCATAAGCCTAGGGGTGAGCTAGCCTAAGCCTAGGGGTGCCCTAGGTTAAGGCTAGGGGTGCCCTAGCCTAAGTCTAGGGGTGCCCTAGCTTAAGCCTAGGGGTACCCTAGCCTTAGGCTATGGGAGCCCTAGCCTTAGCCTAATCCTAGGGGTGCCCCAGCCTAAGCCTAGGGGTGCCCTAGCCTAAGTCTCGGGGTGCATAGCCTAAGCATAGGGGTTCCCTACCTAAGCCTAGGGGTGCCCTAGCCTATGCCTACGGGTGCCCTAGCCTAAGCTTAGTGGTGCCCTAGCCTTAGGCTACGGAAGCCCTAGCCTTAGCCTAAGCCTGGGATGCCCTAGCCTAAGTCTAGGGCTGCCCTAGCCTAAGCCTAGGGCTTCCCTAGCCTAAGCCTAGTGGTGCCCTATCCTAAGCCTAGGGGTGCCCTATCCTAAGCTTAGGGGTGCCCTAGCCTAAGCCTAGGGGTGCCCTAGCCTAAGCATAGGGGTGCCCTATCCTAAGCCTAGGGGTGCCCTAGCCTAAGCCTATCGGTGCCCTAGCCTAAGCCTACGGGTGTCCTAGCCTAAGCCTAGGGGTGCTCTAGCCAAATCCTTGGGGTGCCCTTGCCTTAGGCTAGGGGAGACCTAGCCTTAGCCTAAGCCTTGGGCGCCCTAGCCTAAACCTAGGGGTTCCCTAGCCTAAGCTTAGGGGTGACCTAGCCTAAGCCTACGGGTGCCCTAGGCTAAGGCTATGGGTGCCCTAGCCTTAGTCTAGTGGAGCCCTATCCATAGCCTAAGCTTAGGGGTGCCCTATGCTAAGCCTAGGTTTGCCCAAGCCTAAGCCTAGGGGTGCCCTAGCCTAAGCCTAGGGGTGCCCTAGCCTAAGCCTAAGGGTGCCCTAGCCCAAGCCTAGGGATGCCCTAGCTTTAGGCTAGAGGAGCCCTAGCCTTACCCTAAGCCTAGGGGTGCCCTAGCCTAAGTCTAGGGGTGCCCTAGCATAAGCCTAGGGGTACCCTAGCCTTAGGCTAGGGGAGCCCTAGCCTTAGCCTAAGCCTAGTGATGCCCCATACTAAGCCTAGGGGTGCCCTAGCCTAAGTCTAGGGGTTCCCTACCTAAGCTTAGGGGTGCCCTAGCCTAAGCCAACGGGTGTCCTAGCCTAAGCCTAGGGGTGCCTTAGCCTTAGGCTAGGGAAGCCCTAGCCTTAGCCTAAGCCTAGGGGTGCCCTAGCCTAAGCCTAGGGGTGCCCTAGCCTAAACCTAGGGGTGCCCTAGCCTAAGCCTATGGCTGCCCTAGCCTAAGCCCAGGGGTGCCCTAGCCTAAGCCTAGGGGTGCCCTAGCCTAAGCCTAGGGGTGCCCTAGCCTAAGGTTAGGGGTGCCCTAGCCTTAGGCTAGGGGAGCCCTAGCCTTAGCCTAAGCCTAGGGGTGCCCTAGCCTAAGCCTACGGGTGTCCTAGCCTAAGCCTAGGGGTGCCCTAGCCTAAGCATAGGGGTGCCCAAGCCTTAGGCTAGGGGAGCCCTAGCCTTAGCCTAAGCCTTGGGGCACCCTAACCTAAACCTAGGGGTTCCCTAGCCTTAGGCTAGGGGAGCCCTAGCCTTAGCCTAAGCCTAGGGGTGTCCTAGCCGAAGCCTAGGGATGCCCTAGCGTTAGGCTAGAGGAGCCCTAGCCGTAGCCTAAGCCTAGGGGTGCCCTAGCCTAAGCCTAGAGGTTCCCTAGCCTAAGTCTAGGGGTGCCCTAGCCTAAGCCTAGGGGTACCCTAGCCTGTGGCTAGAGGAGCCCTAGCCTTAGCCTAAGCCTAGGGGTGCCCTAGCCTAAGCCTAAGGGTGCCCTAGCCTAAGCCTATGGGTCCCCTAGCCTAATCCTAGGGATGCCCTAGCCTTAGCCTAAACCTAGGGGGCCCTAGCCTAAGCCTAGGGGTGCCCTAGCCTAAGCCTAGGGGTGCCCTAGCCCAAGCCTAGGGATGCCGTAGCATTAGGCTAGAGGAACCCTAGCCTTACCCTAACCTAGGGGTGCCCTAGCCTAAGTCTAGGGCTGCCCTAGAATAAGCCTAGGGGTACCCTAGCCATAGGCTAGGGGAGCTCTAGCCTTAGCCTAAGCCTAGGGGTGCCCCATACTAAGCCTAGGGGTGTCCTAGCCTAAGTCTAGGGGTGCCTAGCCTAAGCATAGGGGTGCCCTATCCTAAGCCTAGGGGTTCCCTACCTAAGCTTAGGAGTGCCCTAGCCTTAGGCTAGGGAAGCCCTAACCTTAGCCTAAGCCTAGGGGTGCCTTAGCCTAAGCCTAGGGCTGCCCTAGCCTAAGCCTAGGGGTGCCCAAGCCTAAGACTATGGGTGCCCTAGCCTAAGCCTAGGGGTGCCCTAGCCTAAGCCTAGGGGTGCCCTAGCCTAAGCCTAGGGGTGCCCTAGCCTAATCCTAGGCGTGCCCTTGCCTAAGCCTAGGGGTGCCCTTGCCTAATCCTAGGTGTGCCCTAGCCTTAGGCTAGGGGAGCCCTAGCCTTAGCCTAAGCCTAGGGGTGCCCTAGCCTAAGCCGAGGGGTGCCCTAGCCTAAGCCGAGGGGTGCCCTAGCCTAAGCCTAGGGGTGCCCTAGCCTAAGCCTAGGGGTTCCCTAGCCTAAGCCTAGGGGTGCCCTAGCCTTAAGCTAGGGGAGCCCTAGCCTTAGCCTAGGCCTTGGGGCGCACTAGCCTAAACCTAGGGGTTCCCTAGCCTTAGGCTAGGGGAGCCCTAGCCTTAGCCTAAGCTTAGGGGTGCCCTATCCGAAGCCTTGGGATGCCCTAGCGTTAGGGTAGAGGAGCCCTAGCCTTAGCCTAAACTAGGGGTGTCCTAGCCTAAGCCTAGAGGTGCCCAATCCTAAGTTTAGGGGTGTCCTAGCCTAAGCCTAGTGGTACCCTAGCCTAAGCCTACGGTTGCCCTAGCCTAAGCCTGGGGGTGCCCTAGCGTAAGGCTAGGGGTGCCCTAGCCTTAGTACAGTGGAGCCCTAGCCTTAGCCTAAGCCTAGGGGTGCCCTAGACTAAGACATGGGGTGCCGTAGCCTAAGCCTAGGGGTACCCTAGCCGAAGCCTAGGGTTGCCCTACCCTAAGTCTAGGGTTGCCCTAGTCTTAGCTAGGGGAGCCCTAGCCTTAGCCTAAGCCTAGTGGTGCCCTTTCCTAAGCCTAGGGGTGCCCTAGCCTAAGCCTACTGGATTCCTAGCCTAAGCCTAGGGGTGCCCTAGCCTAAGCCTAGGAGTGCCCTAGCCTAAGCTTAGGGGTGCCCTAGCCTAAGTCTTGGGGTGCCCTAGCCTAAGCCTAGATGTACCCTAGCCTTAGGCTAGGGGAGTCCTCACCTTAGCCGAAGCCTTGGGGTGCCCTAGCCTAAGCCTTCTGGTGCCCTAGCCTAAGCCTAGGGGTGTCCTAGCCCAAGCCTAGGGATGCCCTAGCGTTAGGCTAGAGGAGCCCTAGCCTTACCCTAAGCCTAGGGGTGCCCTAGCCTAAGCCTTGGGGTGCCCTAGCCTAAGCCTAGGGGTGCCCTAGCCTAAGGCTAGGGGTGCCCCAGTCTTAGGCTAGGGGAGCGCTAGCCTTAGTCTAAGCTTAGGGGTGCCCTAGCCTAAGCCTAGGTGTGCCTTAGCCCAAGCCTAGGGATGCCCTAGCGTTAGGCTAGAGGAGCCCTAGCTTAGCCTAAGCCTAAGGGTGCCCTAGCCTAAGCCTAGGGGTGCCCTAGCCTAAGTCTAGGGTGCCCTAGCCTAAGCCTAGGTGTACCCTAGCCTTAGGCTAGGGGAGACCTCGCCTCAGCCGAAGGCTTGGGGTGCCCTAGCCTAAGCCTAGGGGTGCCCTATCCTAAGCATAGGGGTGCCCTAGCCCAAGCCTAGGGATGCCCTAGTGTTAGGCTAGAGGAGCCCTAGACTTAGCCTAAGCCTAGGGGTGCCCCAGCCTAAGCCTCGGGGTGCCCTAGACAAAGTCTAGGGGTGCCTAGCCTAAGCATAAGGGTGCCCTAACCTAAGCCTAGGGGTTCCCTAGCTAAGCCTAGGGGTGCCCTAGACTAAGCTTACAGGTGCCCTAGCCTAAGCCTAGGGGTGCCCTAAACTTAGGCTAGGGAAGCCCTAGCCTTAGCCTAAGCCTAGGGGTGCCCTAGCATAAGCCTAGGGGTGCTCTATCCTAAGGCTAGGGGTGCCCTAGCCTAAGCTTAGGGGTGCCCTAGCCTAAGCCTTGGGGTGCCCTAGCCTAAGCCTAGGGGTGCCCTATCCTAAGGTTAGGGGTGCCTTAGCCTTAGGCTAGGGGAGCCCTAACCTTAGCCTATGCCTAGGGGTGCCCTAGCCTAAGATAGGGGTGCCCTAGCCTAAGATAAGGGTGCCCTAGCCTAAGCCTAGGGGTGCCCTAGCCTAAGACTAGGGGTGCCCTAGCCTAAGCCTAGGGGTGCCCTATCCTAAGCTTAGGGGCTCCCTATCCTAAGCCTAGGGGTGCCCTATCCTAAGACTAGGGGTGCCCTATCCTAAGCCTAGGGGTGCCCTTGCCTAAGCCTAGGGGTGCCCTTGCCTAAGCCTAGGGGTGCCCTAGCCTTAGGCTAGCGGAGCCCTAGCCTTAGCCTAAGCCTAGGGGTGCCCTAGCCTAAGCCTAGAGGTGCCCTAGCCTAAGCGTACGGTTGTCCTAGCCTAAGCCTAGGGGCGCCCTAGCCTACACCTAGGGGTTCCCTAGCCTTAGCCTAAGCTTAAGGGTGCCCTAGCCGAAGCCTAGGGATGCCCTAGCGTTAGGCTAGAGGAGCCCTAGGCTTAGCCTAACCCTAGGGGTGTCCTAGCCTAAGCCTAGAGGTGCCCTAGCCTAAGTCTAGGGGTGTCCTAGCCTAAGCCTAGGGGTACCCTAGCCTTAGGCTAGAGGAGCCATAGCCTTAGCCTAAGCCTAGTGGTGCCCTAGCCTAAGCCTAAGGGTGCCTTAGCCTAAGCCTAGGGGTCCCCTAGCCTAAGCCTAGGGATGCCCTAGCCTTAGCCTAAACCAAGGGGGCCCTAGCCTCAGCCTAGGTGTGCCCTAGCCTAAGCCTAGGGGTGCCCTAGCCTGAGCCTACGGTTGCCCTAGCCTAAGCCTAGGGGTGCCCTAGCGTAAGCCTAGGGTTGCCCTACCCTAAACCTAGGGGTGCCCTAGTCTTAGGCTAGGGGAGCCCTAGCCTTAGCCTAAGCCTAGGGGTGCCCTAGCCTAAGCCTAGGGGTGCCCTAGCCTAAGCCTACGGGTTTCCTAGCCTAAGCCTAGGGGTGCCCTACCCTAAGCCTAGGGTTCCCCCAGCCTTAGTTTAGGGGAGCCCTAGTCTTAGCCAAAGCCATGGGGCGCCCTAGCCTAAACCTAGGGGTTCCCTAGCCTAAGCATAGAGATGAGCTAGCCTAAGCCTTGGAGTGCCCTAGGCTAAGGCTAGGGGTGCCCAGCCTTAGTCTAGTGGAGCCCTAGCCTTACCCTAAGCTTAGGGGTGCCCTATCCTAAGCCTAGGGGTGCCCTAGCCTAAGCCTAGGGATGCCCTAGCGTTAGGGTAGAGGAGCCCTAGCCATAGCCTAAGCCTAGGCGTGCCCTAGCCTAAGCCTAGGGGTGCCCTAGCCTAAGTCTTGGGGTGCCCTAGCCTAAGCCTAGGTGTACCCTAGCCTTAGGCTAGGGGAGTACTCGCCTTAGCCGAAGCCTTGGGGTGCCCTAGCCTAAGCCTTGGGGTGCCCTAGCCTAAGCCTAGGGGTGCCCTACCCCAAGCCTAGAGATGCCCTAGCGTTAGGCTAGAGGAGCCCTAGCCTTACCCTAAGCCTAGGGGTGCCCAAGCCTAAGCCTAGGGGTGCCCTAGCCTAAGCCTAGGGGTGCCCTAGCCTTAGGCTAGGGGAGCCCTAGCCTTAGTCTAAGCCTAGGGGCGCCCTAGCATAAGCCTAGGGGTGACCTACCCTAAGCCTAGGGGTGCCCTAGCCTAAGTCTAGGGGTGCCCTAGCCTAAGCCTAGGTGTACCCTAGCCTTAGGCTAGGGGAGACCTCGCCACAGCCGAAGGCTTGGGGTGCACTATTCTAAGCTTAGGGGTGCCCTAGCCTAAGCCTAGGGGTGCCCTAGCCCAAGGATGGGATGCCCTAGCGTTAGGCTAGAGGAGACCTAGACTTAGCCTAAGCTTAGGGGTGCCCCAGCCTAAGCCCAGGGGTGCCCAAGCCTGTCTAGGGGTGCCTAGCCTAAGCATAAGGGTGCCCTAACCTAGGCCTAGGGGTTCCCTACCTAAGCCTAGGGGTGCCCTAACCTAAGCCTACGGGTGCCCTAGCCTAAGCCTAGGGGTGCCCTAGCCTTAGGCTAGGGAAGCCCTAGCCTTAGCCTAAGGCCAGCGGTGCCCTAGCATAAGCCTAGGGCTGCCCTATCCTAAGCCTAGGGGTGCCCTAGCCTAAGCCTAGGGGTGCCCTAGCCTAAGCCTAGGGGTGCCCTAGCCTAAGCCTAGGGGTGCTCTATCCTAAGCCTAGGGATGCCCTAGCCTAAGCTTAGGGGTGCCCTAGCCTAAGGCTAGGGGTGCCCTAGCCTTAGGCTAGGGGAGCCCTAGCCTTAGCCTAAGCCTAGGGGTGCCCTAGCCTAAGATAGGGGTGCCCTAGCCCAAGCCTAGGGGTGCCCTAGCCTAAGTCTTGGGGTGCCCTAGCCTAAGCCTAGATGTACCCTAGCCTTAGGCTAGGGGAGTCCTCACCTTAGCCGAAGCCTTGGGGTGCCCTAGCCTAAGCCTTCGGGTGCCCTAGCCTAAGCCTAGGGGTGTCCTAGCCCAAGCCTAGGGATGCCCTAGCGTTAGGCTAGAGGAGCCCTAGCCTTACCCTAAGCCTAGGGGTGCCCTTGCCTAAGCCTTGTGGTGCCCTAGCCTAAGCCTAGGGGTGCCCTAGCCTAAGGCTAGGGGTGCCCCAGTCTTAGGCTAGGGGAGCCCTAGCCTTAGTCTAAGCCTAGGGGTGCCCTAGCCTAAGCCTAGGGGTGCCTTAGCCCAAGCCTAGGGATGAGCTAGCGTTAGGCTAGAGGAGCCCTAGCTTAGCCTAAGCCTAGGGGTGCCCTAGCCTAAGCCTAGGGGTGCCCTAGCCTAAGTCTAGGGGTGCCCTAGCCTAAGCCTAGGTGTACCCTAGCCTTAGGCTAGGGGAGACCTCGCCTCAGCCGAAGGCTTGGGGTGCCCTAGCCTAAGCCTAGGGGTGCCCTATCCTAAGCCTAGGGGTGCGCTAGCCCAAGCCTAGGGATGCCCTAGTGTTAGGCTAGAGGAGCCCTAGACTTAGCCTAAGCCTAGGGGTGCCCCAGCCTAAGCCTCGGGGTGCCCTTGACAAAGTCTAGGGGTGCCTAGCCTAAGCATAAGGGTGCCCTAACCTAAGCCTAGGGGTTCCCTAGCTAAGCCTAGGGGTGCCGTAGACTAAGCTTACGGGTGCCCTAGCCTAAGCCTAGGGGTGCCCTAAACTTAGCCTAGGGAAGCCCTAGCCTTAGCCTAAGCCTAGGGGTGCCCTAGCATAAGCCTAGGGGTGCTCTATCCTAAGGCTAGGGGTGCCCTAGCCTAAGCTTAGGGGTGCCCTAGCCTAAGCCTTGGGGTGCCCTAGCCTAAGCCTAGGGGTGCCCTATCCTAAGGTTAGGGGTGCCTTAGCCTTAGGCTAGGGGAGCCCTAGCCTTAGCCTAAGCCTAGGGGTGCCCTAGCCGAAGATAAGGGTGCCCTAGCCTAAGCCTAGGGGTGCCCTAGCTTAAGCCTAGGGGTGCCCTAGCCTAAGCCTAGGGGTGCCCTAGCCTAAGACTAGGGGTGCCCTAGCCTAAGCTTAGGGGTGCCCTATCCTAAGCTTAGGGGCTCCCTATCCTAAGCCTAGGGGTGCCCTATCCTAAGACTAGGGGTGCCCTATCCTAAGCCTAGGGGTGCCCTTGCCTAAGCCTAGGGGTGCCCTTGCCTAAGCCTAGGGGTGCCCTAGCCTTAGGCTAGCGGAGCCCTAGCCTTAGCCTAAGCCTAGGGGTGCCCTATCCTAAGCCTAAAGGTGCCCTAGCCTAAGCCTACGGTTGTCCTAGCCTAAGCCTAGGGGCGCCCTAGCCTACACCTAGGGGTTCCCTAGCCTTAGCCTAAGCTTAGGGGTGCCCTAGCCGAAGCCTAGGGATGCCCTAGCGTTAGGCTAGAGGAGCCCTAGGCTTAGCCTAAGCCTAGGGGTGTCCTAGCCTAAGCCTAGGGGTACCCTAGCCTTAGGCTAGAGGAGCCATAGCCTTAGCCTAAGCCTAGTGGTGCCCTAGCCTAAGCATAAGGGTGCCCTAGCCTAAGCCTAGGGGTGCCCTACCCTTAGCCTAAACCAAGGGGGCCCTAGCCTCAGCCTAGGTGTGCCCTAGCCTAAGCCTAGGGGTGCCCTAGCCTGAGCCTACGGTTGCCCTAGCCTAAGCCTAGGGGTGCCCTAGCGTAAGGCTAGGGGTGCCCTAGCCTTAGTACAGTGGAGCCCTAGCCTTAGCCTAAGCCTAGGGGTGCCCTAGACTAAGACATGGGGTGCCGTAGCCTAAGCCTAGGGGTGCCCTAGCCTAAGCTTAGGGTTGCCCTACCCTAAACCTAGGGGTGCCCTAGTCTTAGGCTAGGGGAGCCCTAGCCTTAGCCTAAGCCTAGGGGTGCCCTAGCCTAAGCCTAGAGGTGCCCTAGCCTAAGCCTACGGGTTTCCTAGCCTAAGCCTAGGGGTGCCCTACCCTAAGCCTAGGGTTCCCCCAGCCTTAGGTTAGGGGAGCCCTAGCCTTAGCCAAAGCCATGGGGTGCCCTAGCCTAAACCTAGGGGTTCCCTAGCCTAAGCATAGAGGTGAGCTAGCCTAAGCCTTGGAGTGCCCTAGGCTAAGGCTAGGGGTGCCCTAGCCTTAGTCTAGTGGAGCCCTAGCCTTACCCTAAGCTTAGGGGTGCCCTATCCTAAGCCTAGGGGTGCCCTATCCTAAGGCTAGGGGAACCCTAGCCTTAGTCTAAGCCTAGGGGTGCCCTAGCCTAAGCCTAGGGATGCCCTAGCGTTAGGGTAGAGGAGCCCTAGCCATAGCCTAAGCCTAGGCGTGCCCTAGCCTAAGCCTAGGGGTGCCCTAGCCTAAGTCTTGGGGTGCCCTAGCCTAAGCATAGGGGTGCCCTAGCCTTAGGCTAGGGGAGCCCTAGCCTTAGTCTAAGCCTAGGGGCGCCCTAGCATAAGCCTAGGGGTGACCTAGCCTAAGCCTAGGAGTGCCCTAGCCTAAGCCTAGGGGTGCCCTAGCCTAAGCCTAGGGGTGCCCTAGCCCAAGAATGGGATGCCCTTGCGTTAGGCTAGAGGAGCCCTAGACTTAGCCTAAGCCTAGGGGTGCCCCAGCCTAAGCCCAGGGGTACCCTAGCCTGTCTAGGGGTGCCTAGCCTAAGCATAAGGGTGCCCTAGCCTAAGTCAAGGGGTGCCCTAGCCTAAGCCTAGGGGTGCCCTAGCCTTAGGCTAGGGAAGCCCTAGCCTTAGCCTGAGCCCCGGGGGTGCCCTAGCATAAGCCTAGGGCTGCCCTATCCTAAGCCTAGGGGTGCCCTAGCCTAAGCCTACGGGTGCCCTAGCCTAAGCCTAGGGGTGCCCTAGCCTTAGGCTAGGGAAGCCCTAGCCTTAGCCTAAGCCCAGGGGTGCCCTAGCCTAAGCCTAGGGCTGCCCTATCCTAAGCCTAGGGGTGCCCTAGCCTAAGCCTAGGGGTGCCCTAGCCTAAGCCTAGGGGTGCTCTATCCTAAGCCTAGGGATGCCCTAGCCTAAGCTTAGGGGTGCCCTAGCCTGAGGCTAGGGGTGCCCTAGCCTTAGGCTAGGGGAGCCCTAGCCTTAGCCTAAGCCTAGGGGTGCCCTAGCCTAAGATAGGGGTGCCCTAGCCTTAGTCTAAGCCTAGGGGTGCCCTAGCCTTAGGCTAGGGGAGCCCTAGCCTTAGTCTAAGCCTAGGGGTGCCCTAGCCTAAGCCTAGGTGTGCCTTAGCCCAAGTCTAGGGATGCCCTAGCGTTAGGCTAGAGGAGCCCTAGCTTAGCCTAAGCCTAGGGGTGCCCTAGCCTTAGCCTAGGGGTGCCCTAGCCTTAGGCTAGGGGAGACCTCGCCTCAGCCGAAGGCTTGGGGTGCCCTAACCTAAGCCTAGGGGTGCCCTAGTCTAAGCCTAAGGGTGCCCTAGCCTTAGACTAGGGGAGTCCTAGCCTTAGCCTAAGCCTAGGGGTGCCCTAGCCTAAGCCTAGGGGTGCCCTAACCCAAGCTTAGGGATGCCGTAGCGTTAGGCTAGAGGAACCCTAGCCTTACCCTAAGCCTAGGGGTGCCCTAGCCTAAGTCTAGGGGTGCCCTAGCCTAAGTCTAGGGGTGCCCTAGCCTAAGTCAAGGGGTGCCCTAGCCTAAGCCTAGGGGTGCCCTAGCGTAAGCCTAGGGGTGCCTTAGCCCAGGCCTAGGGATGCCGTAGCGTTAGGCTAGAGGAACCCTAGCCTTACCCTAAGCCTAGGGGTGCCCTAGCCTAAGTCTAGGGGTGCCCTAGTATAAGCCTAGGGGTACCCTAGCCTTAGGATAGGGGAGCCCTAGCCTTAACCTAAGCCTAGGGGTGCCCCATACTAAACCTAGGGGTGCCCTAGCCTAAGTCTAGGGGTGCCTAGCCTAAGCATAGGGGTGCCCTATCCTAAGCCTAGGGGTTCCCTACCTAAGCTTAGGGGTGCCCTAGCCTAAGCCTAGGGGTGCCCTAGCCTTAGGCTAGGGAAGCCCTAACCTTAGCCTAAGCCTAGGGGTGCCCTAGCCTAAGCCTAGGGCTGCCCTAGCCTAAGCCTAGGGGTGCCCTAGCCTAAGCCTAGGGGTGCCCTAGCCTAAGCCTAGGGGTGCCCTAGCCTAAGCCTAGGGGTGCCCTAGCCTAAGCCTAGAGGTGCCCTAGCCTAAGCCTAGGGGTGCCCTAGCCTAAGCCTAGGGGTGCCCTAGCCTAAGCCTAGTGGTGCCCTATCCTAAGCCTAGGGGTGCCCTATCTTAAGCCTAGGGGTACCCTATCCCAAGCCTAGGGGTGCCCTAGCCCAAGCCTAGGGGTGCCCTTGCCGAAGCCTAGGGGTGCCCTAGCCTTAGGCTAGGGGAGCTCTAGCTTTAGCCTAAGCCTAGGGGTGCCCTAGCCTAAGCCTAGGGGTGCCCTAGCCTAAGCCTACGGTTGTCCTAGCCTAAGCCTAGGGGTGCCCTAGCCTAAGCCTAGGGGTGCCCTAGCCTTAGGCTAGGGGAGCCCTAGCCTTTGCCTAAGCCTTGGGGCGCCCTAGCCTAAAACTAGGGGTTCCCTAGGCTTAGGCTTGAGGAGCCCTAGCCTTAGCCTAAGCCTAGGGGTGTCCTAGCCTAAGCCTAGAGGTGCCCTAACCTAAGTCTAGGGGTGTCCTAGCCTAAGCCCAGGGGTACCCTAGCCTTAGGCTAGAGGAGCCATAACCTTAGCCTAAGCCTTGGGGTGCCCTAGCCTAAGCCTAAGAGTGACCTAGCCTAAGCCTAGCGGTCCCCTAGCCTAAGCCTAGGCATGCCCTAGCCTTAGCCTAAACCTAGGGGGCCCTTGCCTAAGCCTAGGGGTGCCCTAGCCTAAGATTAGGGGTGCCCTAGCCTAAGCCTACGGTTGACCTAGCCTAAGCCTAGGGGTTCCCTAGCGTAAGGCTAGGGGTGCCCTAGCCTTAGTACAGTGGAGCCCTAGCCTTAGCCTAATTCTAGGGGTGCCCTATTCTAAGACATGGGGTGCCCTATCCTAAGCCTAGGGTTGCCCTACCCTAAGCCTAGGGGTGCCCTAGCCTAAGCCTAGGGGTGCCCTATCCTAAGCCTACGGGTTTCCTAGCCTAAGCCTAGGGGTGCCCTACCCTAAGCCTAGGGTTCCCCTAGCCTTAGGCTAGGGGAGCCCTAGCCTTAACCAAAGCCTTGGGGCGCCCTAGCCTAAACCTAGGGGTTCCCTAGGCTAAGCCTAGGGGTGAGCTAGCCTAAGCCCAGTGGTGCCCTATCCTAAGGCTAGGGGTGCCCTAGCCTTAGGCTAGGGTAGCCCTAGCCTTAGTCTAAGCCTAGGGGTGCCCTAGCCCAAGCCTAGGGATGCCCTAGCGTTAGGCTAGGGGTGCCCTAGCCTAAGTCTTGGGGTGCCCTAGCCTAAGCCTAGGTGTACCCTAGCCTTAGTTTAGGGGAGTCCTCGCCTTAGCAGAAGCCTTTGGGTGCACTAGACTAAGCCTTGGGGTGCCCTAGCCTAAGCCTAGGGGTGCCCTAGCCCAAGCCTATGGATGCCCTAGCGTTAGGCTAAAGGAGCCCTAGCCTTACCCTAAGCCTAGGGGTGCCCTAGCCTAAGCCTAGGGGTGCCCTAGCCTTAGTCTAAGCCTATGGGTGCCCTAGCCTTAGGCTAGGGGAGCCCTAGCCTTAGTCTAAGCCTAGGGGTGCCCTAGCCTAAGCCTAGGGGTGCCTTAGCCCAAGTCTAGGGATGCCCTAGCGTTATGCTAGAGGAGCCCTAGCTTAGCCTAAGCCTAGGGGTTCCCTAGCCTAAGCCTAGGGGTGCCCTAGCCTAAGTCTAGGGGTGCCCTAGCCTAAGCCTAGGTGTACCCTAGCCTTAGGCTAGGGGAGACCTCGCCTCAGCCGAAGGCTTGGGGTGCCCTAACCTAAGCCTAGGGGTGCCCTAGCCTAAGCCTAGGCGTGCCCTAGCCCAAGCCTAGGGATGCCCTAGCGTTAGTTTAGAGGAGCCCTAGACTTAGCCTAAGCCTAGGGGTGCCCCAGCCAAAGCCTAGGGGTGCCCTAGCCTAAGTCTAGGAGTGCCTAGCCTAAGCATAAGGGTGCCCTAACATAAGCCTAGGGGTTCCCTACCTAAGCCTAGGGGTGCCCTTGCCTAAGCTTACGGGTGCCCTAGCCTAAGCCTAGGGGTGCCCTAGCCTTAGGCTAGGGGTGCCCTAGCCTTAGGCTAGGGAAGCCCTAGCCTTAGCCTAAGCCTAGGGGTGCCCTAGCATAAGCCTAGGGCTGCCCTATCCTAAACCTAGGGGTGCCCTAGCCTAAGCCTAGGGGTGCCCTAGCCTAAGCCTAGGGGTGCTCTAACCTAAGCCTAGGGGTGCCCTAGCCTAAGCTTAGGGGTGCCCTAGCCTAAGGCCAGGGGTGCCCTAGCCTTAGGCTAGGGGAGCCCTAGCCTTAGCCTAAGCCTAGGGGTGCCTCAGCCTAAGATAGGGGTGCCCTAGCCTAAGCCTAGGGGTGCCCTAGTCTAAGAGTAAGGGTGCCCTAGCCTTAGACTAGGGGAGCCCTAGCCTTAGCCTAAGCCTAGGGGTGCCCTAGCCTAAGCCTAGGGGTGCCCTAGCCTAAGCCTAGGGGTGCCCTAGCCTTAGGCTAGGGGATCCCTAGCCTTAGCCTAAGCCTAGGGGTGCCCTAGCCTAAGTGTAGGGGTGCCCTAGCCTGAGCCTAGGGGTGCCCTAGCCTAAGCCTCGGGGTGCCTTAGCCTAAGCCTAGGGGTCCCCTAGCGTTAGCCTACGCCTTGGGGTGCCCTAGCCTAAACCTACGGGACTCCTAGCCATAGCCTAAGCCTAGGAGTGCCCTAGCCTGAGCCTAGGGGTGCCGTAGCCTTAGCCTAGGGGTGCCCTAGCCTAAGCCTAGGGGAGCCCTAGCTTTAGCCTAAGCCTAGTTGTGCCCTAGCCTAAATTTAGGCGTGCCCTAGCCTAAGCCTAGGGGTGCCTTAGCCTAAGCCTAGGGGTCCCCTATCCTTAGCCTAAACCTAGGGGTGCCCTAGCTTAAGCCTAGGCGTGCCCTAGCCTGAGCCTAGGGGTGCCCTAGCCTGAGCCAAGGGGTGCCCTAGCCTGAGCCTATGGGTGCCCTAGCCTGAGGCTTTGGGAGCCCTAGCTTTAGTCTAGCCTAGGATTGCCCTAGCCTAAGCCTAGGGGTGCCATAGCCTGAGTCTAGGGGTGCCCTAGCCTGAGGTTAGGGGAGCCGTAGCCTTAGTCCAAGCCTACGGGTGCCCTAGCCTAAGCCTAGGGGTTCCCTAGCCGAAGCCTAGGGGTGCCCAACCTCAGCCTACGGGTGCCCTCGCCTTAGGCTTGGGGAGCCCTAGCCTTAGCGTAAGCCTAGGGGTGCCGTAGCCTAAGCCTAGGGATGCCCTAGCCTGAGCCTAGGGTTGCCCTAGCCTTAGGCTAGGGGAGCCCTAGCCTTAGCCTAAGCCTAGGGGTGCCCTTGCCTAAGCCTACAGGTGCCCTAGCCTAAGCCTAGGGGTGCCCTAGCCTAACACTAGGGGTGCCCTAGCCTTAGGCTAGGGGAGCACTAGCCTTAGCCTAAGCTTATGGGTGCTCTAGCCTAAGCCTATGGGTGCTCTAGCCTAAGCCTAGGGGTGCCCTAGCCTAAGCTTAGGGGTGGCCTAGCCTAAGCCTAAGGGTGCCCTAGCCTAAGCCTAGTGGTACCCTAGCCTTAGGCTAGGGGAGCCCTAGCCTTAGTCGAAGCCTTGGATTGCCCTAGCCTAAGACTAGGGGTGCCCTAGCCTAAGCTTAGGGGTGCCCTAGCCTAAGCCCAGGGGTCCCTAGCCTAAGCCTAGGGGTGTCATAGTGTTAGTCGAGGGGAGCCCTAGCCTTAGCCTAATCCTAGGGGTGCCCTAGCTTAAGCCTAGGAGTGCCCTAGCCAAAGCCTAGGGGTGCCCTAGCCTTAGGATAGGGGAGACCTAGCCTTAGCCTAATCCTAAGGGTGCCCTAGCCTAAGCCTAGGAGTGCCCTAGCCAAAACCTAGGGGTGCCCTAGCCTTAGGATAGGGGAGACCTAGCCTTAGCCTAAGCCTACGGCTGCCCTAGCTTAAGCACAGGGGTGCCCTAGCCTAAGCCTCGGGGTGCCCTAGCCTTAGGCTAGGGGAGCCCTAGCCTTAGCCTAAGCCTATGGGTGCCCTAGCCTCAGCCTAGGGGTTCCCTAGCCTCAGCCTAGGGGTGCCCTAGCCTAAGTTTAGGAGTGCCCTAGCCTAAGCCTAGGGGTGCCTTAGACTAAGCCTAGGGGTGACCTAGCCTTAACCTAAGCCTAGGGGTGCCCTAGCCTAAGCCTAAGGGTGTCCTAACCTAAGACTAGGGTGCCCTTGCCTAAGCCTAGGGATGCCGTAGCCAAAGCCTAGGGGTCCCCTAGCCTTAGCCTAAGCCTAGGGGTGCCCTAGCCTAAACTTAGGGGTGCCGTAGTTTAAGCCTAGGGGTGCCTTAGCCTAAGCCTAGGGGTCGCCTAGCCTTAGCCTAAGCCTATTGGTGCCCTAGCCTACGCCTATTGGTGCCCTAGCCTAAGCCTAGGGGTGCCCTAGCCATAGCCTAGGGGAGCCCTAGCCTTAGCCTAAGCTTAGTGGTGCCCGAGCCTAAGCCTAGGGTTGCCCAAGCCTAAGCCCAGGGGTGTCCTACGGTTGCCCTAGCCTGAGGCTAGGGGAGCCCTAGCCTGAGCCTACGGGTGCCCTAGGGTGAGGCTAGGGGAGCACTAGCCTTTGTCTAGCCTATGATTGCCATAGCCTAAGCCGAGGGGTGCCCTATCCTAAGCCTACGGGTGCCCTCTCCTTAGGCTATTGGAGCCCTAGCCTTAGCCTAAGCCTAGGGGTGCCGTAGCCATAGCCTAGGGGAGCCCTAGCATTAACCTAAGCTTAGGGGTGGCCGAGCCTAAGCCTAGGGTTGCCCTAGCCTTAGCCTAGGGGTGCCCTAGCCTAAGCCTAGGGGTGCCCTAGCCATAGCCTAAGGGAGCCCTAGCCTAAGCTTAGGGGTGCCCGAGCCTAAGCCTAGAGTTGCCCTAGCCTAAGCCTAGGGGTGCCCTAGCCTAACCATAGTGGTACCCTAGCCTTAGGCTAGGGGAGCACTAGCCTTAGCCTAAGCCTAGGGGTGCCCTAGCCTAAGCCTAGGCGTGCCCTAGCCTAAGCCTAGTGGTGCCCTACCCTAAGCCTAGGGGTGCCCTAGCATAAGCCTAGGCTTGCCCTAGCCTTAGGCTAGCTGAGCCCTAGCCTAAGCCTAAGCCTAGGGGTGCCCTAGCCTAAGCCTAGGGGTGCCCTAGCCTAAGCCTAGGGGTGCGCTAGCCTAAGCCTAGGGGTGCCCTAGCCTTAGGCTAGGGGTGCCCAGGCCTTAGGATAGAGGAGCCCTAGCCTTAGACTAAGCCTATGGCTGCCCTAGCCTAAGCCTATGTCTGCCCTAGCCTAAGCCTAGGGTTGCCCTAGCCTAAGCCTAGGGGTGCCCTAGCCTAAGCCTAGGGGTGCCCTAGCCTAAGCCTAGGGGTGCCCTAGCCTAATCCTAGGGGTGCCCTAGCCTCAGCCTAGGGGTGCCCTAGCCTCAGCCTAGGGGTGCCCTAGCCTAAGGCTAGGGGTGCCCAGACCTTAGGATAGAGGAGCCCTAGCCTTAGCCTAACCCTAGTGGTGCCCTAGCCTTAGGCTAGGGGAGCACTCGCCTTAGCCTAAGCCTAATTGTGCCCTAGCCTAAGCCTAGGGGTGACCTAGCCTAAGCCAAGGGGTGCCCTAGCCTTAGAGTAAGAATAGGGGTACCCTAGCCTAAGCCTAGGGGTGCCCTAGCCTAACTCTAGGGGTGCCCAGGCCTTAGGCTAGAGGAGCCCTAGCCTTAGCCTAAGCCTATGGCTGCCCTAGCCTAAGCCTAGGGATGCCCTAGCCTAAACCTAGTGGTGCCCTAGCCTTAGGCTAGGGGAACACTAGCCTTAGCCTAAGCCTAGGGGTGCCCTAGCCAAAGCCTAGGCATGCCCTAGCCTAAGCCGAGGGGTGCCCTTCCCAAAGCCTTGGGGTTCCCCACCCTAAGCCCAGGGGTGCCCTAGCCTAAGCCTAGGCTTACCCTAGCCTTAGGCTAGCTGAGCCCTAGCATAAGCCTAAGCCTAGGGGTGCCCTTGCCTAAGCCTAGGGGTGCCCTAGCCTAAGCCTAGGGGTGCCATAGCCTTAGGCTAGAGGAGCCCTAGCCTTAGCCTAAGCCTAGGGGAGCCCTAGCCTAAGACTAGGAGTGCCCTAGCCTAAGCCTTGGGGTGCCATAGCCTAAGCCTAGGGGTGCCCTAGGGTTATGCTAGGGGAGCCCTAGCCTTAGCCTAAGCCTAGGAGTGCCCTAGTCTAAGCCTAGTGGTGCCCTATCCTAAGCCTAGGGGTGCCCTAGCCTAAGCCTAAGGGTGCCCAGGCCTAAGGCTAGAGGAGCCCTAGCCTTAGCCTAAGGCTAGGGGTGCCCTAGCCCAAGCCTAGGGGTGCCGTAGCCTAAGCCTAGGGGTGCCCTAGCCTAAGCCTAGGGGTGCCCTAGCCTAAGCTTACGGGTGCCCTAGCCTAAGGCTAGGGGTGCCCTAGCCTTAGTCTAATGGAGCCCTTGCCTTAGTCTAAGCATAGGGGTGGACTACCCTAAGCCTAGATATGACCTAGCCTAAGCCTAGTGGTGCCCTACCCTAAGCCTAGGGGTGCCCTAGCCTAAGCCTAGGGGTGCCCTAGCCTTAGGCTAGCTGAGCCCTAGCGTTAGCCTAAGCCTGGGGGTGCCCTAGCCTAAGACTAAGGGTGCCTTAGCCTAAGCCTTGGGGTGCCCTAGCCTAAGCCTAGGGGTGCCCTAGGGTTAGGCTAGGGGAGCCCAAGCCTTAGCCTAAGCCTACGGGTGCCCTAGCCTAAGCCTAGGGGTGCCCTAACCTAAGCCTAGGGGTGCCCTAGCGTAAGCCTAGTGGTGCCTTAGCCTAAGCCTAGGGGTGCCCTAGTCTTAGGCTAGGGGAGCCCTAGCCTTAGCCTTGTGGTGCCCTATCCTAAGCCTAGGGGTGCCCTAGCCTAAGCCTAGGGGTGCCCTAGCCTTAGGTTAGGGGAGCCCTAACCTTAGCCTAAGCCTTGGGGTGCGCTAGCCCAAGCCTAGGGGTGTCGTAGCCTAAGCCTTGTGGTGCCTAGCCTAAGCGTATCGGTGCCCTAGCCTAAGCCTAGGGGTGCCCAATCCTTAGCCTAAGCCTTGGGGTTCCCTAGCCTAAGACTAGGGGTGCCCTAGCCTAAGCTTATTGGTGCCCTAGCGTAAGCCTAGGGGTGCCCTAGCCTAAGCCTAGGGGTGCCCAGGCCTTAGGCTAGAGGAGCCCTAGGCTTAGCCTAAGCCTATGGCTGCCGTAGCCTAAGCCTAGTGGTGCCCTAGCCTAAGCCTAGGGGTGCCCTAGCCTAACACTATGGGTGCCCTAGCCTTAGGCTAGGGGAGCACTAGCCTTAGCCTAAGCCTAAGGGTGCGCTAGCCTAAACTTAGGGGTGCCCTAGCCTAAGCCTAGGGGTGCCTTTGCCTAAGCCTAGGGGTCCCCTAGCCTTAGCCTTAGCCTAAGCCTAGGGGTGCCCTAGCCTAAGCCTTTTGGTGCCCTAGCCTAAGCCAGGGGTGCCCTAGCCATAGCCTAGGGGAGCCCTAGCCTTAGCCAAAGCTGAGGGGTGCCCGAGCCTAAGCCTAGGGTTGCACTAGCCTAAGCCTAGGGGTGCCCTAGCCTTAGGCTAGGGGAGCCCTAGCCTTAGCCTACGCCTAGGGGTGCCCTAGCCTAAGCTTAGGGGTGCCCTAGCCTAAGCCTAGGGGTGCCCTAGCCTAAGCCTAGGGGTGCCCTAGACTTAGGCTAGCTGAGCCGTAGCCTTAGCCTAAGCTTAGGGGTGCCCTAGCCTAAGACGAGGGGTGCCCTAGCCTAAGCCTTGGGGTGCCCTAGCCTAAGCCTAGCGGTGCCCCAGGGTTAGGCTAGGGGAGCCCTAGTCTTAGCCTAAGCCTAGGGGTGCCCTAGCCTAAGCCTAGGGGTGCCCTAGCCTAAGCCTAGGCATGCCGTAGCCTAAGCCGACGGGTGCCCTACCCTAAGCCTAGGGATTCCCCTCCCTAAGCCCAGGGGTGCCCTAGCCTAAGCCTAGGCTTGCCCTAGCCTTAGGCTAGCTGAGCCCTAGCCTAAGCCTAAGCCTAGGGGTGCCCTTGGCCAAGCCTAGGGGTGCCCTAGCCTAAGCCTAGGGGTGCCATAGCCTTAGGCTAGAGGAGCCCTAGCCTTAACTTAAGCCTAGGGGAGCCCTAGCCTAAGACTAGGGGTGCCCTAGCCTAAGCCTTGGGGTGCCAAAGCCTAAGCCTAGGGGTGCCCTAGGGTTATGCTAGGGGAGCCCTAGCCTTAGCCTAAGCCTAGGGGTGCCCTAGCCTAAGCCTAGGGGTGCCCTAGCCCAAGCTTAGGGATGCCGTAGCGTTAGGCTAGAGGAACCCTAGCCTTACCCTAAGCCTAGGGGTGCCCTAGCCTAAGTCTAGGGGTGCCCTAGCCTAAGTCTAGGGGTGCCCTAGCCTAAGTCAAGGGGTGCCCTAGCCTAAGCCTAGGGGTGCCCTAGCGTAAGCCTAGGGGTGCCTTAGCCCAGGCCTAGGGATGCCGTAGCGTTAGGCTAGAGGAACCCTAGCCTTACCCTAAGCATAGGGGTGCCCTAGCCTAAGTCTAGGGGTGCCCTAGTATAAGCCTAGGGGTACCCTAGCCTTAGGATAGGGGAGCCCTAGCCTTAACCTAAGCCTAGGGGTGCCCCATACTAAACCTAGGGGTTCCCTAGCCTAAGTCTATGGGTGCCTAGCATAGGGGTGCCCTATCCTAAGCATAGGGGTGCCCTACCTAAGCTTAGGGGTGCCCTAGCCTAAGCCTAGGGGTGCCCTAGCCTTAGGCTAGGGAAGCCCTAACCTTAGCCTAAGCCTAGGGGTGCCCTAGCCTAAGCCTAGGGCTGCCCTAGCCTAAGCCTAGGGCTGCCCTAGCCTAAGCCTAGGGCTGCCCTAGCCTAAGCCTAGGGGTGCCCTAGCCTAAGCCTAGGGGTGCCCTAGCCTAAGCCTACGGTTGTCCTAGCCTAAGCCTAGGGGTGCCCTAGCCTAAGCCTAGGGGTGCCCTAGCCTTAGGCTAGGGGAGCCCTAGCCTTTGCCTAAGCCTTGGGGCGCCCTAGCCTAAAACTAGGGGTTCCCTAGGCTTAGGCTTGAGGAGCCCTAGCCTTAGCCTAAGCCTAGGGGTGTCCTAGCCTAAGCCTAGAGGTGCCCTAACCTAAGTCTAGGGGTGTCCTAGCCTAAGCCCAGGGGTACCCTAGCCTTAGGCTAGAGGAGCCATAGCCTTAGCCTAAGCCTTGGGGTGCCCTAGCCTAAGCCTAAGAGTGACCTAGCCTAAGCCTAGCGGTCCCCTAGCCTAAGCCTAGGCATGCCCTAGCCTTAGCCTAAACCTAGGGGACCCTAGCCTAAGCCTAGGGGTGCCCTAGCCTAAGATTAGGGGTGCCCTAGCCTAAGCCTACGGTTGACCTAGCCTAAGCCTAGGGGTTCCCTAGCGTAAGGCTAGGGGTGCCCTAGCCTTAGTACAGTGGAGCCCTAGCCTTAGCCTAATTCTAGGGGTGCCCTATTCTAAGACATGGGGTGCCCTATCCTAAGCCTAGGGTTGCCCTACCCTAAGCCTAGGGGTGCCCTAGCCTAAGCCTAGGGGTGCCCTATCCTAAGCCTACGGGTTTCCTAGCCTAAGCCTAGGGGTGCCCTACCCTAAGCCTAGGGTTCCCCTAGCCTTAGGCTAGGGGAGCCCTAGCCTTAACCAAAGCCATGGGGCGCCCTAGCCTAAAACTAGGGGTTCCCTAGGCTAAGCCTAGGGGTGAGCTAGCCTAAGCCCAGGGGTGCCCTATCCTAAGGCTAGGGGTGCCCTAGCCTTAGGCTAGGGTAGCCCTAGCCTTAGTCTAAGCCTAGGGGTGCCCTAGCCCAAGCCTAGGGATGCCCTAGCGTTAGGCTAGGGGTGCCCTAGCCTAAGTCTTGGGGTGCCCTAGCCTAAGCCTAGGTGTACCCTAGCCTTAGTTTAGGGGAGTCCTCGCCTTAGCAGAAGCCTTTGGGTGCACTAGACTAAGCCTTGGGGTGCCCTAGCCTAAGCCTAGGGGTGCCCTAGCCCAAGCCTATGGATGCCCTAGCGTTAGGCTAGAGGAGCCCTAGCCTTACCCTAAGCCTAGGGGTGCCCTAGCCTAAGCCTAGGGGTGCCCTAGCCTAAGCCTAGGGGTGCCCTAGCCTTAGTCTAAGCCTATGGGTGCCCTAGCCTTAGGCTAGGGGAGCCCTAGCCTTAGTCTAAGCCTAGGGGTGCCCTAGCCTAAGCCTAGGGGTGCCTTAGCCCAAGTCTAGGGATGCCCTAGCGTTAGGCTAGAGGAGCCCTAGCTTAGCCTAAGCCTAGGGGTTCCCTAGCCTAAGCCTAGGGGTGCCCTAGCCTAAGTCTAGGGGTGCCCTAGCCTAAGCCTAGGTGTACCCTAGCCTTAGGCTAGGGGAGACCTCGCTCAGCCGAAGGCTTGGGGTGCCCTAACCTAAGCCTAGGGGTGCCCTAGCCTAAGCCTAGGCGTGCCCTAGCCCAAGCCTAGGGATGCCCTAGCGTTAGTTTAGAGGAGCCCTAGACTTAGCCTAAGCCTAGGGGTGCCCCAGCCAAAGCCTAGGGGTGCCCTAGCCTAAGTCTAGGAGTGCCTAGCCTAAGCATATGGGTGCCCTAACCTAAGCCTAGGGGTTCCCTACCTAAGCCTAGGGGTGCCCTTGCCTAAGCTTACGGGTGCCCTAGCCTAAGCCTAGGGGTGCCCTAGCCTTAGGCTAGGGGTGCCCTAGCCTTAGGCTAGGGAAGCCCTAGCCTTAGCCTAAGCCTAGGGGTGCCCTAGCATAAGCCTAGGGCTGCCCTATCCTAAACCTAGGGGTGCCCTAGCCTAAGCCTAGGGGTGCCCTAGCCTAAGCCTAGGGGTGCTCTAACCTAAGCCTAGGGGTGCCCTAGCCTAAGCTTAGGGGTGCCCTAGCCTAAGGCCAGGGGTGCCCTAGCCTCAGGCTAGGGGAGCCCTAGCCTTAGCCTAAGCCTAGGGGTGCCCCAGCCTAAGATAGGGGTGCCCTAGCCTAAGCCTAGGGGTGCCCTAGTCTAAGAGTAAGGGTGCCCTAGCCTTAGACTAGGGGAGCCCTAGCCTTAGCCTAAGCCTAGGGTGCCCTAGCCTAAGCCTAGGGGTGCCCTAGCCTAAGCCTAGGGGTGCCCTAGCCTTAGGCTAGGGGATCCCTAGCCTTAGCCTAAGCCTAGGGGTGCCCTAGCCTAAGTGTAGGGGTGCCCTAGCCTGAGCCTAGGGGTGCCCTAGCCTAAGCCTCGGGGTGCCTTAGCCTAAGCCTAGGGGTCCCCTAGCGTTAGCCTACGCCTTGGGGTGCCCTAGCCTAAACCTACGGGACTCCTAGCCATAGCCTAAGCCTAGGAGTGCCCTAGCCTGAGCCTAGGGGTGCCGTAGCCTTAGCCTAGGGGTGCCCTAGCCTAAGCCTAGGGGAGCCCTAGCTTTAGCCTAAGCCTAGTTGTGCCCTAGCCTAAATTTAGGGGTGCCCTAGCCTAAATCAAGGGGTGCCCTAGCCTAAGCCTAGGGGTGCCCTAGCCTAAGCCTAGGGGTGCCCTAGCCCAAGCCTAGGGATGCCGTAGCTTTAGGCTAGAGGAACCCTAGCCTTACCCTAAGCCTAGGGGTGCCCTAGCCTAAGTCTAGGGGTGCCCTAGTATAAGCCTAGGGGTACCCTAGCCTTAGGATAGGGGAGCCATAGCCTTAAACTAAGCCTAGGGGTGCCCCATACTAAACCTAGGGGTGCCCTAGCCTAAGTCTAGGGGTGCCTAGCCTAAGCATAGGGGTGCCCTATCCTAAGCCTAGGGGTTCCATACCTAAGCTTAGGGGTGCCCTAGCCTTAGCCTACGCGTGCCCTAGCCTAAGTCTAGGGGTGCCCTAGCCCAAGCCTAGGGGTGCCCTAGCCCAAGCCTAGGGGTTCCCTTGCCGAAGCCTAGGGGTGCCCTAGCCTTAGGCTAGGGGAGCCCTAGCTTTAGCCTAAGCCTAGGGGTGCCCTAGCCTAAGCCTAGGGTTGCCCTAGCCTAAGCCTAGGGGTGCCCTAGCCTAAGCCTACGGTTGTCCTAGCCTAAGCCTAGGGGTGCCCTAGCCTAAGCCTAGGGGTGCCCTAGCCTTAGGCTAGGGGAGCCCTAGCCTTTGCCTAAGCCTTAGGGCGCCCTAGCCTAAACCTAGGGGTTCCCTAGGCTTAGGCTTGAGGAGCCCTAGCCTTAGCCTAAGCCTAGGGGTGTCCTAGCCTAAGCCTAGAAGTGCCCTAACCTAAGTCTAGGGGTGTCCTAGCCTAAGCCTAGGGGTATCCTAGCCTTAGGCTAGAGGAGCCATAGCCTTAGCCTAAGCCTAGGGGTGCCCTAGCCTAAGCCTAAGAGTGCCCTAGCCTAAGCCTAGCGGTCCCCTAGCCTAAGCCTAGGCATGCCCTAGCCTTAGCCTAAACCTAGGGGGCCCTAGCCTAAGCCTAGGGGTGCCCTAGCCTAAGATTAGGGGTACCCTAGCCTAAGTCTACGGTTGACCTAGACTAAGCCTAGGGGTTCCCTAGCGTAAGGCTAGGGGTGCCCTAGCCTTAGTACAGTGGAGCCCTAGCCTTAGCCTAAGTCTAGGGGTGCCCTAGACTAAGACATGGGGTGCCCTATCCTAAGCCTAGGGTTACCCTACCCTAAGCCTAGGGGTGCCCTAGTCTTAGGCTTGGGGAGACCTAGCCTTAGCCTAAGCCTAGTGGTGCCCTAGCCTAAGCCTAGGGGTGCCCTATCCTAAGCCTACGGGTTTCCTAGCCTAAGCCTAGGGGTGCCCTACCCTAAGTCTAGGGTTACCCTAGCCTTAGGCTAGGGGAGCCCTAGCCTTAACCAAAGCCTTTGGACGCCCTAGCCTAAACCTAGGGGTTCCCTAGCCTAAGCCTAGGGGTGAGCTAGCCTAAGCCTAGGGGTGCCCTATCCTAAGGCTAGGGGTGCCCTACCCTTAGGCTAGGGTAGCCCTAGCCTTAGTCTAAGCCTAGGGGTGCCCTAGCCCAAGCCTAGGGATGCCCTAGCGTTAGGCTAGGGGTGCCCTAGCCTAAGTCTTGGGGTGCCCTAACCTAAGCCTAGGTGTACCCTAGCCTTAGTTTAGGGGAGTCCTCGCCTTAGCCGAAGCCTTTGGGTACCCTAGACTAAGCCTTGGGGTGCCCTAGCCTAAGCCTAGGGGTGCCCTAGCCCAAGCCTATGGATGCCCAAGCGTTAGGCTAGAGGAGCCCTAGCCTTACCCTAAGCCTAGGGGTGCCCTAGCCTAAGCCTAGGGGTGCCCTAGCCTAAGCCTAGGGGTGCCCTAGCCTTAGTCTAAGCCTAGGGGTGCCCTAGCCTTAGGCTAGGGGAGCCCTAGCCTTAGTCTAAGCCTAGGGGTGCCCTAGCCTAAGCCTAGGTGTGCCTTAGCCCAAGTCTAGGGATGCCCTAGCGTTAGGCTAGAGGAGCCCTAGCTTAGCCTAAGCCTAGGGGTGCCCTAGCCTTAGCCTAGGGGTGCCCTAGCCTTAGGCTAGGGGAGACCTCGCCTCAGCCGAAGGCTTGGGGTGCCCTAACCTAAGCCTAAGGGTGCCCTAGTCTAAGCCTAAGGGTGCCCTAGCCTTAGACTAGGGGAGTCCTAGCCTTAGCCTAAGCCTAGGGGTGCCCTAGCCTAAGCCTAGGGGTGCCCTAGCCCAAGCTTAGGGATGCCGTAGCGTTAGGCTAGAGGAACCCTAGCCTTACCCTAAGCCTAGGGGTGCCCTAGCCTAAGTCTAGGGGTGCCCTAGCCTAAGTCTAGGGGTGCCCTAGCCTAAGTCAAGGGGTACCCTAGCCTAAGCCTAGGGGTGCCCTAGCGTAAGCCTAGGGGTGCCTTAGCCCAGGCCTAGGGATGCCGTAGCGTTAGGCTAGAGGAACCCTAGCCTTACCCTAAGCCTAGGGGTGCCCTAGCCTAAGTCTAGAGGTGCCCTAGTATAAGCGTAGGCGTACCCTAGCCTTAGGATAGGGGAGCCCTAGCCTTAACCTAAGCCTAGGGGTGCCCCATACTAAACCTAGGGGTGCCCTAGCCTAAGTCTAGGGGTGCCTAGCCTAAGCATAGGGGTGCCCTATCCTAAGCCTAGGGGTTCCCTACCTAAGCTTAGGGGTGCCCTAGCCTAAGCCTAGGGGTGCCCTAGCCTTAGGCTAGGGAAGCCCTAACCTTAGCCTAAGCCTAGGGGTTCCCTAGCCTAAGCCTAGGGCTGCCCTAGCCTAAGCCTAGGGCTGCCCTAGCCTAAGCCTAGGGGTGCCCTAGCCTAAGCCTAGGGGTGCCCTAGCCTAAGCCTAGGGGTGCCCTAGCCTAAGCCTAGAGGTGCCCTAGCCTAAGCCTAGGGGTGCCCTAGCCTAAGCCTAGGGGTGCCCTAGCCTAAGCCTAGTGGTGCCCTATCCTAAGCCTAGGGGTGCCCTATCCTAAGCCTAGGGGTACCCTATCCCAAGCCTAGGGGTGCCCTAGCCCAAGCCTAGGGGTGCCCTTGCCGAAGCCTAGGGGTGCCCTAGCCCTAGGCTAGGGGAGCCCTAGCTTTAGCCTAAGCCTAGGGGTGCCCTAGCCTAAGCCTAGGGGTGCCCTAGCCTAAGCCTAGGGGTGCCCTAGCCTAAGCCTACGGTTGTCCTAGCCTAAGCCTAGGGGTGCCCTAGCCTAAGCCTAGGGGTGCCCTAGCCTTAGGCTAGGGGAGCCCTAGCCTTTGCCTAAGCCTTGGGGCGCCCTAGCCTAAAACTAGGGGTTCCCTAGGCTTAGGCTTGAGGAGCCCTAGCCTTAGCCTAAGCCTAGGGGTGTCCTAGCCTAAGCCTAGAGGTGCCCTAACCTAAGTCTAGGGGTGTCCTAGCCTAAGCCCAGGGGTACCCTAGCCTTAGGCTAGAGGAGCCATAGCCTTAGCCTAAGCCTTGGGGTGCCCTAGCCTAAGCCTAAGAGTGACCTAGCCTAAGCCTAGCGGTCCCCTAGCCTAAGCCTAGGCATGCCCTAGCCTTAGCCTAAACCTAGGGGGCCCTAGCCTAAGCCTAGGGGTGCCCTAGCCTAAGATTAGGGGTGCCCTAGCCTAAGCCTACAGTTAACCTAGCCTAAGCCTAGGGGTTCCCTAGCGTGAGGCTAGGGGTGCCCTAGCCTTAGTAGAGTGGAGCCCTAGCCTTAGCCTAATTCTAGGGGTGCCCTATTCTAAGACATGGGGTGCCCTATCCTAAGCCTAGGGTTGCCCTACCCTAAGCCTAGGGGTGCCCTAGCCTAAGCCTAGGGGTGCCCTATCCTAAGCCTACGGGTTTCCTAGCCTAAGCCTAGGGGTGCCCTACCCTAAGCCTAGGGTTCCCCTAGCCTTAGGCTAGGGGAGCCCTAGCCTTAACCAAAGCCTTGGGGCGCCCTAGCCTAAACCTAGGAGTTCCCTAGGCTAAGCCTAGGGGTGATCTAGCCTAAGCCCAGGGGTGCCCTATCCTAAGGCTAGGGGTGCCCTAGCCTTAGGCTAGGGTAGCCCTAGCCTTAGTCTAAGCCTAGGGGTGCCCTAGCCCAAGCCTAGGGATGCCCTAGCGTTAGGCTAGGGGTGCCCTAGCCTAAGTCTTGGGGTGCCCTAGCCTAAGCCTAGGTGTACCCTAGCCTTAGTTTAGGGGAGTCCTCGCCTTAGCAGAAGCCTTTGGGTGCACTAGACTAAGCCTTGGGGTGCCCTAGCCTAAGCCTAGGGGTGCCCTAGCCCAAGCCTATGGATGCCCTAGCGTTAGGCTAGAGGAGCCCTAGCCTTACCCTAAGCCTAGGGGTGCCCTAGCTTAAGCCTAGGGGTGCCCTAGCCTAAGCCTAGGGGTGCCCTAGCCTTAGTCTAAGCCTATGGGTGCCCTAGCCTTAGGCTAGGGGAGCCCTAGCCTTAGTCTAAGCCTAGGGGTGCCCTAGCCTAAGCCTAGGGGTGCCTTAGCCCAAGTCTAGGGATGCCCTAGCGTTAGGCTAGAGGAGCCCTAGCTTAGCCCAAGCCTAGGGGTTCCCTAGCCTAAGCCTAGGGGTGCCCTAGCCTAAGTCTAGGGGTGCCCTAGCCTAAGCCTAGGTGTACCCTAGCCTTAGGCTAGGGGAGACCTCGCCTCAGCCGAAGGCTTGGGGTGCCCTAACCTAAGCCTAGGGGTGCCCTAGCCTAAGCCTAGGCGTGCCCTAGCCCAAGCCTAGGGATGCCCTAGCGTTAGTTTAGAGGAGCCCTAGACTTAGCCTAAGCCTAGGGGTGCCCCAGCCAAAGCCTAGGGGTGCCCTAGCCTAAGTCTAGGAGTGCCTAGCCTAAGCATAAGGGTGCCCTAACCTAAGCCTAGGGGTTCCCTACCTAAGCCTAGGGGTGCCCTTGCCTAAGCTTATGGGTGCCCTAGCCTAAGCCTAGGGGTGCCCTAGCCTTAGGCTAGGGGTGCCCTAGCCTTAGGCTAGGGAAGCCCTAGCCTTAGCCTAAGCCTAGGGGTGCCCTAGCATAAGCCTAGGGCTGCCCTATCCTAAACCTAGGGGTGCCCTAGCCTAAGCCTAGGGGTGCCCTAGCCTAAGCCTAGGGGTGCTCTAACCTAAGCCTAGGGGTGCCCTAGCCTAAGCTTAGGGGTGCCCTAGCCTAAGGCCAGGGGTGCCCTAGCCTTAGGCTAGGGGAGCCCTAGCCTTAGCCTAAGCCTAGGGATGCCCCAGCCTAAGATAGGGGTGCCCTAGCCTAAGCCTAGGGGTGCCCTAGTCTAAGAGTAAGGGTGCCCTAGCCTTAGACTAGGGGAGCCCTAGCCTTAGCCTAAGCCTAGGGGTGCCCTAGCCTAAGCCTAGGGGTGCCCTAGCCTAAGCCTAGGGGTGCCCTAGCCTAAGCCTAGGGGTGCCCTAGCCTTAGGCTAGGGGATCCCTAGCCTTAGCCTAAGCCTAGGGGTGCCCTAGCCTAAGTGTAGGGGTGCCCTAGCCTGAGCCTAGGGGTGCCCTAGCCTAAGCCTCGGGGTGCCTTAGCCTAAGCCTAGGGGTCCCCTAGCGTTAGCCTACGCCTTGGGGTGCCCTAGCCTAAACCTACGGGACTCCTAGCCATAGCCTAAGCCTAGGAGTGCCCTAGCCTGAGCCTAGGGGTGCCGTAGCCTTAGCCTAGGGGTGCCCTAGCCTAAGCCTAGGGGAGCCCTAGCTTTAGCCTAAGCCTAGTTGTGCCCTAGCCTAAATTTAGGCGTGCCCTAGCCTAAGCCTAGGGGTGCCTTAGCCTAAGCCTAGGGGTCCCCTATCCTTAGCCTAAACCTAGGGGTGCCCTAGCTTAAGCCTAGGCGTGCCCTAGCCTGAGCCTAGGGGTGCCCTAGCCTGAGCCAAGGGGTGCCCTAGCCTGAGCCTATGGGTGCCCTAGCCTGAGGCTTTGGGAGCCCCAACTTTAGTCTAGCCTAGGATTGCCCTAGCCTAAGCCTAGGGGTGCCATAGCCTGAGTCTAGGGGTGCCCTAGCCTGAGGTTAGGGGAGCCGTAGCCTTAGTCCAAGCCTACGGGTGCCCTAGCCTAAGCCTAGGGGTTCCCTAGCCGAAGCCTAGGGGTGCCCAACCTCAGCCTACGGGTGCCCTCGCCTTAGGCTTGGGGAGCCCTAGCCTTAGCGTAAGCCTAGGGGTGCCGTAGCCTAAGCCTAGGGATGCCCTAGCCTGAGCCTAGGGTTGCCCTAGCCTTAGGCTAGGGGAGCCCTAGCCTTAGCCTAAGCCTAGGGGTGCCCTTGCCTAAGCCTACAGGTGCCCTAGCCTAAGCCTAGGGGTGCCCTAGCCTAACACTAGGGGTGCCCTAGCCTTAGGCTAGGGGAGCACTAGCCTTAGCCTAAGCTTATGGGTGCTCTAGCCTAAGCCTATGGGTGCTCTAGCCTAAGCCTAGGGGTGCCCTAGCCTAAGCTTAGGGGTGGCCTAGCCTAAGCCTAAGGGTGCCCTAGCCTAAGCCTAGTGGTACCCTAGCCTTAGGCTAGGGGAGCCCTAGCCTTAGTCGAAGCCTTGGATTGCCCTAGCCTAAGACTAGGGGTGCCCTAGCCTAAGCTTAGGGGTGCCCTAGCCTAAGCCCAGGGGTCCCTAGCCTAAGCCTAGGGGTGTCCTAGTGTTAGTCGAGGGGAGCCCTAGCCTTAGCCTAATCCTAGGGGTGCCCTAGCCTAAGCCTAGGAGTGCCCTAGCCAAAGCCTAGGGGTGCCCTAGCCTTAGGATAGGGGAGACCTAGCCTTAGCCTAATCCTAAGGGTGCCCTAGCCTAAGCCTAGGAGTGCCCTAGCCAAAACCTAGGGGTGCCCTAGCCTTAGGATAGGGGAGACCTAGCCTTAGCCTAAGCCTACGGCTGCCCTAGCTTAAGCACAGGGGTGCCCTAGCCTAAGCCTCGGGGTGCCCTAGCCTTAGGCTAGGGGAGCCCTAGCCTTAGCCTAAGCCTATGGGTGCCCTAGCCTCAGCCTAGGGGTTCCCTAGCCTCAGCCTAGGGGTGCCCTAGCCTAAGTTTAGGAGTGCCCTAGCCTAAGCCTAGGGGTGCCTTAGACTAAGCCTAGGGGTGACCTAGCCTTAACCTAAGCCTAGGGGTGCCCTAGCCTAAGCCTAAGGGTGTCCTAACCTAAGACTAGGGTGCCCTTGCCTAAGCCTAGGGATGCCGTAGCCTAAGCCTAGGGGTCCCCTAGCCTTAGCCTAAGCCTAGGGGTGCCCTAGCCTAAACTTAGGGGTGCCGTAGTTTAAGCCTAGGGGTGCCTTAGCCTAAGCCTAGGGGTCGCCTAGCCTTAGCCTAAGCCTATTGGTGCCCTAGCCTACGCCTATTGGTGCCCTAGCCTAAGCCTAGGGGTGCCCTAGCCATAGCCTAGGGGAGCCCTAGCCTTAGCCTAAGCTTAGTGGTGCCCGAGCCTAAGCCTAGGGTTGCCCAAGCCTAAGCCCAGGGGTGTCCTACGGTTGCCCTAGCCTGAGGCTAGGGGAGCCCTAGCCTGAGCCTACGGGTGCCCTAGGGTGAGGCTAGGGGAGCCCTAGCCTTTGTCTAGCCTATGATTGCCATAGCCTAAGCCGAGGGGTGCCCTATCCTAAGCCTACGGGTGCCCTCTCCTTAGGCTATGGGAGCCCTAGCCTTAGCCTAAGCCTAGGGGTGCCGTAGCCATAGCCTAGGGGAGCCCTAGCATTAACCTAAGCTTAGGGGTGGCCGAGCCTAAGCCTAGGGTTGCCCTAGCCTAAGCCTAGGGGTGCCCTAGCCTAAGCCTAGGGGTGCCCTAGCCATAGCCTAAGGGAGCCCTAGCCTAAGCTTAGGGGTGCCCGAGCCTAAGCCTAGAGTTGCCCTAGCCTAAGCCTAGGGGTGCCCTAGCCTAACCATAGTGGTACCCTAGCCTTAGGCTAGGGGAGCACTAGCCTTAGCCTAAGCCTAGGGGTGCCCTAGCCTAAGCCTAGGCGTGCCCTAGCCTAAGCCTAGTGGTGCCCTACCCTAAGCCTAGGGGTGCCCTAGCATAAGCCTAGGCTTGCCCTAGCCTTAGGCTAGCTGAGCCCTAGCCTAAGCCTAAGCCTAGGGGTGCCCTAGCCTAAGCCTAGGGGTGCCCTAGCCTAAGCCTAGGGGTGCGCTAGCCTAAGCCTAGGGGTGCCCTAGCCTTAGGCTAGGGGTGCCCAGGCCTTAGGATAGAGGAGCCCTAGCCTTAGACTAAGCCTATGGCTGCCCTAGCCTAAGCCTATGTCTGCCCTAGCCTAAGCCTAGGGTTGCCCTAGCCTAAGCCTAGGGGTGCCCTAGCCTAAGCCTAGGGGTGCCCTAGCCTAAGCCTAGGGGTGCCCTAGCCTAATCCTAGGGGTGCCCTAGCCTCAGCCTAGGGGTGCCCTAGCCTCAGCCTAGGGGTGCCCTAGCCTTAGGCTAGGGGTGCCCAGGCCTTAGGATAGAGGAGCCCTAGCCTTAGACTAAGCCTATGGCTGCCCTAGCCTAAGCCTATGTCTGCCCTAGCCTAAGCCTAGGGTTGCCCTAGCCTAAGCCTAGGGGTGCCCTAGCCTCAGCCTAGGGGTGCCCTAGCCTCAGCCTAGGGGTGCCCTAGCCTAAGGCTAGGGGTGCCCAGACCTTAGGATAGAGGAGCCCTAGCCTTAGCCTAACCCTAGTGGTGCCCTAGCCTTAGGCTAGGGGAGCACTCGCCTTAGCCTAAGCCTAATTGTGCCCTAGCCTAAGCCTAGGGGTGACCTAGCCTAAGCCAAGGGGTGCCTTAGCCTTAGAGTAAGAATAGGGGTACCCTAGCCTAAGCCTAGGGGTGCCCTAGCCTAACTCTAGGGGTGCCCAGGCCTTAGGCTAGAGGAGCCCTAGCCTTAGCCTAAGCCTATGGCTGCCCTAGCCTAAGCCTAGGGATGCCCTAGCCTAAACCTAGTGGTGCCCTAGCCTTAGGCTAGGGGAACACTAGCCTTAGCCTAAGCCTAGGGGTGCCCTAGCCTAAGCCGAGGGGTGCCCTACCCAAAGCCTTGGGGTTCCCCACCCTAAGCCCAGGGGTGCCCTAGCCTAAGCCTAGGCTTACCCTAGCCTTAGGCTAGCTGAGCCCTAGCATAAGCCTAAGCCTAGGGGTGCCCTTGCCTAAGCCTAGGGGTGCCCTAGCCTAAGCCTAGGGGTGCCATAGCCTTAGGCTAGAGGAGCCCTAGCCTTAGCCTAAGCCTAGGGGAGCCCTAGCCTAAGACTAGGAGTGCCCTAGCCTAAGCCTTGGGGTGCCATAGCCTAAGCCTAGGGGTGCCCTAGGGTTATGCTAGGGGAGCCCTAGCCTTAGCCTAAGCCTAGGAGTGCCCTAGTCTAAGCCTAGTGGTGCCCTATCCTAAGCCTAGGGGTGCCCTAGCCTAAGCCTAGGGGTGCCCAGGCCTAAGGCTAGAGGAGCCCTAGCCTTAGCCTAAGCCTAGGGGGTGCCCTAGCCCAAGCCTAGGGGTGCCGTAGCCTAAGCCTAGGGGTGCCCTAGCCTAAGCCTAGGGGTGCCCTAGCCTAAGCTTACGGGTGCCCTAGCCTAAGGCTAGGGGTGCCCTAGCCTTAGTCTAATGGAGCCCTTGCCTTAGTCTAAGCATAGCGGTGGACTACCCTAAGCCTAGATATGACCTAGCCTAAGCCTAGTGGTGCCCTACCCTAGGCCTAGTGGTGCCCTAGCCTAAGCCTAGGGGTGCCCTAGCCTTAGGCTAGCTGAGCCCTAGCGTTAGCCTAAGCCTGGGGGTGCCCTAGCCTAAGACTAAGGGTGCCTTAGCCTAAGCCTTGGGGTGCCCTAGCCTAAGCCTAGGGGTGCCCTAGGGTTAGGCTAGGGGAGCCCAAGCCTTAGCCTAAGCCTACGGGTGCCCTAGCCTAAGCCTAGGGGTGCCCTAACCTAAGCCAAGGGGTGCCCTAGCGTAAGCCTAGTGGTGCCTTAGCCTAAGCCTAGGGGTGCCCTAGTCTTAGGCTAGGGGAGCCCTAGCCTTAGCCTTGTGGTGCCCTATCCTAAGCCTAGGGGTGCCCTAGCCTAAGCCTAGGGGTGCCCTAGCCTTAGGTTAGGGGAGCCCTAACCTTAGCCTAAGCCTTGGGGTGCGCTAGCCCAAGCCTAGGGGTGTCGTAGCCTAAGCCTTGTGGTGCCTAGCCTAAGCGTATGGGTGCCCTAGCCTAAGCCTAGGGGTGCCCAATCCTTAGCCTAAGCCTTGGGGTTCCCTAGCCTAAGACTAGGGGTGCCCTAGCCTAAGCTTATTGGTGCCCTAGCGTAAGCCTAGGGGTGCCCTAGCCTAAGCCTAGGGGTGCCCAGGCCTTAAGCTAGAGGAGCCCTAGGCTTAGCCTAAGCCTATGGCTGCCGTAGCCTAAGCCTAGTGGTGCCCTAGCCTAAGCCTAGGGGTGCCCTAGCCTAACACTATGGGTGCCCTAGCCTTAGGCTAGGGGAGCACTAGCCTTAGCCTAAGCCTAAGGGTGCGCTAGCCTAAACTTAGGGGTGCCCTAGCCTAAGCCTAGCGGTGCCTTTGCCTAAGCCTAGGGGTCCCCTAGCCTTAGCCTAAGCCTAGGGGTGCCCTAGCCTAAGCCTATTGGTGCCCTAGCCTAAGCCAGGGGTGCCCTAGCCATAGCCTAGGGGAGCCCTAGCCTTAGCCAAAGCTGAGGGGTGCCCGAGCCTAAGCCTAGGGTTGCACTAGCCTAAGCCTAGGGGTGCCCTAGCCTTAGGCTAGGGGAGCCCTAGCCTTAGCCTACGCCTAGGGGTGCCCTAGCCTAAGCTTAGGGGTGCCCTAGCCTAAGCCTAGGGGTGCCCTAGCCTAAGCCTAGGGGTGCCCTAGACTTAGGCTAGCTGAGCCGTAGCCTTAGCCTAAGCTTAGGGGTGCCCTAGCCTAAGACTAGGGGTGCCCTAGCCTAAGCCTTGGGGTGCCCTAGCCTAAGCCTAGCGGTGCCCCAGGGTTAGGCTAGGGGAGCCCTAGTCTTAGCCTAAGCCTAGGGGTGCCCTAGCCTAAGCCTAGGGGTGCCCTAGCCTAAGCCTAGGCATGCCGTAGCCTAAGCCGAGGGGTGCCCTACCCTAAGCCTAGGGATTCCCCTCCCTAAGCCCAGGGGTGCCCTAGCCTAAGCCTAGGCTTGCCCTAGCCTTAGGTTAGGGGAGCCCTAACCTTAGCCTAAGCCTTGGGGTGCCCTAGGGTTATGCTAGGGGAGCCCTAGCCTTAGCCTAAGCCTAGGGGTGCCCTAGCCTAAGCCTAGGGGTGCCCTAACCTAAGCCTAGGGGTGCCCTAGCCTATGCCTATGGGTGCCCAAGTCTTAGGCTAGGGGAGCCCTAGACTTAGCCTAAGCCTAGGAGTGCCCTAGTCTAAGCCTAGTGGTGCCCTATCCTCAGCCTAGGGGAGCCCTAGCCTAAGCCTAGGGGTGCCCAGGCCTTAGGCTAGAGGAGCCCTAGCCTTAGCCTAAGCCTATGGGTGCCCTAGCCCAAGCCTAGGGGTGCCGTAGCCTAAGCCTAGGGGTGCCCTAGCCTAAGCCTAGGGGTGCCGTAGCCTAAGCTTACGGGTACCCTAGCCTAAGGCTAGGGGTGCCCTAGCCTTAGTCTATTGGAGCCCTTGCCTTAGCCTAAGCATAGGGGTGCCCTACCCTAAGCCTAGATATGACCTAGCCTAAGCCTAGTGGTGCCCTACCCTAAGCCTAGGGGTGCCCTAGCCTAAGCCTAGAGGTGCCCTAGCCTTAGGCTAGCTGAGCCCTAGCCTTAGCCTAAGCCTAGGGGTGCCCTAGCCTAAGACTAAGGGTGCCCTAGCCTAAGCCTTGGGGTGCCCTAGCCTAAGCCTAGGGGTGCCCTAGGGTTAGGCTAGGGGAGCCCTAGCTTTAGCCTAAGCCTTCGGGTGCCCTAGCCTAAGCCTAGGGGTGCCCTAACCAAAGCCTAGGGGTGCCCTAGCGTAAGCCTAGTGGTGCCTTAGCCTAAGCCTAGGGGTGCCCTAATGTTAGGCTAGGGGAGCCCTAGCCTTAGCCTTGTGGTGCCCTATCCTAAGCCTAGGGGTGCCCTAGCCTAAGCCTAGGGGTGCCCTAGCCTTAGGTTAGGGGAGCCCTAACCTTAGCCTAAGCCTTGGGGTGCCCTAGCCCAAGCCTAGGGGTGTCGTAGCCTAAGCCTAGGGGTGCCCTAGCCTAAGCGTAGGGGTGCCCTAGCCTAAGCCAAGGGGTGCCCAATCCTTAGCCTAAGCCTTGGGGTGGCCTAGCCTAAGACTAGGGGTGCCCTAGCCTAAGCTTATTGGTGCCCTAGCGTAAGCCTAGGGGTGCCCTAGCCTAAGCCTAGGGGTGCCCTAGCCTAACACTATGGGTGCCCTAGCCTTAGGCTAGGGGAGCACTAGCCTTAGCCTAAGCCTAAGGGTGCTAGCCTAAACTTAGGGGTGCCCTAGCCTAAGCCTAGGGGTGCCTTAGCCTAAGCCTAGGGGTCCCCTAGCCTTAGCCTAAGCCTAGGGGTGCCCTAGCCTAAGCCTATTGGTGCCCTAGCCTAAGCCTAGGGGTGCCCTAGCCATAGCCTAGGGGAGCCCTAGCCTTAGCCTAAGCTTAGGGGTGCCCGAGCCTAAGCCTAGGGTTGCACTAGCCTAAGCCTAAGGGTGCCCTAGCCTTAGGCTAGGGGAGCCCTAGCCTTAGCCTACGCCTAGGGGTGCCCTAGCCTAAGCTTAGGGGTGCCCTAGCCTAAGACTAGGGGTGCAATAGCCTAAGCCTAGGGGTGCCCTAGACTAAGCCTAGGGGTGCCCTAGCCTAAGCCTAGTGGTGCCCTAGCCTAAGCCTAGGGGTGCCCTAGCCTTAGGCTAGGGGAGCCCTAGCCTTAGCCTAGTGGTGCCCTATCCTAAGCCTAGGGGTGCCCTAGCCTAAGCCTAGGGGTGCCCTAGCCTTAGGCTAGGGGAGCCCTAACCTTAGCCTAAGCCTTGGGGTGCCCTAGCCCAAGCCTAGGGGTGTCGTAGCCTAAGCATAGGGGTGCCCTAGCCTAAGGTTAGGGGTGCCCTAGCCTAAGCCTAGGGGTACCCTAGCCTAAGACAAGGGGTGACCTAGCCTTAGCCTAAGCCTAGGGGTGCCCTAGCCTAAGACAAGGGGTGCCCTAGACTAAGCTTATTGGTGCCCTAGCGTAAGCCTAGGGGTGCCCTAGCCTAAGCCTAGTGGTGCCCTAACCTAAGCCCAGGAGTGCCCTAGCCTAAGGCTAGGGGTGCCCAAGGCTTAGGCTAGAGGTGCCCTATCCTTAGCCTAAGCCTAGGGCTGCCCTAGCCTAAGTCTAGGGGTGCCCTAGCCTAAACCTAGGGGTGCCCTAGCCTAACACTATGGGTGCCCTTGCCTTAGGCTAGGGGAGCATTAGCCTTAGCCTAAGCCTAAGGGTGCCCTAACCTAAACATAGGGGTGCCCTAGCCTAAGCTTAGGGGTGCCTTAGCCTAAGCCTAGGGGTCCCCTAGCCTTAGGCTAAGCCTAGGGGTACCCTAGCCTAAGCCTAATGGTGCCCTAGCCTAAGCGTAGGGGTGCCCAAGCCATAGCCTAGGGGAGCCCTTGCCTTAGCTTAAGCTTAGAGGTGCCCGAGCCTAAGACTATGGGTTGCCCTAGCCTAAGCCTAGGCGTGCCCTAGCCTTAGGCTAGGTGAGCCCTAGCCATAGCCTACGCCTAGGGGTGCCCTAGCCTAAGCCTAGGGGTGTCCTAGCCTAAGCCTAGGATTGCCCTAGCCTAAGCCTAGGGGTGCCCTAGCCTAAGCCTAGGGGTGCCCTAGCCTAAGCCTAGGGGTGCCCTAGCCTGAGGCTAGGGGAGCCGTAGCCTAAGGGTACGGGTGCCCTTGCCTAAGCCTAGGGATGCCTTAGCCTAAGCCTTAGGGTCCCCTAGCCATAGCCTAAACCTAGGGGTGCCCTATCCTAAGCCTACGGGTGCCCTCACCTTAGGCTATGGGAGCCCTAGCCTTAGCCTAAGCCTAGGGATGCCGTAGCCTAAACCTAGGGATGCCCTAGCCTGAGCCTAGGGGAGCACTAGCCTTAGACTACGGGATCCCTAGCCTTAGCCTAAGCCTAGGGGTGCCCTAGTCTAAGCCTAGGGGTGCCCTAGCCTAAGGCTAAGGGTGCCTTTGCCTAAGCCTACGGGTGCTCTAGCCTAAGCCTAGGGGTGCCCTACCCTAAGCCTAGATGTGACCTAGCCTAAGCCTAGGGGTGCCCTACCCTAAGCCTAGGGGTGCCCTAACCTAAGCCTAGGGGTGCCCTAGCCTTAGGCTAGCTGAGCCCTAGCCTTAGCCTAAGCTTAGGGGTGCCCTAGCCTAAGCCTAGGGGTGCCCTATCCTAAGCCTAGGGGTGCCCTAGCCTAAGCTTAGGGGGCCCTAGCCTAAGCCTAAGGGTGCCCTAGCCTACGCCTAGTGATGCCCTAGCCTTATGCTAGGGGAGCCATAGCCTTAGCCTAAGCCTAGGGGTGCCCTAGCCTAAGCCTTGGGGTGCCCTAGCCTAAGCTTAGGGGTGCCCTAGCCTAAGCCTAGGGGTCCCTAGCCTAAGCCTAGGGGTGCCCTAGGGTTAGGCTAGGGGAGCTCTAGCTTTAGCCTAAGCCTTCGGGTGCCCTAGCCTAAGCCTAGGGGTGCCCTAACCAAAGCCTAGGGGTGCCCTAGCGTAAGCCTAGTGGTGCCTTAGCCTAAGCCTAGGGGTGCCCTAATCTTAGGCTAGGGGAGCCCTAGCCTTAGCCTTGTGGTGCCCTATCCTAAGCCTAGGGGTGCCCTAGCCTAAGCCTAGGGGTGCCCTAGCCTTAGGTTAGGGGAGCCCTAACCTTAGCCTAAGCCTTGGGGTGCCCTAGCCCAAGCCTAGGGGTGTCGTAGCCTAAGCCTAGGGGTGCCCTAGCCTAAGCGTAGGGGTGCCCTAGCCTAAGCCAAGGGGTGCCCAATCCTTAGCCTAAGCCTTGGGGTGGCCTAGCCTAAGACTAGGGGTGCCCTAGCCTAAGCTTATTGGTGCCCTAGCGTAAGCCTAGGGGTGCCCTAGCCTAAGCCTAGGGGTGCCCTAGCCTAACACTATGGGTGCCCTAGCCTTAGGCTAGGGGAGCACTAGCCTTAGCCTAAGCCTAAGGGTGCTAGCCTAAACTTAGGGGTGCCCTAGCCTAAGCCTAGGGGTGCCTTAGCCTAAGCCTAGGGGTCCCCTAGCCTTAGCCTAAGCCTAGGGGTGCCCTAGCCTAAGCCTATTGGTGCCCTAGCCTAAGCCTAGGGGTGCCCTAGCCATAGCCTAGGGGAGCCCTAGCCTTAGCCTAAGCTTAGGGGTGCCCGAGCCTAAGCCTAGGGTTGCACTAGCCTAAGCCTAAGGGTGCCCTAGCCTTAGGCTAGGGGAGCCCTAGCCTTAGCCTACGCCTAGGGGTGCCCTAGCCTAAGCTTAGGGGTGCCCTAGCCTAAGACTAGGGGTGCAATAGCCTAAGCCTAGGGGTGCCCTAGACTAAGCCTAGGGGTGCCCTAGCCTAAGCCTAGTGGTGCCCTAGCCTAAGCCTAGGGGTGCCCTAGCCTTAGGCTAGGGGAGCCCTAGCCTTAGCCTAGTGGTGCCCTATCCTAAGCCTAGGGGTGCCCTAGCCTAAGCCTAGGGGTGCCCTAGCCTTAGGCTAGGGGAGCCCTAACCTTAGCCTAAGCCTTGGGGTGCCCTAGCCCAAGCCTAGGGGTGTCGTAGCCTAAGCATAGGGGTGCCCTAGCCTAAGGTTAGGGGTGCCCTAGCCTAAGCCTAGGGGTACCCTAGCCTAAGACAAGGGGTGACCTAGCCTTAGCCTAAGCCTAGGGGTGCCCTAGCCTAAGACAAGGGGTGCCCTAGACTAAGCTTATTGGTGCCCTAGCGTAAGCCTAGGGGTGCCCTAGCCTAAGCCTAGTGGTGCCCTAACCTAAGCCCAGGAGTGCCCTAGCCTAAGGCTAGGGGTGCCCAAGGCTTAGGCTAGAGGTGCCCTATCCTTAGCCTAAGCCTAGGGCTGCCCTAGCCTAAGTCTAGGGGTGCCCTAGCCTAAACCTAGGGGTGCCCTAGCCTAACACTATGGGTGCCCTTGCCTTAGGCTAGGGGAGCATTAGCCTTAGCCTAAGCCTAAGGGTGCCCTAACCTAAACTTAGGGGTGCCCTAGCCTAAGCTTAGGGGTGCCTTAGCCTAAGCCTAGGGGTCCCCTAGCCTTAGCCTAAGCCTAGGGGTACCCTAGCCTAAGCCTAATGGTGCCCTAGCCTAAGCGTAGGGGTGCCCAAGCCATAGCCTAGGGGAGCCCTTGCCTTAGCTTAAGCTTAGAGGTGCCCGAGCCTAAGACTATGGGTTGCCCTAGCCTAAGCCTAGGCGTGCCCTAGCCTTAGGCTAGGTGAGCCCTAGCCATAGCCTACGCCTAGGGGTGCCCTAGCCTAAGCCTAGGGGTGTCCTAGCCTAAGCCTAGGATTGCCCTAGCCTAAGCCTAGGGGTGCCCTAGCCTAAGCCTAGGGGTGCCCTAGCCTAAGCCTAGGGGTGCCCTAGCCTGAGGCTAGGGGAGCCGTAGCCTAAGGGTACGGGTGCCCTTGCCTAAGCCTAGGGATGCCTTAGCCTAAGCCTTAGGGTCCCCTAGCCTTAGCCTAAACCTAGGGGTGCCCTATCCTAAGCCTACGGGTGCCCTCACCTTAGGCTATGGGAGCCCTAGCCTTAGCCTAAGCCTAGGGATGCCGTAGCCTAAACCTAGGGATGCCCTAGCCTGAGCCTAGGGGAGCACTAGCCTTAGACTACGGGATCCCTAGCCTTAGCCTAAGCCTAGGGGTGCCCTAGTCTAAGCCTAGGGGTGCCCTAGCCTAAGGCTAAGGGTGCCTTTGCCTAAGCCTACGGGTGCTCTAGCCTAAGCCTAGGGGTGCCCTACCCTAAGCCTAGATGTGACCTAGCCTAAGCCTAGGGGTGCCCTAACCTAAGCCTAGGGGTGCCCTAACCTAAGCCTAGGGGTGCCCTAGCCTTAGGCTAGCTGAGCCCTAGCCTTAGCCTAAGCTTAGGGGTGCCCTAGCCTAAGCCTAGGGGTGCCCTATCCTAAGCCTAGGGGTGCCCTAGCCTAAGCTTAGGGGGCCCTAGCCTAAGCCTAAGGGTGCCCTAGCCTACGCCTAGTGATTCCCTAGCCTTATGCTAGGGGAGCCATAGCCTTAGCCTAAGCCTAGGGGTGCCCTAGCCTAAGCCTTGGGGTGCCCTAGCCTAAGCTTAGGGGTGCCCTAGCCTAAGCCTAGGGGTCCCTAGCCTAAGCCTAGGGGTGCCCTAGGGTTAGGCTAGGGGAGCCCTAGCCTTAGCCTAATCCTAGGGTTGCCCTAGCCTAAGCCTAGGGGTGCCCTAGCCTAACCCTAGGGGTACCCTAGCCTTAGTCTAGGGGAGCACTAGCCTTAGCCTAAGCCTAGGGGTGCCCTAGCCTAAGCCTAGGCGTGCCCTAGCCTAAGCCTAGGGGTGCCCTACCCTAAGCCTAGGGGTGCCCTACCATAATCCTAGGCTTGCCCTAGCCTTAGGCTACCTGAGCCTTAGCCTAAGCCTAAGCCTAGGGGTGCCCTAGCCTAAGCCTAGGGGTGCCCTAGACTAAGCCTAGGGGTGCCCTAGACTAAGCCTTGGGGTGCCCTAGCCTTAGGCTAGGGGTGCCCAGGCCTTAGGATAGAGGAGCCCTAGCCTTAGACTAAGCCTATGGCTGCCCTAGCCTAAGCCTATGGCTGCCCTAGCCTAAGCCTAGGGTTCCCCTAGCCTAAGCCTAGGGGTGCCCTAGCCTAAGCCTAGGGGTGCCCTAGCCTAAGCCTAGGGGTGCCATAGCGTAAGCCTAGGCTTGCCCTAGCCTTAGGCTAGCTGAGCCCTAGCCTAAGCCTAAGCCTAGGGGTGCCCTAGCCTAAGCCTAGGGGTGCCCTAGCCTAAGCCTAGGGGTGCCCTAGCCTAAGCCTAGGGGTGCCCTAGCCTTAGGCTAGGGGTGCCCAGGCCTTAGGATAGAGGAGCCCTAGCCTTAGCCTAAGCCAATGGCTGCCCTAGCCTAAGCCTATGGCTGCCCTAGCCTAAGGCTAGGGTTGCCCTAGCCTAAGCCTAGGGGTGCCCTAGCCTAAGCCTAGGGGTGCCCTAGCCTAAGCCTAGGGGTGCCATAGCCTAAGCCTAGGGGTGCCCAGGCCTTAGGATACAGGAGCCCTAGCCTTAACCTAAGCCTATGGCTGCCCTAGCCTAAGCTTAGGCGTGCCCCAGCCTAAGCTGAGGGGTGCCCTACCCTAAGGCTAGGGGTGCCCTAGCCTAAGCCTTGGGGTGCCCTAGTCTAAGCCTAGGGGTGCCCTAACCTAAGCTTAGTGGTGCCCTAGCCTAAGCCTAAGGGTGCCCTTGCCTAAGCCTAGTGGTGCCCTAGCCTTAGGCTAGGGGAGCCCTAGCCTTACCCTAAGCCTAGGGGTGCCCTAGCCTAAGACTAGGGGTGCCCTTGCCTAAGTTTAGGGGTTCCCTAGCCTAAGCCTAGGGGTCACTAGCCTAAGCCAAGGAGTGCCCTAGCCAAAGCCTAGGGGTGCCCTGGCCTTAGGATAGGGGAGACCTAGCCTTAGCCTAAGCCTACGGGTGCCCTAGCTTAAGCCTAGGGGTGCCCTAGCCTAAGCCTAGGGGTGCCCTAGCCTTAGGCTAGGGGAGCCCTAGCCTTACCCTAAGCCTATGGGTGCCCTAGCCTCAGCCTAGGGGTGCCCTTGCCTCAGCCTAGGGGTGCCCTATCCTAAGCATAGGAGTGCCCTAGCCTAAGCCTAGGAGTGCCCTAGCCTAAGCCTAGTGGTGCCTTAGACTAAGCCTAGGGGTGACCTAGCCTTAGGCTAAGCCTAGGGGTGCCCTATTCTAAGCCTAAGGGTGCCCTATCCTAAGTCTAGGGTGCCCTTGCCTAAGCCTGGGGATGCCTTAGCCTAAACCTAGGTGTCCCCTAGCCTTAGCCTAAGCCTAGGGGTGCCCTAGCCAAAGCCTAGGGGTGCCATAGCCTAAGCCTAGGGGTGCCCTAGCCTAAGACTAGGGGTACCCAGGCCTTAGGCTAGAGGAGCCCTTGCCTTAGCCTAAGCTTATGGCTGCCGTAGCCAAAGCCTAGGGGTGCCCTAGCCTAAGCCTAGGGATGCCCTCGCCTAACCCTATGGGTAGCCTAGCTTTAGGCTAGGGGAGCACTAGCCTTAGCCTAAGCCTAGGGGTGCTCTAGCGTAAACTTAGGGGTGCCCTAGCCTAAGCCTAGGGGTGCCTTAGCCTAAGCCTAGGGGTCCCTAGCCTTAGCCTTAGCCTAGGGGCGCCCTAGCCTAAGCCTATGGGTGCCCTAGCATAAGCCTAGGGGTGCCCTAGCCATAGCCTAGGGGAGCCCTAGCCTAACCCTAGGGGTGCCCTAGCCTTAGGCTAGGGGAGCACTAACCTTAGCCTAAGCCTAGGGGTGCCCTAGCCTAAGCCTAGGCGTGCCCTAGCCTAAGCCTAGTGGTGCCCTACCCTAAGGCTAGGGGTGCACTACCCTAAGCCTAGGGGTGCCCTAGCCTAACCCTATGGGTGCCCTAGCCTTAGGCTAGGGGAGCACTAGCCTTAGCCTAAGCCTAGGGGTACCCTAGCCTAAGCCTATGGGTGCCCTAGCCTAAGCCTTGGGGTGTCATAGCCATAGCCTAGGGGAGCCCTAGCCTTAGCCTAAGCTTAGGGGTGCCCGAGCCTAAGCCTAGGGTTACCCTAGCCTAAGCCTAGGGGTGCCCTAGCCTTAGGCTAGGGGAGCCCTAGCCTTAGCCTATGCCTAGGTGTGCCCTAGCCTAAGCTTAGGGGTGCCCTAGCCTAAGCCAAGGCGTGCCCTAGCCTAAGCCTAGGGGTGCCCTAGTCTGAGCCTAGGGGTGCCTTAGCCTGAGCCAACGGGTGCCCTAGACTGAGGCTAGGGGAGCCCTAGCCGTAGTCTAGCCTACGATTGCCCTAGCCTAAGCCTAGGGGTGCCCTAGCCTAAGCCTACGGGTGCCCTAACCTGTGGCTAGGGGAGCCGTAGCCTAAGCCTACGGGTGCCCTTGCCTAAGCCTAGGGATGCCTTAGCCTAAGCCTAGGGGTCCCCTAGCCTTAGCCTAAGCCTAGGGGTGCCCTATCCTAAGCCTGCGGGTTCCCTCACCTTAGGCTAGGGTAGCCCTAGCCTTAGCCTAATCCTAGGGATGCCGTAGCCTAAGCCTATGGATGCCCTAGCCTGAGCCTAGGGGAGCCCTAGCCTTAGGCTAGGGGAGCCCTAGCCTTGGCCTAAGCCTAGGGGTGCCCTAGCCTAAGGCTAAGGGTGCCCTTGCCTAAGCCTACGGGTGCTCTAGACTAAGCCTAGGGGTTCCCTAGCCTTAGGCTAGGCGAGACCTAGCCTTAACCTAAGCATAGGGCTTCCCTAGCCTAAGCCTAGGGTGCCATAGCCTAACCCTAGGGGTGCCCTAGCCTTAGGCTAGGGGAGCACTAGCCTTAGCCTAAGCCTAGGGGTGTCCTAGCCTAAGCCTAGAGGTGCCCTATCCTAAGCCTGGGGGTGCCCTAGCCTAAGCCTAAGGGTGCCCTAGCCTAGGCCTAGTGGTGCCCTAGCCTTAGGCTAGGGGAGCCCTAGCTTTAGCCTAAGCCTAGGGGTGACCTAGCCTAAGCCTTGGGGTGCCCTAGTCTAAGCTTAGGGGTGCCCTAGCCTAAGCCTAGGGGTCCCTAGCCTAAGCCTAGGTGTGCCCTAAGGTTAGGCTAGTGGAGCCCTAGCCTTAGCCTAATCCTAGGGTTGCCCTAGCCTAAGCCTAGGAGTGCCCTAGCCAAAGCCTAGGGTTGCCCTAGCCTTAGGATAGGGGAGACCTAGCCTTAGCCTAAGCCTACTGGTGCCCTAGCTTAAGCCTAGGGGTGCCCTAGCCTTAGGCTAGGGGAGTCCTAGCCTTAGCCTAAGCCTAAGAGTGCCCTAGCCTCAGCCTCGGGGTGCCCTAGCCTCAGCCTAGGGGTGCCCTAGCCTAAGCCTAGGAGTGCCCTAGCGTAAGCCTAGGGGTGCCCTAGCCTAAGACTAGTGGTGCCTTAGACTAAGCCTAGGGGTGACCTAGTCTTAGCCTAAGCCTTGGGGTGCCCTAGCCTAAGCCTAAGGGTGCCCTAACCTAAGCCTAGGGTGCCCTTGCCTAAGACTAGGGACGCCTTAGCCTAAGCCTAGGGGTCCCCAAGCCTTAGCCTAAGCCTAGGGTGCCCTAGCCTAAGCCTAGGGGTGCCCTAGCTTAAGCCTAGTGGTGCCCTAGCCTTAGGCTAGGGGAGCCCTAGCCTTAGCCTAAGCCTAGGGGTGCCCTAGCCTAATTTAGGGGTGCCCTAGTCTAAGCCTAGGGGTCCCCTAGCGTAAGCCTAGGTGTGCCCTAGGGTTAAGCTAGGGGAGCCCTAGCCTTAGCCTAAGTCTACCGGTGCCCTAGTTTAAGCCTAGGGGTGCCCTAGCCTAAGCCTAGGGGTGCCCTAGCCTTAGGCTATTGGAGCCCTAGCCTTAGCCAAAGCCTATGGGTGCCCTAGCTTCAGCCTAGGGGTGCCCTAGCCTAAGCCTAGGAGTGCACTAGCCTAAGCCTAGGGGTGCCCTAGCCTAAGCCTAGTGGTGCCTTAACCTAAGCCTAGGGGTGACCTAGCCTTAGCCTAAGCCTAGGGGTGCCCTAGCCTAAGCCTAGGGGTGCCCTAGGCTAAGCCTAGTGGTGCCTTAGCCTAAGCCTAGGGGTGTCCTAGCCTTAGCCTAGGGGTGCCTTAGCCTAAGCCTAGGGGTCCCCTAGCCTTAGCCTAAGCATAGGGGTGCCCTAGCCTAAGCCTAGGAGTGCCCTAGCCTAAGCCTAGGGGTGCGCTAGCCTAAGTCAAGGGGTGCCCTAGCCTAAGCCTAGGGGTGCCCAGGCCTTAGGATAGAGGAGCCCTAGCCTTAGCCTAAGCCTATGGCTGCCCTAGCCTAAGCCTATGGCTGCCCTAGCCTAAGCCTAGGGGTGCCCTAGCCTAACCCTAGGGGTACCCTAGCCTTAGCCTAGGGGAGCACTAGCCCTAGCCTAAGCCTAGTGGTGCCCTAGCCTAAGCCTAGGTGTGCCCTAGCCTAAGCCTAGGGGGGCCCTACCCTAAGCCTAGGGGTGCCCTAGCCTAAGCCTAGGCTTGCCCTAGCCTTAGGCTAGCTGAGCCCTAACCTAAGCCTAAGCCTATGGCTGCCCTAGCCTAACCCTAGGATTACCCTAGCCTAAGCCTAGGGGTGCCCTAGCCTAAGCCTAGGGGTGCCCTAGCCTAAGCCTAGGGGTGCCCTAGCCTAAGCCTAGGGGTGCCCTAGCCTAAGCCTAGGGGTGCCCAGGCCTTAGGATAGAGGAGCCCTAGCCTTAGCCTAAGCCTATGGCTTCCCTAGCCTAAGCCTAGGGTTGCCCTAGCCTAAGCTTAGGGGTGCCCTAGCCTAACCCTAGGGGTGTCCTAGCCTTAGGCTAGGGAAGCACTAGCCTTAGCCTAAGCCTAGGGGTGCCCTAGCCTAAGCCTAGGCGTGCCCTAGCCTAAGCCTAGTGGTGCCCTACCCTAAGGCTAGGGGTGCACTACCCTAAGCCTAGGGGTGCCCTAGCCTAACCCTATGGGTGCCCTAGCCTTAGGCTAGGGGAGCACTAGCCTTAGCCTAAGCCTAGGGGTACCCTAGCCTAAGCCTATGGGTGCCCTAGCCTAAGCCTAGGGGTGTCATAGCCATAGCCTAGGGGAGCCCTAGCCTTAGCCTAAGCTTAGGGGTGCCCGAGCCTAAGCCTAGGGTTACCCTAGCCTAAGCCTAGGGGTGCCCTAGCCTTAGGCTAGGGGAGCCCTAGCCTTAGCCTACGCCTAGGTGTGCCCTAGCCTAAGCTTATGGGTGCCCTAGCCTAAGCCTAGGCGTGCCCTAGCTTAAGCCTAGGGGTGCCCTAATCTGAGCCTAGGGGTGCCTTAGCCTGAGCCAACGGGTGCCCTAGACTGAGGCTAGGGGAGCCCTAGCCGTAGTCTAGCCTACGATTGCCCTAGCCTAAGCCTAGGGGTGCCCTAGCCTAAGCCTACGGGTGCCCTAACCTGTGGCTAGGGGAGCTGTAGCCTAAGCCTACGGGTGCCCTTGCCTAAGCCTAGGGATGCCTTAGCCTAAGCCTAGGGGTCCCCTAGCCTTAGCCTAAGCCTAGGGGTGCCCTATCCTAAGCCTGCGGATTCCCTCACCTTAGGCTAGGGTAGCCCTAGCCTTAGCCTAATCCTAGGGATGCCGTAGCCTAAGCCTATGGATGCCCTAGCCTGAGCCTAGGGGAGCCCTAGCCTTAGGCTAGGGGAGCCCTAGCCTTGGCCTAAGCCTAGGGGTGCCCTAGCCTAAGGCTAAGGGTGCCCTTGCCTAAGCCTACGGGTGCTCTAGACTAAGCCTAGGGGTGCCCTAGCCTTAGGCTAGGCGAGACCTAGCCTTAACCTAAGCATAGGGCTTCCCTAGCCTAAGCCTAGGGTCCCATAGCCTAACCCTAGGGGTGCCCTAGCCTTAGGCTAGGGGAGCACTAGCCTTAGCCTAAGCCTAGGGGTGTCCTAGCCTAAGCCTAGGGGTGCCCTATCCTAAGCCTGGGGGTGCCCTAGCCTAAGCCTAAGGGTGCCCTAGCCTAGGCCTAGTGGTGCCCTAGCCTTAGGCTAGGGGAGCCCTAGCTTTAGCCTAAGCCTAGGGGTGACCTAGCCTAAGCCTTGGGGTGCCCTAGTCTAAGCTTAGGGGTGCCCTAGCCTAAGCCTAGGGGTCCCTAGCCTAAGCCTAGGTGTGCCCTAAGGTTAGGCTAGTGGAGCCCTAGCCTTAGCCTAATCCTAGGGTTGCCCTAGCCTAAGCCTAGGGGTGCCCTAGCCAAAGCCTAGGGGTGCCCTAGCCTTAGGATAGGGGAGACCTAGCTTTAGCCTAAGCCTACTGGTGCCCTAGCTTAAGCCTAGGGGTGCCCTAGCCTTAGGCTAGGGGAGTCCTAGCCTTAGCCTAAGCCTATTGGTGCCCTAGCCTCAGCCTCGGGGTGCCCTAGCCTCAGCCTAGGGGTGCCCTAGCCTAAGCCTAGGAGTGCCCTAGCGTAAGCCTAGGGGTGCCCTAGCCTAAGACTAGTGGTGCCTTAGACTAAGCCTAGGGGTGACCTAGTCTTAGCCTAAGCCTTGGGGTGCCCTAGCCTAAGCCTAAGGGTGCCCTAACCTAAGCCTAGGGTGCCCTTGCCTAAGACTAGGGACGCCTTAGCCTAAGCCTAGGGGTCCCCAAGCCTTAGCCTAAGCCTAGGGTGCCCTAGCCTAAGCCTAGGGGTGCCCTAGCTTAAGCCTAGTGGTGCCCTAGCCTTAGGCTAGGGGAGCCCTAGCCTTAGCCTAAGCCTATGGGTGCCCTAGCTTCAGCCTAGGGGTGCCCTAGCCTAAGCCTAGGAATGCCCTAGCCTAAGCCTAGGGGTACCCTAGCCTAAGCCTAGTGGTTCCTTAGCCTAAGCCTAGGGGTTACCTAGTCTTAGCCTAAGCCTAGGGGTGCCCTTGCCTAAGCCTAGGGGTGCCCTAGCCTAAGCCTAGGTGTGCCCTAGCCTAAGCCTAGGGGTGCCCTAGCCTAAGCCTAGGGGTGCCCTAGCCTAATCCTAAGGGTGCTCAGGCCTTAGGATAGAGGAGCCCTAATCTTAGCCTAAGCCTATGGCTGCATTAGCCTAAGCCTAGGGGTGCCCTAGCCTAAGACCATGGGTGCCCTAGCCTAATTTAGGGGTGCCCTAATCTAAGCCTAAGGGTCCCTAGCGTAAGCCTAGGGGTGCCCTAGGGTTAGGTTAGGGGGAGCCCTAGCCTTAGCCTAAGTCTACGGGTGCCCTAGTTTAAGCCTAGGGGTGCCCTAGCCTTAGGCTATTGGAGCCCTAGCCTTAGCCTAAGCCTATGGGTGCCCTAGCTTCAGCGTAGGGTTGCCCTAGCCTAAGCATGGGAGTGCCCTAGCCTAAGCCTAGGGGTGCCCTAGCCTAAGCCTAGTGGTGCCTTAGCCTAAGCCTAGGGGTGACCTAGCCTTAGCCTAAGCCTAGGGGTGCCCTAGCCGAAGTCTAGGGGTGCCCTAGCCTAAGCCTAGTGGTGCCTTAGCCTAAGCCTAGGGGTGACCTAGCCTTAGCCTAAGCCTAGGGGTGCCTTAGCCTAAGCCTAGGGGTCCCCTAGCCTTAGCCTAAGCCTAGGGGTGCCCTAGCCTAAGCCTAGGTGTACCCTAGCCTAAGCCTAGGGGTGCCCTAGCCTAAGCCTAGTGGTGCCCTAGCCTAAGCCTAGGGGTGCTCAGGCCTTAGGATAGAGGAGCCCTAGCCTTGGCCTAAGCCTATGGCTGCCCTAGCCTAAGCCTAGGGTTGCCCTAGCCTAAGCCTAGGGGTGCCCTAGCCTAACCCTAGGGGTAACCTAGCCTTAGGCTAGGGGAGCATTAGCCTTAGCCGAAGCCTAGTGGTGCCCTAGCCTAAGCCTAGGTGTGCCCTAGCCTAAGCCTAGGGGTGCCCTACCCTAAACCTAGGGGTGCCCTAGCCTAAGCCTAGGCTTGCCCTAGCCTTAGGCTAGCTGAGCCCTAACCTAAGCCTAAGCCTATGGCTGCCCTAGCCTAACCCTAGGGTTACCCTAGCCTAAGCCTAGGGATGCCCTAGCCTAAGCCTAGGGGTGGCCTAGCCTAAGCCTAGGGGTGCCCGAGCCTAAGCCTAGGGGTGCCCTAGCCTAAGCCTAGGGGTGCCCTAGCCTAAGCCTAGGGGTGCCCAGGCCTTAGGATAGAGGAGCCCTAGCCTTAGCCTAAGCCTATGGCTTCCCTTGCCTAAGCCTAGGGTTGCCCTAGCCTAAGCTTAGGGGTGCCCTAGCCTAACCCTAGGGGTGCCCTAGCCTTAGGCTAGGGGAGCACTAGCCTTAGCCTAAGCCTAGGGGTGCCCTAGCCTAAGCCTAGGTGTGCCCTAGCCTAAGCCTAGGGGTGCCCTAGCCTAAGCCTAGGGGTGCCCTAGCCTAAGCCTAAGGGTGCTCAGGCCTTAGGATAGAGGAGCCCTAATCTTAGCCTAAGCCTATGGCTGCATTAGCCTAAGCCTAGGGGTGCCCTAGCCTAAGACCATGGGTGCCCTAGCCTAATTTAGGGGTGCCCTAATCTAAGCCTAAGGGTCCCTAGCGTAAGCCTAGGGGTGCCCTAGGGTTAGGTTAGGGGGAGCCCTAGCCTTAGCCTAAGTCTACGGGTGCCCTAGTTTAAGCCTAGGGGTGCCCTAGCCTTAGGCTATTGGAGCCCTAGCCTTAGCCTAAGCCTATGGGTGCCCTAGCTTCAGCGTAGGGTTGCCCTAGCCTAAGCATGGGAGTGCCCTAGCCTAAGCCTAGGGGTGCCCTAGCCTAAGCCTAGTGGTGCCTTAGCCTAAGCCTAGGGGTGACCTAGCCTTAGCCTAAGCCTAGGGGTGCCCTAGCCGAAGTCTAGGGGTGCCCTAGCCTAAGCCTAGTGGTGCCTTAGCCTAAGCCTAGGGGTGACCTAGCCTTAGCCTAAGCCTAGGGGTGCCTTAGCCTAAGCCTAGGGGTCCCCTAGCCTTAGCCTAAGCCTAGGGGTGCCCTAGCCTAAGCCTAGGTGTACCCTAGCCTAAGCCTAGGGGTGCCCTAGCCTAAGCCTAGTGGTGCCCTAGCCTAAGCCTAGGGGTGCTCAGGCCTTAGGATAGAGGAGCCCTAGCCTTGGCCTAAGCCTATGGCTGCCCTAGCCTAAGCCTAGGGTTGCCCTAGCCTAAGCCTAGGGGTGCCCTAGCCTAACCCTAGGGGTAACCTAGCCTTAGGCTAGGGGAGCATTAGCCTTAGCCGAAGCCTAGTGGTGCCCTAGCCTAAGCCTAGGTGTGCCCTAGCCTAAGCCTAGGGGTGCCCTACCCTAAACCTAGGGGTGCCCTAGCCTAAGCCTAGGCTTGCCCTAGCCTTAGGCTAGCTGAGCCCTAACCTAAGCCTAAGCCTATGGCTGCCCTAGCCTAACCCTAGGGTTACCCTAACCTAAGCCTAGGGATGCCCTAGCCTAAGCCTAGGGGTGGCCTAGCCTAAGCCTAGGGGTGCCCGAGCCTAAGCCTAGGGGTGCCCTAGCCTAAGCCTAGGGGTGCCCTAGCCTAAGCCTAGGGGTGCCCAGGCCTTAGGATAGAGGAGCCCTAGCCTTAGCCTAAGCCTATGGCTTCCCTTGCCTAAGCCTAGGGTTGCCCTAGCCTAAGCTTAGGGGTGCCCTAGCCTAACCCTAGGGGTGCCCTAGCCTTAGGCTAGGGGAGCACTAGCCTTAGCCTAAGCCTAGGGGTGCCCTAGCCTAAGCCTCGAGGTGTCATAGCCTAAGCCAAGGGGTGCCCTAGCCTTAGATTAAGCCTAGGAGTGCCATAGCCTAAGTCTAGGGGTGCCCAGGCCTTAGGCTAGAGAAGCCCTAGCCTTAGCCTAAGGCTATGGCTGCCCTAGCCTAAGCCTAGGGGTGCCCTAGCCTAAGCCTAGGGATGCCCTAGCCTAACCCTTGTGGTGCCCTAGCCTTAGGCTAGGGGAACACTAGCCTTAGCCTAAGCCTAGGGGTGCCCTAGATTAAGCCTAGGCGTGCCCTAGCCTAAGCCGAGGGGTGCCCTACCCTAAGCCTAGGGGTGCCCTACCCTAAGCCCAGGGGTGCCCTAGCATAAGCCTAGGCTTGCCCTAGCCTTAGGGTAGCTGAGCCCTAGCCTAAGCCTAAGCCTAGGGGTGCCCTTGCCTAAGCCTAGGGGTGCCCTAGCCTAAGCCAGGGGTGCCATAGCCTTAGGCTAGAGGAGCCCTAGCCTTAGCCTAAGCCTTGGGGTGCCCTAGCCTAAGCCAAGGGGTGCGCTAGCCTTAGACTAAGCCTAGGGGTGCCCTAGCCTAAGCCTAGGGGTGCGAAGGCCTTAGGCTAGAGGAGCCCTAGCCTTAGCCTAAGCCTATGGCTTCCCTAGCCTAAGCCTAGGAGTGCGCTAGCCTAAGCCTAGGGATGCCCTAGCCTAACCCTTGTGGTGCCCTAGCCTTAGACTAGGGGAACACTAGCCTTAGCCGAAGCCTAGGGGTGCCCTAGATTAAGCCTAGGCGTACCCTATCCTAAGCCGAGGGATGCCCTACCCTAAGCCTATGGGTGCCCTACCCTAAGCCCAGGGGTGCCCTAGCATAAGCCTAGGCTTGCCCTAGCCTTAGGCTAGCTGAGCCCTAGCCTAAGCCTAAGCCTAGGGGTGCCCTTGCCTAAGCCTAGGGGTGCCCTAGCCTAAGCCTAGGAGTGCCCTAGCCAAAGCCTAGGGATGCCCTAGCCTTTGGATAGGGGAGACCTAGCCTTAGCCAAAGCCTACTGGTGCCCTAGCTTAAGCCTAGGGGTGCCCTAGCCTAAGCCTAGGGGTGCCCTAGCCTTAGGCTAGGGGAGCCCTAGCCTTAGCCTAAGCCGAGAGGTGCCCTAGCCTCAGCCTAGGGGTGCCCTAGCCTCAGCCTAGGGGTGCCCTAGCCTAAGCCTAGGAGTGCCCTAGCCTAAGCCTAGGGGTCCCCTAGCCTTAGCCTAAGCCTAGGGTGCCCTAGCCTAAGCCTAGGTGTGCCCTAGCCTAAGCCTAGGGGTGCCCTAGCCTAAGCCTTGTGGTGCCCTAGCCTTTGGCTAGGGGAGCCCTAGCCTTAGCCTAAGCCTAGGGGTGCCCTAGCCTAATTTAGGGGTGCCCTAGCCTAAGCCTAGGGGTCCCTAGCGTAAGCCTTGGGGTGCCCTTGGGTTAGGCTAGGGGGAGCCCCAGCCTTAGCCTAAGTCTACGGGTGCCCTAGTTTAAGCCTAGGGGTGCCCTAGCCTAAGCCTAGGAGTGCCCTAGCCTAAGCCTAGGGGTGCCCTAGCCTAAACCTAGTGGTGCCTTAGCCTAAGCCTAGGGGTTTCCTAGCCTTAGCCTAAGCCTAGGGGTGCCCTTGCCTAAGCCTAGGGGTGCCCTAGCCTTAGCCTAGGGGTGCTTTATCCTAAGCCTAGGGGTCCCCTAGCCTTAGCCTTAGCCTAGGGGTGCCCTAGCCTAAGCCTAGGTGTGCCCTAGCCTAAGCCTAGGGGTGCCCTAGCCTAAGCCTAGGGGTGCCCTAGCCTAAGCCTAGGGGTGCTCAGGCCTTAGGATAGAGGAGCCCTAATCTTAGCCTAAGCCTATGGCTGCCCTAGCCTAAGCCTAGCGTTGCCCTAGCCTAAGCCTAGGGGTGCCCTAGCCTAACCCTAGGGGTACCCTAGCCTTAGGCTAGGGGAGCACTAGCCTTAGCCTAAGCTTAGGGGTGCCCTAGCCTATGCCTAGGCGTGCCAAAGCCTAAGCCTAGGGGTGCCCTACCCTAAGCCTACGGGTGCCCTAGCCTAAGCCTAGGCTTGCCCTAGCCTTAGGCAAGCTGAGCCCTAGCCTAAGCCTAAGCCTAGGGGTGCCATAGCCTAAGCCTAGGGGTGCCCTAGCCTAAGCCTAGGGGTGCCCTAGCCTAAGCCTAGGGGTGCCCTAGCCTTAGGCTAGGAGTGCCCAGGCCTTAGGATAGAGGAGACCTAGCCTTAGCCTAAGCCTATGGCTGCCCTAGCCTAAGCCTATGGCTGCCCTAGCCTAAGCCTAGGGTTGCCCTAGCCTAAGCCTAGGGTTGCCCTAGCCTAAGCCTAGGGGTTCCCTAGCGTAAGCCTAGGGGTGCCGTAGCCTAAGCCTAGGGGTGCCCTAGCCTAAGCCTAGGGGTGCCCAAGCCTTAGGATAGAGTAGCCCTAGCCTTAGCCTAAGCCTATGGCTGCCCTAGCCTAAGCCTAGGCGTGCCCTAGCCTAAGCCGAGGGGTGCCCTACCCTAAGCCTAGGGGTGCCCTACCCTAAGCCCATGGGTGCCCTAGCCTAACCTAGGCTTGCCCTAACCTTAGGCTAGAGGAGACCTAGCCTTAGCCTAAGCCTAGTGGTGCCCTAGCCTAAGACTAGGGGTGCCCTAGCCTAAGCCTAAGGTGCCCTAGCCTAAGCCTAGGGATGCCCTAGGGTTAGGCTAGGGGAGCCCTAGCCTTAGCCTAAGCCTAGGGGTGGCCTAGCCTAAGCCTAGGGGTGCCCTAGCCTAAGCCTAGGGGTGCCCAAGCCTTAGGCTAGGGGAGCCTTAGACTTACCATAAGCCAAGGGGTGCCTTAGTCTAAGCCTAGTGGTGCCCTATCCTAAGCCTAGGGGTGCCCTAACCTAAGCCTAGGGGTGCCCTAGCCTTTGGATAGGGGAGACCTAGCCTTAGCCAAAGCCTACTGGTGCCCTAGCTTAAGCCTAGGGGTGCCCTAGCCTAAGCCTAGGGGTGCCCAAGCCTTAGGCTAGGGGAGCCCTAGCCTTAGCCTAAGCCGAGAGGTGCCCTAACCTCAGCCTAGGGGTGCCCTAGCCTCAGCCTAGGGGTGCCCTAGCCTAAGCCTAGGAGTGCCCTAGCCTACGCCTAAGGTGCCCTTGCCTAAGCTTAGGGATGCCTTAGCCTAAGCCTACGGGTCCCCTAGCCTTAGCCTAAGCCTAGGGTGCCCTAGCCTAAGCCTAGGTGTGCCCTAGCCTAAGCCTAGGGGTGCTCAGGCCTTAGGATAGAGGAGCCCTAATCTTAGCCTAAGCCTATGGCTGCCCTAGCCTAAGCCTAGGGTTGCCCTAGCCTAAGCCTAGGGGTGCCCTAGCCTAACCCTAGGGGTACCCTAGCCTTAGGCTAGGGGAGCACTAGCCTTAGCCTAAGCTTAGGGGTGCCCTAGCCTATGCCTAGGCGTGCCAAAGCCTAAGCCTAGGGGTGCCCTACCCTAAGCCTACGGGTGCCCTAGCCTAAGCCTAGGCTTGCCCTAGCCTTAGGCTAGCTGAGCCCTAGCCTAAGCCTAAGCCTAGGGGTGCCATAGCCTAAGCCTAGGGGTGCCCTAGCCTAAGCCTAGGGGTGCCCTAGCCTAAGCCTAGGGGTGCCCTAGCCTTAGGCTAGGAGTGCCCAGGCCTTAGGATAGAGGAGACCTAGCCTTAGCCTAAGCCTATGGCTGCCCTAGCCTAAGCCTATGGCTGCCCTAGCCTAAGCCTAGGGTTGCCCTAGCCTAAGCCTAGGGTTGCCCTAGCCTAAGACTATGGGTTCCCTAGCGTAAGCCTAGGGGTGCCGTAGCCTAAGCCTAGGGGTGCCCTAGCCTAAGCCTAGGGGTGCCCAAGCCTTAGGATAGAGTAGCCCTAGCCTTAGCCTAAGCCTATGGCTGCCCTAGCCTAAGCCTAGGCGTGCCCTAGCCTAAGCCGAGGGGTGCCCTACCCTAAGCCTAGGGGTGCCCTACCCTAAGCCCATGGGTGCCCTAGCCTAACCTAGGCTTGCCCTAACCTTAGGCTAGAGGAGACCTAGCCTTAGCCTAAGCCTAGTGGTGCCCTAGCCTAAGACTAGGGGTGCCCTAGCCTAAGCCTAAGGTGCCCTAGCCTAAGCCTAGGGATGCCCTAGGGTTAGGCTAGGGGAGCCCTAGCCTTAGCCTAAGCCTAGGTGTGGCCTAGCCTAAGCCTAGGGGTGCCCTAGCCTAAGCCTAGGGGTGCCCAAGCCTTAGGCTAGGGGAGCCTTAGACTTACCATAAGCCTAGGGGTGCCTTAGTCTAAGCCTAGTGGTGCCCTATCCTAAGCCTAGGGGTGCCCTAACCTAAGCCTAGGGGTGCCCTAGCCTTTGGATAGGGGAGACCTAGCCTTGGCCAAAGCCTACTGGTGCCCTAGCTTAAGCCTAGGGGTGCCCTAGCCTAAGCCTAGGGGTGCCCTAGCCTTAGGCTAGGGGAGCCCTAGCCTTAGCCTAAGCCGAGAGGTGCCCTAACCTCAGCCTAGGGGTGCCCTAGCCTCAGCCTAGGGGTGCCCTAGCCTAAGCCTAGGAGTGCCCTAGCCTACGCCTAAGGTGCCCTTGCCTAAGCTTAGGGATGCCTTAGCCTAAGCCTAGGGGTCCCCTAGCCTTAGCCTAAGCCTAGGGTGCCCTAGCCTAAGCCTAGGTGTGCCCTAGCCTAAGCCTAGGGGTGCCCTAGCCTAAGCCTTGTGGTGCCCTAGCCTTTGGCTAGGGGAGCCCTAGCCTTAGCCTAAGCCTAGGGGTGCCCTAGCCTAATTTAGGGGTGCCCTAGCCTAAGCCTAGGGGTCCCTAGCGTAAGCCTTGGGGTGCCCTAGGGTTAGGCTGGGGGAGCCCTAGCCTTAGCCTAAGTCTACGGGTGCCCTAGTTTAAGCCTAGGGGTGCCCTAGCCTAAGCCTAGGAGTGCCCTAGCCTAAGCCTAGGGGTGCCCTAGCCTAAACCTAGTGGTGCCTTAGCCTAAGCCTAGGGGTTACCTAGCCTTAGCCTAAGCCTAGGGGTGCCCTTGCCTAAGCCTAGGGGTGCCCTAGCCTTAGCCTAGGGGTGCTTTATCCTAAGCCTAGGGGTCCCCTAGCCTTAGCCTTAGCCTAGGGGTGCCCTAGCCTAAGCCTAGGTGTGCCCTAGCCTAAGCCTAGGTGTGCCCTAGCCTAAGCCTAGGGGTGCCCTAGCCTAAGCCTAGGGGTGCCCTAGCCTAAGCCTAGGGGTGCTCAGGCCTTAGGATAGAGGAGCCCTAATCTTAGCCTAAACCTATGGCTGCCCTAGCCTAAGCCTAGGGTTGCCCTAGCCTAAGCCTAGGGGTGCCCTAGCCTAACCCTAGGGGTACCCTAGCCTTAGGCTAAGGGAGCACTAGCCTTAGCCTAAGCTTAGGGGTGCCCTAGCCTATGCCTAGGCGTGCCAAAGCCTAAGCCTAGGGGTGCCCTACCCTAAGCCTATGGGTGCCCTAGCCTAAGCCTAGGCTTGCCCTAGCCTTAGGCTAGCTGAGCCCTAGCCTAAGCCTAAGCCTAGGGGTGCCATAGCCTAAGCCTAGGGGTGCCCTAGCCTAAGCCTAGGGGTGCCCTAGCCTAAGCCTAGGGGTGCCCTAGCCTTAGGCTAGGAGTGCCCAGGCCTTAGGATAGAGGAGACCTAGCCTTAGCCTAAGCCTATGGCTGCCCTAGCCTAAGCCTATGGCTGCCCTAGCCTAAGCCTAGGGTTGCCCTAGCCTAAGCCTAGGGTTGCCCTAGCCTAAGCCTAGGGGTTCCCTAGCGTAAGCCTAGGGGTGCCGTAGCCTAAGCCTAGGGGTGCCCTAGCCTAAGCCTAGGGGTGCCCAAGCCTTAGGATAGAGTAGCCCTAGCCTTAGCCTAAGCCTATGGCTGCCCTAGCCTAAGCCTAGGCGTGCCCTAGCCTAAGCCGAGGGATGCCCTACCCTAAGCCTAGGGGTGCCCTACCCTAAGCCCATGGGTGCCCTAGCCTAACCTAGGCTTGCCCTAACCTTAGGCTAGAGGAGACCTAGCCTTAGCCTAAGCCTAGTGGTGCCCTAGCCTAAGACTAGGTTTGCCCTAGCCTAAGCCTAAGGTGCCCTAGCCTAAGCCTAGGGATGCCCTAGGGTTAGGCTAGGGGAGCCCTAGCCTTAGCCTAAGCCTAGGGGTGGCCTAGCCTAAGCCTAGGGGTGCCCTAGCCTAAGCCTAGGGGTGCCCAAGCCTTAGGCTAGGGGAGCCTTAGACTTACCATAAGCCTAGGGGTGCCTTAGTCTAAGCCTAGTGTTGCCCTATCCTAAGCCTAGGGGTGCCCTAACCTAAGCCTAGGGGTGCCGTAGCCTTAGGCTATAGGAGCCCAACCTTAGCCTAAGCCTAGGGGTGCCCTAGCCCAAGCCTAGGGGTGCCATAGCCTAAGCCTAGGGGTGCCCTTGCCTAAGCCTAGGGGAGCCATAGCCTTAGGCTAGAGGAGCCCTAGCCTTAGCCTAAGCCTAGGGGTGCCCTAGCCTAAGACTAGGGGTGCCCTAGCCTAAGACTTGGGGTGCCCTAGCCTAAGCCTAGGGGTGCCCTAGCGTTAGGCTAGTTGATCCCTAGCCTTAGCCTAAGACTAGGGGTGCCCTAGCCTAAGCCTAGGTGTGCCCTACCCTAAGCCTAGGGGTGCCCTAGCCTTAGGCTAGGGGAGCACTAGCCTTAGCCTAAGCTTAGGGGTGCCCTAGCCTATGCCTAGGCGTGCCAAAGCCTAAGCCTAGGGGTGCCCTACCCTAAGCCTACGGGTGCCCTAGCCTAAGCCTAGGCTTGCCCTAGCCTTAGGCTAGCTGAGCCCTAGCCTAAGCCTAAGCCTAGGGGTGCCATAGCCTAAGCCTAGGGGTGCCCTAGCCTAAGCCTAGGGGTGCCCTAGCCTAAGCCTAGGGGTGCCCTAGCCTTAGGCTAGGAGTGCCCAGGCCTTAGGATAGAGGAGACCTAGCCTTAGCCTAAGCCTATGGCTGCCCTAGCCTAAGCCTATGGCTGCCCTAGCCTAAGCCTAGGGTTGCCCTAGCCTAAGCCTAGGGTTGCCCTAGCCTAAGACTAGGGGTTCCCTAGCGTAAGCCTAGGGGTGCCGTAGCCTAAGCCTAGGGGTGCCCTAGCCTAAGCCTAGGGGTGCCCAAGCCTTAGGATAGAGTAGCCCTAGCCTTAGCCTAAGCCTATGGCTGCCCTAGCCTAAGCCTAGGCGTGCCCTAGCCTAAGCCGAGGGGTGCCCTACCCTAAGCCTAGGGGTGCCCTACCCTAAGCCCATGGGTGCCCTAGCCTAACCTAGGCTTGCCCTAACCTTAGGCTAGAGGAGACCTAGCCTTAGCCTAAGCCTAGTGGTGCCCTAGCCTAAGACTAGGGGTGCCCTAGCCTAAGCCTAAGGTGCCCTAGCCTAAGCCTAGGGATGCCCTAGGGTTAGGCTAGGGGAGCCCTAGCCTTAGCCTAAGCCTAGGTGTGGCCTAGCCTAAGCCTAGGGGTGCCCTAGCCTAAGCCTAGGGGTGCCCAAGCCTTAGGCTAGGGGAGCCTTAGACTTACCATAAGCCTAGGGGTGCCTTAGTCTAAGGCTAGTGGTGCCCTATCCTAAGCCTAGGGGTGCCCTAACCTAAGCCTAGGGGTGCCCTAGCCTTTGGATAGGGGAGACCTAGCCTTGGCCAAAGCCTACTGGTGCCCTAGCTTAAGCCTAGGGGTGCCCTAGCCTAAGCCTAGGGGTGCCCTAGCCTTAGGCTAGGGGAGCCCTAGCCTTAGCCTAAGCCGAGAGGTGCCCTAACCTCAGCCTAGGGGTGCCCTAGCCTCAGCCTAGGGGTGCCCTAGCCTAAGCCTAGGAGTGCCCTAGCCTACGCCTAAGGTGCCCTTGCCTAAGCTTAGGGATGCCTTAGCCTAAGCCTAGGGGTCCCCTAGCCTTAGCCTAAGCCTAGGGTGCCCTAGCCTAAGCCTAGGTGTGCCCTAGCCTAAGCCTAGGGGTGCCCTAGCCTAAGCCTTGTGGTGCCCTAGCCTTTGGCTAGGGGAGCCCTAGCCTTAGCCTAAGCCTAGGGGTGCCCTAGCCTAATTTAGGGGTGCCCTAGCCTAAGCCTAGGGGTCCCTAGCGTAAGCCTTGGGGTGCCCTAGGGTTAGGCTGGGGGAGCCCTAGCCTTAGCCTAAGTCTACGGGTGCCCTAGTTTAAGCCTAGGGGTGCCCTAGCCTAAGCCTAGGAGTGCCCTAGCCTAAGCCTAGGGGTGCCCTAGCCTAAACCTAGTGGTGCCTTAGCCTAAGCCTAGGGGTTACCTAGCCTTAGCCTAAGCCTAGGGGTGCCCTTGCCTAAGCCTAGGGGTGCCCTAGCCTTAGCCTAGGGGTGCTTTATCCTAAGCCTAGGGGTCCCCTAGCCTTAGCCTTAGCCTAGGGGTGCCCTAGCCTAAGCCTAGGTGTGCCCTAGCCTAAGCCTAGGTGTGCCCTAGCCTAAGCCTAGGGGTGCCCTAGCCTAAGCCTAGGGGTGCTCAGGCCTTAGGATAGAGGAGCCCTAATCTTAGCCTAAGCCTATGGCTGCCCTAGCCTAAGCCTAGGGTTGCCCTAGCCTAAGCCTAGGGGTGCCCTAGCCTAACCCTAGGGGTACCCTAGCCTTAGGCTAAGGGAGCACTAGCCTTAGCCTAAGCTTAGGGGTGCCCTAGCCTATGCCTAGGCGTGCCAAAGCCTAAGCCTAGGGGTGCCCTACCCTAAGCCTACGGGTGCCCTAGCCTAAGCCTAGGCTTGCCCTAGCCTTAGGCTAGCTGAGCCCTAGCCTAAGCCTAAGCCTAGGGGTGCCATAGCCTAAGCCTAGGGGTGCCCTAGCCTAAGCCTAGGGGTGCCCTAGCCTAAGCCTAGGGGTGCCCTAGCCTTAGGCTAGGAGTGCCCAGGCCTTAGGTTAGAGGAGACCTTGCCTTAGCCTAAGCCTATGGCTGCCCTAGCCTAAGCCTATGGCTGCCCTAGCCTAAGCCTAGGGTTGCCCTAGCCTAAGCCTAGGGTTGCCCTAGCCTAAGCCTAGGGGTTCCCTAGCGTAAGCCTAGGGGTGCCGTAGCCTAAGCCTAGGGGTGCCCTAGCCTAAGCCTAGGGGTGCCCAAGCCTTAGGATAGAGTAGCCCTAGCCTTAGCCTAAGCCTATGGCTGCCCTAGCCTAAGCCTAGGCGTGCCCTAGCCTAAGCCGAGGGGTGCCCTACCCTAAGCCTAGGGGTGCCCTACCCTAAGCCCATGGGTGCCCTAGCCTAACCTAGGCTTGCCCTAACCTTAGGGTAGAGGAGACCTAGCCTTAGCCTAAGCCTAGTGGTGCCCTAGCCTAAGACTAGGGGTGCCCTAGCCTAAGCCTAAGGTGCCCTAGCCTAAGCCTAGGGATGCCCTAGGGTTAGGCTAGGGGAGCCCTAGCCTTAGCCTAAGCCTAGGGGTGGCCTAGCCTAAGCCTAGGGGTGCCCTAGCCTAAGCCTAGGGGTGCCCAAGCCTTAGGCTAGGGGAGCCTTAGACTTACCATAAGCCTAGGGGTGCCTTAGTCTAAGCCTAGTGTTGCCCTATCCTAAGCCTAGGGGTGCCCTAACCTAAGCCTAGGGGTGCCGTAGCCTTAGGCTATAGGAGCCCAACCTTAGCCTAAGCCTAGGGGTGCCCTAGCCCAAGCCTAGGGGTGCCATAGCCTAAGCCTAGGGGTGCCCTTGCCTAAGCCTAGGGGAGCCATAGCCTTAGGCTAGAGGAGCCCTAGCCTTAGCCTAAGCCTAGGGGTGCCCTAGCCTAAGACTAGGGGTGCCCTAGCCTAAGACTTGGGGTGCCCTAGCCTAAGCCTAGGGGTGCCCTAGCGTTAGGCTAGTTGATCCCTAGCCTTAGCCTAAGACTAGGGGTGCCCTAGCCTAAGCCTAGGGGTGCCCTACCCTAAGCCTAGGGGTGCCTTAACCTAAGCCTAGGGGTGCCCTAGCCTTAGGCTAGCTGAGCCCTAGCCTTAGCCTAAGCCTAGGGGTGCACTAGACTAAGCCAAGGGGTGCCCTATCCTAAGCCTAGGGGTGCCCTAGCTTAAGATTAGGGGGCCCTAGCCTAAGCTAAGGGTGCCCTAGCCTACGCCTAGTGGTGCCCTAGCCTTACGCTAGGGGAGCCCTAGCCTTAGCCTAAGCCTAGGGGTGCCCTAGCCTAAGCCTTGGGGTGCCCTAGCCTAAGCCTAGGGGTGCCCTAGTGTTAGGCTAGGCGATCCCTAGCCTTAGCCTAAGCCTAGGGGTGCCCTAGCCTAAGCCTAGGGGTGCCCTACCCTAGCCTAGGGGTGCCTTAACCGAAGCCTAGGGGTGCCCTAGCCTTAGGCTAGCTGAGCCCTAGCCTTAGCCTAAGCCTAGGGGTGCCCTAGCCTAAGCCTAGGGGTGCCCTAGCCTAAGCTTAGGGGGCCCTAGCCTAAGACTAAGGGTGCCCTAGCCTACGCCTAGTGGTGCCCTATCCTTAGGCTAGGGGAGCCCTAGCCTTAGCCTAAGCCTAGGGGTGCCGTAGCCTAAGACTTGGGGTGCCCTAGCCTAAGCTTAGGGGTGCCCTAGCCTAAGCCTAGGGGTCCTTAGCCTAAGCCTAAGGGTGCCCTAGGGTTAGGCTAGGGGAGCCCTAGCCTTAGCCTAATCCTAGGGGTGCCCTAGCCTAAGCCTAGGAGTGCCCTAGCCAAAGCCTAGGGGTGCCCTATCCTTTGGATAGGGGAGACCTAGCCTTAGCCAAAGCCTACTGGTGCCCTAGCTTAAGCCTAGGGTTGCCCTAGCCTAAACCTAGGGGTGCCCTAGCCTTAGGCTAGGGGAGCCTTAGCCTTAGCCTAAGCCTAGGGGTGCTCTAGCCTCATCCTAGGGGTGCCTTAGCCTCAGACTAGGGGTGCCCTAGCCTAAGCCTAGGAGTGCCCTAACCAAAGCCTAGGGTGCCCTTGCCTAAGCCTAGGGATGCCTTAGCCTAAGCCTAGGGGTCCCCTAGCCTTAGCCTAAGCCTAGGGTGCCCTAGCCTAAGCCTAGGTGTGCCCTAGCCTAAGCCTAGGGGTGCCCTAGTCTAAGCCTAGTGGTGCCCTAGCCTTAGGCTACGGGAGCCCTAGCCTTAGCCTAAGCCTAGGGGTGCCCTAACCTAAGACTATGGGTGCCCTAGCCTAATTTAGGGGTGCCCTAGCCTAAGCCTAGGGGTCCCCTAGCGTAAGCCTAGGGGTGCCCTAGGGTTAGGCTAGGGGGAGCCCTAGCCTTAGCCTAAGTCTACGGGTGCCCTAGTTTAAGCCTAGGGGTGCCCTAGCCTTAGGCTATTGGAGAACTAGCCTTAGCCTAAGCCTATGGTTGCCCTAGCTTCAGCCTTGAGGTGCCCTAGCCTAAGCCTAGGAGTGCCCTAGCCTAAACCTAGGGGTGCCCTAGCCTAAGCCTAGTGGTGCCTTAGCCTAAGCCTAGGGGTGACCTAGCCTTAGCCTAAGCCTAGGGGTGCCCTAGCCTAAGCCTAGGTGTGCCCTAGCCTAAGCCTAGTGGTGCCTTAGCCTAAGCCTAGGGGTGAAATAGCCTTAGCCTAAGCCTAGGGGTGCCTTAGCCTAAGCCTAGGGGTCCCCTAGCCTTACCCTAAGCATAGGGGTGCCCTACCCAAGCCTAGGTGTGCCCTAGCCTAAGCCTAGGGGTGCCCTAGCCTAAGCCTAGGTGTGCCCTAGCCTAAGCCTTGGGGTGCCCTAGCCTAAGCCTATGGCTGCCCTAGCATAAACCTAGGGTTGCCCTAGCCTAAGCCTAGGGGTGCCCTAGCCTAACACTAGGAGTGCCATAGCCTTAGGCTAGAGGAGCACTAGCCTTAGCCTAAGCCTTGGGGTGCCCTAGTCTAAGCCTAGGCGTGCCCTAGCCTAAGCCAAGGGGTGCCTTAGCCTAAGCCTAGGGGTGCCATAGCCTTAGGCTAGAGGAGCCCTAGCCTTAGCCTAAGCCTAGGGGTGCCCTAGCCTAAGAATAGGGGTGCCCTAGCCTAAGCTTAGGGGTGCCCTAGCCTAAGCCTTGGGGTGCCCTAGCCTAAGCTTAGGGGAGCCCTAGGTTTAGTCTAGGGGAGCCCTAGCCTTAGCCTAAGCCTAGGGGTGCCCTAGCCTAAGCCTAGTGGTGCCCTAGCCTAAGCCTAGGATTGCCCTAGCCTTAGTCTAGCTGAGCCCTAGCCTAAGCCTAAGCCTCGAGGTGCCCTAGCCTAAGCCTATGGGTGCCCTAGCCTAAGCCTAGGGGTGCCATAGCGTTAGGCTAGAGGAGCCCTAGCCTTAGCCTAAGCCTAGGGGTGTCCTAGCCTAAGACAAGGGGTGCCCTAGCCTAAGCTTAGGGGTGCCCTAACCTAAGCCTTGCGGTGACCTAGCCTAAGCCTAGGGGTGCCCTAGGGTTAGGCTAGGGGAGCCCTAGCCTTAGCCTAAGCCTAGGGGTGCCCTAGCCCAAGCCTTGGGGTGCCCTAGCCCAAGCCTTGGGGTGCCCTAGCCTAAGCCTAGGGGTGCCTTAGCCTAAGCCTAGGGGTGCCCTAGCCTAAGGCTAGGGGTGCCCTAGCCTTAGTAAAGTGGAGCCCTAGCCTTCGCCTAAGCCTAGGGGTGCCCTTTCCTAAGCCTAGATGTGCCCTAGCCTAAGCCGAAGGTGCCCTACCCTTCGCCTAGAGGTGCCCTAGCCTAAGCCTAGGGGTGCCCTAGCCTGAGCCTAGGCTTGCCCTAGCCTTAGGCTAGCTGAGCCCTAGCCTAAGCCTAAGACTTGGGGTGCCCTAGCCTAAGCATAGGGGTGCCATAGCCTTAGGCTAGAGGAGCCCTAGCCTTAGCCTAAGCTTAGGGGTGCCGTAGCCTAAGAATACGAGTGCCCTAGCCTAAGCTTAGGGGTGCCCTAGCCTAAGCCTTGGGGTGCCCTAGACTAAGCCTAGGGGTGCCCTATGGTTAGGCTAGGGGAGCCCCAGCCTTAGCCTAAGCCTAGGGGTTCCCTAGTCTAAGCCTAGGGGTGCCCTAGCCTAAGCCTAGGGGTGCCCTAGCCTAAGCCTAGGGGTGCCCTAGCCCAAGCCTAGTTGTGCCCTAGCCTAAGCCGAGGGGTGCCCTACCCTAAGCCTAGGGGTGCCTTACCCTAGGCCTAGGGGTGCCCTAGCCTAAGCCTAGGTTTGCCCCAGCCTTAGGCTAGCTGAGCCCTAGCCTAAGTCTAAGCCTAGGGGTGCCCTAGCCTAAGCCTAGGGGTGCCCTAGCCTAAGCCTACGGGTGCCATAGCCTTAGGCTAGAGGAGCCCTTGCCTTAGACTAAGCCTAGGGGTGCCCTAGCCTAAGACTAGGGGTGCCCTAGCCTAAGCTTAGGGGTGCCCTAGCCTAAGCCTTGGGGTGCCCTAGCCTAAGCTTAGGGTTGCCCTAGGGTTAGTCTAGGGGAGCCCTAGCCTTAGCCTAAGCCTAGGGGTCCACTAGCCTAAGCCTAGGGGTGCCCTAGCCTAAGCCTAGGATTGCCCTAGCCTTAGGCTAGCTGAGCCCTAGCCTAAGCCTAAGCCTAGAGGTGCCCTAGCCTAAGCCTATGGGTGCCCTAGCCTAAGCCTAGGGGTGCCATAGCCTTAGGCTAGAGGACACCTAGCCTTAGCCTAAGCCTAGGGGTGTGCTAGCCTAAGACTAGGGGTGACTTAGCCTAAGCTTAGGGGTGCCCTAGCCTAAGCCTTGCGGTGACCTAGCCTAAGCCTAGGGGTGCCCTAGGGTTAGCCTAGGGGAGCCCTAGCCTTAGCCTAAGCCTAGGGGTGCCCTAGCCTAAGCCTAGGAGTGCCCTAGCCTAAGCCTAGGGCAGCCCTAGCCTTAGGCTAGGGAAGCCCTAACCTTAGCCTAAGCCTAGGGGTGCCCTAGCCTAAGCCAAGTGGTGCCCTATCCTAAGCCTAGGGGTGCCCTAGCCTAAGCCTAGGGGTGCCTTAGCCTAAGCCTAGAGGTGCCCTAGCCTAAGGCTATGGGTGCCCTCGCCTTCGTCTAGTGGAGCCCTAGCCTTAGGCTAGCTGAGCCCTAGCCTAAGCCTAAGACTTGGGGTGCCCTAGCCTAAGAATAGGGGTGCCCTAGCCTAAGCTTAGGGGTGCCCTAGCCTAAGCCTTGGGGTGCCCTAGCCTAAGCCTAGGGGATTCCCTAGCCTAAGACTAGGGGTACCCTAGCCCAAGCCTAGTTGTGCCCTAGCCTAAGCCGAGGGGTGCCCTACCCTAAGCCTAGGGGTGCCCTACACTAGGCCTAGGGGTGCCCTAGCCTACGCCTAGGCTTGCCCTAGCCTTAGGCTAGCTGAGCCCTAGCCTAAGTCAAAGCCTAGGGGTGCCCTAGCCTAAGCCTAGGGGTGCCCTAGCCTAAGCCCACGGGTGCCAATGCCTTAGGCTAGAGGAGCCCTAGCCTTAGCCTAAACCTAGGGGTGCCCTAGCCTAAGACTAGGGGTGCCCTAGCCTAAGCTTAGGGGTGCCCTAGCCTAAGCCTTGGGGTGCGCTAGCCTAATCCTAGGGGTGCCTTAGCCTAAGCCTAGGGGTGCCCTAGCCTAAGCCTAGGAGTGCCCTAACCAAAGCCTAGAGTGCCCTTGCCTAAGCCTAGGGATGCCTTAGCCTAAGCCTAGGGGTCCCCTAGCCTTAGCCTAAGCCTAGGGTGCCCTAGCCTAAGCCTAGGGGTGCCCTAGTCTAAGCCTAGTGGTGCCCTATCCTTAGGTTAGGGGAGCCCTAGCCTTAGCCTAAGCCTAGGGGTGCCCTAACCTAAGACTATGGGTGCCCTAGCCTAATTTAGGGGTGCCCTAGCCTAAGCCTAGGGGTCCCCTAGCATAAGCCTAGGGGTGCCCTAGGGTTAGGCTAGGGGGAGCCCTAGCCTTAGCCTAAGTCTACGGGTGCCCTATTTTAAGCCTAGGGGTGCCCTAGCCTAAGCCTAGGGGTGCCCTAGCCTTAGGCTATTGGAGCCCTAGCCTTAGCCTAAGCCTATGGGTGCCCTAGCCTAAGCCTATGGCTGCCCTAGCCTAAACCTAGGGTTGCCCTAGCCTAAGCCTAGGGGTGCCCTAGCCTAACCCTAGGGGTGCCATAGCCTTAGGCTAGAGGAGCACTAGCCTTAGCCTAAGCCTTGGGGTGCCCTAGTCTAAGCCTAGGCGTGCCCTAGCCTAAGCCTAGTGGTGCCCTATCCTAAGCCTAGGGATGCCCTAGCCTAAGCCTAGGGGTGTCCTAGCCTTAGGCTAGGGGAGCCCTAACCTTAGCCTAAGCCTAGGGGTGCCCTTGCCCAAGCCTAGGGGTGCCCTAGCCTAAGCCTAGGGGTGCCTTAGCCTAAGCCTAGGGGTGCCCTAGCCTAACACTAGGGGTGCCATAGCCTTAGGCTAGAGGAGCACTAGCCTTAGCCTAAGTCTTGGGGTGCCCTAGTCTAAGCCTAGGCGTGCCCTAGCCTAAGCCTAGTGGTGCCCTATCCTAAGCCTAGGGGTGCCCTAGCCTAAGCCTAGGGGTGTCCTAGCCTTAGGCTAGGGGAGCCCTAACCTTAGCCTAAGCCTAGGGGTGCCCTAGCCTAAGCCTAGGGGTACCCTAGCCTAAGCCAAGGGGTGCCTTAGCCTAAGCCTAGGGGTGCCCTTGCCTAAGGCTAGTGGAGCCCTAGCCTTAGGCTAGCTTAGCCCTAGCCTAAGCCTAAGACTTGGGGTGCCCTAGCCTAAGCCTAGGGGTGCCCTAGCCTAAGCCTAGGGGTGCCATAGCCTTAGGCTAGAGGAGCCCTAGCCTTAGCCTAAGCCTAGGGGTGCCCTAGCCTAAGAATAGGGGTGCCCTAGCCTAAGCTTAGGGGTGCCCTAGCCTAAGCCTTGGGGTGCCCTACCCTAAGCTTAGGGGAGCCCTAGGGTTAGTCTAGGGGAGCCCTAGCCTTAGCCTAAGCCTAGGGGTGCCCTAGCCTAAGCCTAGGGGTGCCCTATCCTAAGCCTAGGATTGCCCTAGCCTTAGGCTAGCTGAGCCCTAGCCTAAGCCTAAGCCTCGAGGTGCCCTAGCCTAAGCCTATGGGTGCCCTAGCCTAAGCCTAGGGGTGCCATAGCCTAAGCCTAGGCTTGCCCTAGCCTTAGGCTAGCTGAGCCCTAGCCTAAGCCTAAGACTTGGGGTGCCCTAGCCTAAGCTTAGGGGTGCCCTAGCCTAAGCCTTGCGGTGACCTAGCCTAAGCCTAGGGGTGCCCTAGGGTTAGGCTAGGGGAGCCCTAGCCTTAGCCTTAGCCTAGGGGTGCCCTAGCCCAAGCCTAGGGGTGCCCTAGCCTAAGTCTTGGGGTGCCCTAGCCTAAGCCTAGGGGTGCCTTAGCCTAAGCCTAGGGGTGCCCTAGCCTAAGGCTAGGGGTGGCCTAGCCTTAGTCAAGTGGAGCCCTAGCCTTCGCCTAAGCCTAGGGGTGCCCTAGCCTAAGCCTAGATGTGCCCTAGCCTAAGCCGAAGGTGCCCTACCCTTCGCCTAGGGGTGCCCTAGCCTAAGCCTAGGGGTGCCCTAACCTAAGCCTAGGCTTGCCCTAGCCTTAGGCTAGCTGAGCCCTAGCCTAAGCCTAAGACTTGGGGTGCCCTAGCCTAAGCCTAGGGGTGCCATAGCCTTAGGCTAGAGGAGCCCTAGCCTTAGCCTAAGCTTAGGGGTGCCCTAGCCTAAGAATACGGGTGCCCTAGCCTAAGCTTAGGGGTGCCCTAGCCTAAGCCTTGTGGTGCCCTAGCCTAAGCCTAGGGGTGCCCTATGGTTAGGCTAGGAGAGCCCTAGCCTTAGCCTAAGCCTCGGGGTTCCCTAGTCTAAGCCTAGGTGTGCCCTAGCCTAAGCCTAGGGGTGCCCTAGCCTAAGCCTAGGGGTGCCCTAGCCCAAGCCTAGTTGTGCCCTAGCCTAAGCCGAGGGGGGCCCTACCCTAAGCCTAGGGGTGCCCTACCCTAGGCCTAGGGGTGCCCTAGCCTAAGCCTAGGTTTGCCCTAGCCTTAGGCTAGCTGAGCCCTAGCCTATGTCTAAGCCTAGGGGTGCCCTAGCCTAAGCCTAGTGGTGCCCTAGCCCAAGCCTAGTTGTGCCCTAGCCTAAGCCGAGGGGTGCCCTAGCCTAAGCCTAGGGGTGCCCTACCCTAGGCCTAGGGGTGCCCTAGCCTAAGCCTAGGTTTGCCCTAGCCTTAGGCTAGCTGAGCCCTAGCCTAAGTCTAAGCCTAGGGGTGCCCTAGCCTAAGACAAGGGGTGCCCTAGCCTAAGCTTAGGGGTGCCCTAGCCTAAGCCTTGGGGTGCCCTAGCCTAAGCTTACGGTTGCCCTAGGGTTAGTCTAGGGAGCCCTAGCCTTAGCCTAAGCCTAGGGGTCCACTAGCCTAAGCCTAGGGGTGCCCTAGCCTAAGCCTAGGATTGCCCTAGCCTTAGGCTAGCTGAGCCCTAGCCTAAGCCTAAGCCTAGAGGTGCCCTCGCCTAAGCCTATGGGTGCCCTAGCCTAAGCCTAGGGGTGCCATAGCCTTAGGCTAGAGGACACCTAGCCTTAGCCTAAGCCTAGGGGTGTGCTAGCCTAAGACTAGGGGTGACTTAGCCTATGCTTAGGGGTGCCCTAGCCTAAGCCTTGCGGTGACCTAGCCTAAGCCTAGGGGTGCCCTAGGGTTAGCCTAGAGGAGCCCTAGCCTTAGCCTAAGCCTAGGGGTGCCCTAGCCTAAGCCTAGGAGTGCCCTAGCCTAAGCCTAGGGAAGCCCTAGCCTTAGGCTAGGGGAGCCCTAACCTTAGCCTAAGCCTAGGGGTGCCCTAGCCTAAGCCCAGTGGTGCCCTATCATAAGCCTAGGGGTGCCATAGCCTAAGCCTAGGGGTGCCCTAGCCTTAGGCTAGGGGAGCCCTAACCTTAGCCTAAGCCTAGGGGTGCCCTTGCCCAAGTCTAGGGGTGCCTTAGCCTAAGCCTAGGGGTGCCTTAGCCTAAGCCTAGGGGTGCCCTAGCCTAACACTAGGGGTGCCATAGCCTTAGGCTAGAGGAGCACTAGCCTTAGCCTAAGCCTTGGGGTGCCCTAGTCTAAGCCTAGGCATGCCCTAGCCTAAGCCTAGTGGTGCCCTATCCTAAGCTTAGGGGCGCCCTAGCCTAAGCCTAGGGGTGTCCTAGCCTTAGGCTAGGGGAGCCCTACCCTTAGCCTAAGCCTAGGGGTGCCCTAGCCCAAGCCTAGGGGTGCCCTAGCCTAAGCCAAGGGGTGCCTTAGCCTAAGCCTAGGGGTGCCCTTGCCTAAGGCTAGTGGAGCCCTAGCCTTAGGCTAGCTTAGCCCTAGCCTAAGCCTAAGACTTGGGGTGCCCTAGCCTAAGCCTAGGGGTGCCCTAGCCTAAGCCTAGGGGTGCCCTAGCCTAAGCTTAGGGGTGCCCTAGCCTAAGCCTTGCGGTGACCTAGCCTAAGCCTAGGGGTGCCCTAGGGTTAGGCTAGGGGAGCCCTAGCCTTAGCCTAAGCCTAGGGGTGCCCTAGCCCAAGCCTAGGGGTGCCCTAGCCTAAGACTTCGGGTGCCCTAGCCTAAGCCTAGGGGTGCCTTAGCCTAAGCCTAGGGGTGCCCTAGCCTAAGCCTAGATGTGCCCTAGCCTAAGCCGAAGGTGCCCAACCCTTCGACTAGGGGTGCCCTAGCCTAAGCCTAGGGGTGCCCTAGCCTAAGCCTAGGCTTGCCCTAGCCTTAGGCTAGCTGAGCCCTAGCCTAACCCTAAGACTTGGGGTGCCCTAGCCGAAGCCTAGGGTTGCCATAGCCTTAGGCTAGAGGAGCCCTAGCCTTAGCCTAAGCTTAGGGGTGCCCTAGCCTAAGAATACGGGTGCCCTAGCCTAAGCTTAGGGGTGCCCTAGCCTAAGCCTTGGGGTGCCCTAGCCTAAGCCTAGGGGTGCCCTATGGTTAGGCTAGGAGAGCCCTAGCCTTAGCCTAAGCCTAGGGGTTCCCTAGTCTAAGCCTAGGTGTGCCCTAGCCTAAGCCTAGGGGTGCCCTAGCCTAAGCCTAGGGGTGCCCTAGCCCAAGCCTAGTTGTGCCCTAGCCTAAGCCGAGGGGTGCTCTACCCTAAGCCTAGAGGTGCCCTACCCTAGGCCTAGGGGTGCCCTAGCCTAAGCCTAGGTTTGCCCTAGCCTTAGGCTAGCTGAGCCCTAGCCTAAGTCTAAGCCTAGGGGTGCCCTAGCCTAAGCCTAGGGGTGCCCTAGCCTAAGCCTATGGGTGCCATAGCCTTAGGCTAGAGGAGCCCTTGCCTTAGACTAAGCCTAGGGGTGCCCTAGCCTAAGAGAAGGGGTGCCCTAGCCTAAGCTTAGGGGTGCCCTAGCCTAAGCCTTGGGGTGCCCTAGCCTAAGCTTACGGTTGCCCTAGGGTTAGTCTAGGGAGCCCTAGCCTTAGCCTAAGCCTAGGGGTCCACTAGCCTAAGCCTAGGGGTGCCCTAGCCTAAGCCTAGGATTGCCCTAGCCTTAGGCTAGCTGAGCCCTAGCCTAAGCCTAAGCCTAGAGGTGCCCTAGCCTAAGCCTATGGGTGCCCTAGCCTAAGTCTAGGGGTGCCATAGCCTTAGGCTAGTGGACACCTAGCCTTAGCCTAAGCCTAGGGGTGTGCTAGCCTAAGACTAGGGGTGACTTAGCCTAAGTTTAGGGGTGCCCTAGCCTAAGCCTTGCGGTGACCTAGCCTAAGCCTAGGGGTGCCCTAGGGTTAGCCTAGGGGAGCCCTAGCCTTAGCCTAAGCCTAGGGGTGCCCTAGACTAAGCCTAGGAGTGCCCTTGCCTAAGCCTAGGGCAGCCCTAGCCTTAGGCTAGGGGAGCCCTAACCTTAGCCTAAGACTAGGGGTGCCCTAGCCTAAGCTAAGTGGTGCCCTATCCTAAGCCTAGGGGTGCCCTAGCCTAAGCCTAGGGGTGCCCTAGCCTTAGGCTAGGGGAGCCCTAACCTTAGCCTAAGCCTAGGGGTGCCCTAGCCCAAGCCTAGGGGTGCCCTAGCCTAAGCCAAGGGGTGCCTTAGCCTAAGCCTAGAGGTGCCCTAGCCTAAGGCTAGGGGTGCCCTAGCCTTAGTCTAGTGGAGCCCTAGCCTTAGGCTAGCTGAGCCCTAGCCTAAGCCTAAGACTTGGGGTGCCCTAGCCTAAGCCTAGGGGTGCCCTAGCCTAAGCCTAAGGGTGCCATAGCCTTAGGCTAGAGGAGCCCTAGCCTTAGCCTAAACCTAGGGGTGCCCTAGCCTAAGAATAGGGGTGCCCTAGCCTAAGCTTAGGGGTGCCCTAGCCTAAGCCTTGGGGTGCCCTAGCCTAAGCCTAGGGGTGCCCTAGCCTAAGCCTACGGGTGCCCTAGCCCAAGCCTAGTTGTGCCCTAGCCTAAGCCGAGGGGTGCCCTACCCTAAGCCTAGGGGTGCCCTACACTAGGCCTAGGGGTGCCCTAGCCTACGCCTAGGCTTGCCCTAGCCTTAGGCTAGCTGAGCCCTAGCCTAAGTCAAAGCCTAGGGGTGCCCTAGCCTAAGCCTAGGGGTGCCCTAGCCTAAGCCCACGGGTGCCATAGCCTTAGGCTAGAGGAGCCCTAGCCTTAGCCTAAGCCTAGGGGTGCCCTAGCCTAAGACTAGGGGTGCCCTAGCCTAAGTTTAGGGGTGCCCTAGCCTAAGCCTTGGGGTGCCCTAGCCTAAGCTTAGGGGTGCCCTAGGGTTAGCCTAGGGGAGCCCTAGCATTAGCCTAAGCCTAGGGGTGCCCTAGCCTAAGCCTAGGGGTGCCCTAGCCTAAGCCTAGGATTGCCCTAGCCTTAGGCTAGCTGAGCCCTAGCCTTAGCCTAAGCCTAGGGGTGTCCTAGCCTAAGACTAGGGGTGCCCTAGCCTAAGCTTAGGGGTGCCCTAGCCTAAGCCTTGCGGTGACCTAGCCTAAGCCTAGGGGTGCCTTAGGGTTAGGCTAGGGGAGCCCTAGGCTTAGCCTAAGCCTAGGGGTGCCCTAGCCCAAGTCTAGGGGTGCCCTAGCCTAAGCCTAGGGGTGCCCTAGCCTAAGCCTAGGGGTGCCTTAGCCTAAGCCTAGGGGTGCCCTAGCCTAAGGCTAGGGGTGCCCTAGCCTTAGTCTAGTGGAGCCCTAGCCTTCGCCTAAGCCTAGGGGTGCCCTAGCCTAAGCCTAGGCTTGCCCTAGCCTTAGGCTAGCTGAGCCCTAGCCTAAGCCTAAGATTTGGGATGCCCTAGCCTAAGCCTAGGGGTGCCCTAGCCTAAGCCTATGGGTGCCATAGCCTTAGGCTAGAGGAGCCCTAGCCTTAGCCTAAGCCTAGGGGTGCCCTAGCCTAAGCCTAGGGGTGCCCTAGCCTAAGCCTAGGGGTGCCCTAGCCCAAGCCTAGTTGTGCCCTAGCCTAAGCCGAGGGGTGCCCTACCCTAAGCCTAGGGGTGCCCTACACTAGGCCTAGGGGTGCCCTAGCCTACGCCTAGGCTTGCCCTAGCCTTAGGCTAGCTGAGCCCTAGCCTAAGTCAAAGCCTAGGGGTGCCCTAGCCTAAGCCTAGGGGTGCCCTATCCTAAGCCCACGGGTGCCAATGCCTTAGGCTAGAGGAGCCCTAGCCTTAGCCTTAGCCTAGGGGTGCCCTAGCCTAAGACTAGGGGTGCCCTAGCCTAAGCTTAGGGGTGCCCTAGCCTAAGCCTTGGGGTGCCCTAGCCTAAGCCTAGGGGTGCCTTAGCTTAAGCCTAGGGGTGCCCTAGTCTAAGCCTAGGAGTGCCCTAACCAAAGCCTAGGGTGCCCTTGCCTAAGCCTAGGGATGCCTTAGCCTAAACCTAGGGGTCCCCTAGCCTTAGCCTAAGGCTAGGGTGCCCTAGCCTAAGCCTAGGGGTGCCCTAGCCTAAGCCTAGTGGTGCCTTAGCCTAAGCCTAGGCTTGCCCTAGCCTTAGGCTAGCTGAGCCCTACCCTACGCCTAAGACTTGGGGTGCCCTTGCCTAAGACTAGGGGTGCCATAGCCTTAGGCTAGAGGAGCCCTAGCCTTAGCCTAAGCTTAGGGGTGCCCTAGCCTAAGAATACGGGTGCCCTAGCCTAAGCTTAGGGGTGCCTTAGCCTAAGCCTTGGGGTGCCCTAACCTAAGCCTAGGGGTGCCCTATGGTTAGGCTAGGGGAGCCCTAGCCTTAGCCTAAGCCTAGGGGTTCCCTAGTCTAAGCCTAGGGGTGCCCTAGCCTAAGTCTAAGGGTGCCCTAGCCTAAGCCTAGGGGTGCCCTAGCCCAAGCCTAGTTGTGCCCTAGCCTAAGCCGAGGAGTGCCCTACCCTAAGCCTAGGGGTGCCCTACCCTAGGCCTAGGGGTGCCCAAGCCTAAGCCTAGGTTTGCCCTAGCCTTAGGCTAGCTGAGCCCTAGCCTAAGTCTAAGCCTAGGGGTGCCCTAGCCTAAGCCTAGGGGTGCCCTAGCCTAAGACTAGGGGTGCCCTAGCCTAAACTTAGGGGTGCCCTAGCCTAAGCCTAGGGGTGCCCTAGCCTAAGCTTACGGTTGCCCTAGGGTTAGTCTAGGGAGCCCTAGCCTTAGCCTAAGCCTAGGGGTCCACTAGCCTAAGCCTAGGGGTGCCCTAGCCTAAGCCTAGGATTGCCCTAGCCTTAGGCTAGCTGAGCCCTAGCTTAAGCCTAAGCCTAGAGGTGCCCTAGCCTAAGCCTATGGGTGCCCTAGCCTAAGCCTAGGGGTGCCATAGCCTTAGGCTAGAGGACACCTAGCCTTAGCCTATGCCTAGGGGTGTGCTAGCCTAAGACTAGGGGTGACTTAGCCTAAGCTTAGGGGTGCCCTAGCCTAAGCCTTGCGGTGACCTAGCCTAAGCCTAGGGGTGCCCTAGGGTTAGCCTAGGGGAGCCCTAGCCTTAGCCTAAGCCTAGGGGTGCCCTAGCCTAAGCCTAGGAGTGCCCTAGCCTAAGCCTAGGGAAGCCCTAGCCTTAGGCTAGGGGAGCCCTAACCTTAGCCTAAGCCTAGGGGTGCCCTAGCCTAAGCCAAGTGGTGCCCTATCCTAAGCCTAGGGGTGCCCTAGCCTAAGCCTAGGGGTGCCCTAGCCTTAGGCTAGGGGAGCCTTAACCTTAGCCTAAGCCTAGGGGTGCCCTAGCCCAAGCCTAGGGGTGCCCTAGCCTAAGCCAAGGGGTGCATTAGCCTAAGCCTAGAGGTGCCCTAGACTAAGGCTAGGGGTGCCCTAGCCTTAGTCTAGTGGAGCCCTAGCCTTAGGCTAGCTGAGCCCTAGCCTAAGCCTAAGACTTGGGGTGCCCTAGCCTAAGCCTAGGGGTGCCCTAGCCTAAGCCTAGGGGTGCCATAGCCTTAGGCTAGAGGAGCCCTAGCCTTAGCCTAAGTCTAGGGGTGCCCTAGCCTAAGAATAGGGGTGCCCTAGCCTAAGCCTAGGGGTGCCATAGCCTTAGGCTAGAGGAGCCCTAGCCTTAGCCTAAGTCTAGGGGTGCCCTAGCCTAAGAATAGGGGTGCCCTAGCCTAAGCTTAGGGGTGCCCTAGCCTAAGCCTAGGAGTGCCCTAGCCCAAGACTAGTTGTGCCCTAGCCTAAGCCGAGGTGTGCCCTACCCTAAGCCTAGGGGTGCCCTACACTAGGCCTAGGGGTGCCCTAGCCTACACCTAGGCTTGCCCTAGCCTTAGGCTAGCTGAGCCCTAGCCTAAGTCAAAGCCTAGGGGTGCCCTAGCCTAAGCCTAGGGGTGCCCTAGCCTAAGCCCACGGGTGCCATAGCCTTAGGCTAGAGGAGCCCTAGCCTTAGCCTAAGCCTAGGGGTGCCCTAGCCTAAGACTAGGGGTGCCCTAGCCTAAGCATAGGGGTGCCCTAGCCTAAGCCTTGGGGTGCCCTAGCCTAAGCTTAGGGGTGCCCTAGGGTTAGTCTAGGGGAGCCCTAGCATTAGCCTAAGCCTAGCGGTGCCCTAGCCTAAGCCTAGGGGTGCCCTAGCCTAAGCCTAGGATTGCCCTAGCCTTAGGCTAGCTGAGCCCTAGCCTTAGCCTAAGCCTAGGGGTGCCCTAGCCTAAGCCTTGGGGTGCCTTAGCCTAAGCCTAGGGGTGCCCTAGCCTAAGGTTAGGGGTGCCCTAGCCTTAGTCTAGTGGAGCCCTAGCCTTCGCCTAAGCCTAGGGGAGCCCTAGCCTAAGCCTAGATGTGCCCTAGCCTAAGCCGATGTTGCCCTACCCTTCGCCTAGGGGTGCCCTTGCTTAAGCCTAGGGGTGCCCTAGCCTAAGCCTAGGCTTGCCCTAGCCTTAGGCTAGCTGAGCCCTAGCCTAAGCCTAAGATTTGGGATGCCCTAGCCTAAGCCTAGGGGTGCCCTAGCCTAAGCCTAGGGGTGCCATAGCCTTAGGCTAGAGGAGCCCTAGCCTTAGCCTAAGCCTAGGGGTGCCCTAGCCTAAGAATAGGGGTGCCCTAGCCTAAGCTTAGGGGTGCCCTAGCCTAAGCCTTGGGGTGCCGTAGCCTAAGCCTAGGGGTGCCCTAGCCTAAGCCTAGGGGTGCCCTAGCCCAAGCCTAGTTGTGCCCTAGCCTAAGCCGAGGGGTGCCCTACCTAAGCCTAGAGGTGCCCTACACTAGGCCTAGGGGTACCCTAGCCTACGCCTAGGCTTGCCCTAGCCTTAGGCTAGCTGAGCCCTAGCCTAAGTCAAAGCCTAGGGGTGCCCTAGCCTAAGCCTTGGGGTGCCCTAGCCTAAGCCTTGGGGTGCCCTAGCCTAAGCCTATGGCTGCCCTAGCCTAAACCTAGGGTTGCCCTAGCCTAAGCCTAGGGGTGCCATAGCCTTAGGCTAGAGGAGCACTAGCCTTAGCCTAAGCCTTGGGGTGCCCTAGTCTAAGCCTAGGCGTGCCCTAGCCTAAGCCTAGTGGTGCCCTATCCTAAGCCTAGGGGTGCCCTAGCCTAAGCCTAGTGGTGTCCTAGCCTTAGGCTAGGGGAGCCCTAACCTTAGCCTAAGCCTAGGGGTGCCCTAGCCCAAGCCTAGGGGTGCCCTAGCCTAAGCCTAGGGGTGCCTTAGCCTAAGCCTAGGGGTGCCCTAGCCTAACCCTAGGGGTGCCATAGCCTTAGGCTAGATGAGCACTAGCCTTAGCCTAAGCCTTGGGGTGCCCTAGTCTAATCCTAGGCGTGCCCTAGCCTAAGCCTAGTGGTGCCCTATCCTAAGCCTAGGGGTGCCCTAGCCTAAGCCTAGGGGTGTCCTAGCCTTAGGCTAGGGGAGCCCTAACCTTAGCCTAAGCCTAGGGGTGCCCTAGCCCAAGCCTAGGGGTGCCCTAGCCTTAGGCTAGCTGAGCCCTAGCCTAAGCCTAAGACTTGGGGTGCCCTAGCCTAAGCCTAGGGGTGCCCTAGCCTAAGCCTAGGGGTGCCATAGCCTTAGGCTAGAGGAGCCCTAGCCTTAGCCTAAGCCTAGGGGTGCCCTAGCCTAAGAATAGGGGTGCCCTAGCCTAAGCTTAGGGGTGCCCTAGCCTAAGCCTTGGGGTGCCTTGGCCTAAGCTTAGGGGAGCCCTAGGGTTAGTCTAGGGGAGCCCTAGCCTTAGCCTAAGCCTAGGGGTGCCCTAGCCTAAGCCTAGGGGTGCCCTATCCTAAGCCTAGGATTGCCCTAGCCTTAGGCTAGCTGAGCCCTAGCCTAAGCCTAAGCCTCGAGGTGCCCTAGCCTAAGCCTATGGGTGCCCTAGCCTAAGCCTAGGGGTGCCATAGCCTTAGGCTAGAGGAGCCCTAGCCTTAGCCTAAGCCTAGGGGTGTCCTAGCCTAAGACTAGGGGTGCCCTAGCCTAAGCTTAGGGGTGCCCTAGCCTAAGCCTTGCGGTGACCTAGCCTAAGCCTAGGGTTGCCCAAGGGTTAGGCTAGGGGAGCCCTAGCCTTAGCTTAAGCCTAGGGGTGCCCTAGCCCAAGCTAGGGGTGCCCTAGCCTAAGCCTTGGGGTGCCCTAGCCTAAGCCTAGGGGTGCCTTAGCCTAAGCCTAGGGGTGCCCTAGCCTAAGGCTAGGGGTGCCCTAGCCTTAGTCAAGTGGAGCCCTAGCCTTCGCCTAAGCCTAGGGGTGCCCTAACCTAAGCCTAGATGTGCCCTAGCCTAAGCCGAAGGTGCCCTACCCTTCGCCTAGGGGCGCCCTAGCCTAAGCCTAGGGGTGCCCTAGCCTAAGCCTAGGCTTGCCCTAGCCTTAGGCTAGCTGAGCCCTAGCCTAAGCCTAAGACTTGGGGTGCCCTAGCCTAAGCCTAGGGGTGCCATAGCCTTAGGCTAGAGGAGCCCTAGCCTTAGCCTAAGCTTAGGGGTGCCCTAGCCTAAGAATACGGGTGCCCTAGCCTAAGCTTAGGGGTGCCCTAGCCTAAGCCTTGGGGTGTCCTAGCCTAAGCCTAGGGGTGCCCTATGGTTAGGCTAGGGGAGCCCTAGCCTTAGCCTAAGCCTAGGGGTTCCCTAGTCTAAGCCTAGGGGTGCCCTAGCCTAAGCCTAGGGGTGCCCTAGCCTAAGCCTAGGGGTGCCCTAGCCCAAGCCTAGTTGTGCCCTAGCCTAAGCCGAGGGGTGCCCTACCCTAAGCCTAGGGGTGCCCTACCCTAGGCCTAGGGGTGCCCTAGCCTAAGCCTAGGTTTGCCCTAGCCTTAGGCTAGCTGAGCCCTAGCCTAAGTCTAAGCCTAGGGGTGCCCTAGCCTAACACTAGGGGTGCCCTAGCCTAAGCCTACGGGTGCCATAGCCTTAGGCTAGAGGAGCCCTTGCCTTAGACTAAGCCTAGGGGTGCCCTAGCCTACGACTAGGGGTGCCCTAGCCTAAACTTAGGGGTGCCCTAGCCTAAGCCTTGGGGTGCCCTAGCCTAAGCTTACGGTTGCCCTAGGGTTAGTCTAGGGAGCCCTAGCCTTAGCCTAAGCCTAGGGGTCCACTAGCCTAAGCCTAGGGGTGCCCTATCCTAAGCCTAGGATTGCCCTAGCCTTAGGCTAGCTGAGCCCTAGCCTAAGCCTAAGCCTAGAGGTGCCCTAGCCTAAGCCTATGGGTGCCCTAGCCTAAGCCTAGGGGTGCCATAGCCTTAGGCTTGAGGACACCTAGCCTTAGCCTAAGCCTACGGGTGTCCTAGCCTAAGACTAGGGGTGACTTAGCCTAAGCTTAGGGGTGCCCTAGCCTAAGCCTTGCGGTGACCTAGCCTAAGCCTAGGGGTGCCCTAGGGTTAGCCTAGGGGAGCCCTAGCCTTAGCCTAAGCCTAGGGGTGCCCTAGCCTAAGCCTAGGAGTGCCCTAGCCTAAGCCTAGGGAAGCCCTAGCCTTAGGCTAGGGGAGCCCTAACCTTAGCCTAAGCCTAGGGGTGCCCTAGCCTAAGCCAAGTGGTGCCCTATCCTAAGCCTAGGGGTGCCCTAGCCTAAGCCTAGTGGTGCCCTAGCCTTAGGCTAGGGGAGCCCTAACCTTAGCCTAAGCCTAGGGGTGCCCTAGCCCAAGCCTAGGGATGCCCTAGCCGAAGCCAAGGGGTGCCTTAGCCTAAGCCTAGAGGTGCCCTAGCCTAAGGCTAGGGGTGCCCTAGCCTTAGTCTAGTGGAGCCCTAGCCTTAGGCTAGCTGAGCCCTAGCCTAAGCCTAAGACTTGGGGTGCCCTAGCCTAAGCCTAGGGGTGCCCTAGCCTAAGCCTAGGGGTGCCATAGCCTTAGGCTAGAGGAGCCCTAGCCTTAGCCTAAGCCTAGGGGTGCCCTAGCCTAAGAATAGGGGTACCCTAGCCTAAGCTTATGGGTGCCCTAGGGTTAGTCTAGGGGAGCCCTAGCATTAGCCTAAGCCTAGGGGTGCCCTAGCCTAAGCCTAGGGGTGCCCTAGCCTAAGCCTGATTGCCCTAGCCTTAGGCTAGCTGAGCCCTAGCCTTAGCCTAAGCCTAGGGGTGCCCTAGCCTAAGCCTAGGGGTGCCTTAGCCTAAGCCTAGGGGTGCCCTAGCCTAAGGCTAGGGGTGCCCTAGCCTTAGTCTAGTGGAGCCCTAGCCTTCGCCTAAGCCTAGGGGTGCCCTAGCCTAAGCCTAGATGTGCCCTAGCCTAAGCCGAAGGTGCCCTACCCTTCGCCTAGGGGTGCCCCAGCTTAAGCCTAGGGGTGCCCTAGCCTAAGCCTAGGCTTGCCCTAGCCTTAGGCTAGCTGAGCCCTAGACTAAGCATAAGACTTGGGGTGCCCTAGCCTAAGCCTAGGGGTGCCCTAGCCTAAGCCTAGGGGTGCCATAGCCTTAGGCTAGAGGAGCCCTAGCCTTAGGCTAAGCCTAGGGGTGCCCTAGCCTAAGAATAGGGGTGCCCTAGCCTAAGCTTAGGGGTGCCCTAGCCTAAGCCTTGGGGTGCCCAAGCCTAAGCCTAGGGGTGCCCTATGGTTAGGCTAGGGGAGCCCTAGCCTTAGCCTAAGCCTAGGGGTGCCCTAGCCTAAGCCTAGGGGTGCCCTAGCCTAAGCCTAGGGGTGCCCTAGCTCAAGCCTAGTTGTGCCCTAGCCTAAGCCGAGGGGTGCCCTACCCTAAGCCTAGGGGTGCCCTACCCTAGGCCTAGGGGTGCCCTAGCCTAAGCCTAGGCTTGCCCTAGCCTTAGGCTAGCTGACCCTAGCCTAAGTCTAAGCCTAGGGGTGCCCTAGCCTAAGCCTAGGGGTGCCCTAGTCCAAGCCTACGGGTGCCATAGCCTTAGGCTAGAGGAGCCCTAGCCTTAGCCTAAGCCTAGGGGTGCCCTAGCCTAAGACTAGGGGTGCCCTAACCTAAGCCTTGGGGTTCCCTGGCCTAAGCTTAGGGGTGCCCTAGGATTACTCTAGGGGAGCCCTAGCCTTAGCCTAAGCCTAGGGGTGCCCTAGCCTAAGCCTAGGGGTGCCATAGCCTTAGGCTAGAGGAGCCCTAGCCTTAGCCTAAGCCTAGGGGTGCCCTAGCCTAAGAATAGGGGTGCCCTAGCCTAAGCTTAGGGGTGCCCTAGCCTAAGCCTTGGGGTGCCCTAGCCTAAGCTTAGGGGAGCCCTAGGGTTAGTCTAGGGGAGCCCTAGCCTTAGCCTAAGCCTAGGGGTGCCCTATCCTAAGCCTAGGGGTGCCCTATCCTAAGCCTAGGATTGCCCTAGCCTTAGGCTAGCTGAGCCCTAGCCTAAGCCTAAGCGTCGAGGTGCCCTAGCCTAAGCCTATGGGTGCCCTAGCCTAAGCCTAGGGGTGCCATAGCCTTAGGCTAGAGGAGCCCTAGCCTTAGCCTAAGCCTAGGGGTGTCCTAGCCTAAGACTAGGGGTGCCCTAGCCTAAGCTTAGGGGTGCCCTAGCCTAAGCCTTGCGGTGACCTAGCCTAAGCCTAGGGGTGCCCAAGGATTAGGCTAGGGGAGCCCTAGCCTTAGCCTAAGCCTAGGGGTGCCCTAGCCAAAGCCTAGGGGTGCCCTAGCCTAAGCCTTGGGGTGCCCTAGCCTAAGCCTAGGGGTGCCTTAGCCTAAGCCTAGGGGTGCCCTAGCCTAAGGCTAGAGGTGCCCTAGCCTTAGTCAAGTGGAGCCCGAGCCTTCGCCTAAGCCTAGGGGTGCCCTAGCCTAAGCCTAGATGTGCCCTAGCCTAAGCCGAAGGTGCCCTACCCTTCGCCTAGGGGTGCCCTAGCCTAAGCCTAGGGGTGCCCAAGGGTTAGGCTAGGGGAGCCCTAGCCTTAGCCTAAGCCTAGGGGTGCCCTAGCCCTAGCCTAGGGGTGCCCTAGCCTAAGCCTTGGGGTGCCCTAGCCTAAGCCTAGGGGTGCCTTAGCCTAAGCCTAGGGGTGCCCTAGCCTAAGGCTAGGGGTGCCCTAGCCTTAGTCAAGTGGAGCCCTAGCCTTCGCCTAAGCCTAGGGGTGCCCTAGCCTAAGCCTAGATGTGCCCTAGCCTAAGCCGAAGGTGCCCTACCCTTCGCCTAGGGGCGCCCTAGCCTAAGCCTAGGGGTGCCCTAGCCTAAGCCTAGGCTTGCCCTAGCCTTAGGCTAGCTGAGCCCTAGCCTAAGCCTAAGACTTGGGGTGCCCTAGCCTAAGCCTAGGGGTGCCATAGCCTTAGGCTAGAGGAGCGCTAGCCTTAGCCTAAGCTTAGGGGTGCCCTAGCCTAAGAATAAGGGTGCCCTAGCCTAAGCTTAGGGGTGCCCTAGCCTAAGCCTTGGGGTGTCCTACCCTAAGCCTATGGGTGCCCTATGGTTAGGCTAGGGGAGCCCTAGCCTTAGCCTAAGCCTAGGGTTTCCCTAGTCTAACCCTAGGGGTGCCCTAGCCTAAGCCTAGGGGTGCCCTAGCCTAAGCCTAGGTGTGCCCTAGCCCAAGCCTAGTTGTGCCCTAGCCTAAGGCGAGGGGTGCCCTACCCTAAGCCTAGGGGTGCCCTACCCTAGGCCTAGGGGTGCCCTAGCCTAAGCCTAGGTTTGCCCTAGCCTTAGGCTAGCTGAGCCCTAGCCTAAGTCTAAGACTAGGGGTGCCCTAGCCTAACACTAGGGGTGCCCTAGCCTAAGCCTACGGGTGCCATAGCCTTAGGCTAGAGGAGCCCTTGCCTTAGACTAAGCCTAGGGGTGCCCTAGCCTAAGACTAGGGGTGCCCTAGCCTAAACTTAGGGGTGCCCTAGCCTAAGCCATGGGGTGCCCTAGCCTAAGCTTAGGGGAGCCCTAGGGTTAGTCTAGGGGAGCCCTAGCCTTAGCCTAAGCCTAGGGGTGCCCTAGCCTAAGCCTAGGGGTGCCCTAGCCTAAGCCTAGGATTGCCCTAGCCTTAGGCTAGCTGAGCCCTAGCCTAAGCCTAAGCCTCGAGGTGCCCTATCCTAAGCCTATGGGTTCCCTAGCCTAAGCCTAGGGGTGCCATAGCCTTAGGCTAGAGGAGCCCTAGCCTTAGCCTAAGCCTAGGGGTGTCCTAGCCTAAGACTAGGGGTGCCCAAGGGTTAGGCTAGGGGAGCCCTAGCCTCATCCTAAGCCTAGTGGTGCCCTAGCCTAAGCCTAGGGGTGCCCTAGCCTAAGTCTAGGGGTGCCCTAGCCTAAGCCTAGGTGTACCCTAGCCTTAGGCTAGGGGAGTCCTCGCCATAGCCGAAGCCTTGCGGTGCCCTAGCCTAAGCCTAGGGGTGCCCTAGCCTATTAGGTGTGCCCTAGCCCAAGGAGGGATGCCCTAGCGTTAGGCTTAGAGGAGCCCTAGCCTTAGCCTAATTTAGGGGTGCCCTAACCAAGCCTAGGGGTGCTGTAGTCTAAGCCTACGGTGTCCTAGCCTAAGACTAGGGGTACATTACCCTAAGCCTAGGGGTACACTAGCCTTAGGCTAGGGGAGCCCTAGCCTTAGCCTAAGCCTAGGGGTGCCCCAGCCTAAGCCTAGGGGTGCCCTAGCCTAAGCCTAGGGGTGGCCTAGCCTAAGCCGAGGGGTGCCCTAGCCTAAGCCTAGGGGTGCCCTAGCCTAAGCCTGGGGGTGCCCTAGCCTAAGCCTAGGGGTGCCCTAGCCTTAGGCTAGGGGAGCCCCAGCCTTAGACTAAGCCTAGGGGTGCCCTAGCGTAAGCCTAGGGGTGCCCTAGCCTAAGCCTATGGGTGTCCTAGCCTAAGCCTAGGGGTGCCCTAGCCTAAGCCTAGGAGTGCCCTAGCCTTAGGCTAGGGGAGCCCAAGCCTTAGCCTAAGCCTTGGGGCGCCCTAGCCTAAACCTAGGGGTTCCCTAACCTAAGCCTAGGGGTGACCTAGCCTAAGCCTAGGGGTGCCCTAGGCTAAGGCTAGGGGTTCCCTAGCCTTAGTTTAGTGGAGCCCTATCCTTAGCCTACGCTTAGGCGTGCCCTATTCTAAGCCTATGGGTGCCCTAGCCTAAGCCTAGGGGTGCCGTAGCCCAAGCCTAGGGAAGCCCTAACCCAAGTCTAGCGGTGCCCTAGCCTAAGCCTAGGGGTTCCCTAGCCTAAGCCTAGGGGTGCCCTAGGCTAAGGCTAGGGGTGCCCTAGCCTTAGTCTAGTGGAGCCCTAGCCTTAGCCTAAGCCTAGGGGTGCCCTAGCCTAAGCGTAGATGTGCCCTAGCCTAAGCCTAGGGTTGACCTACCCTAAGCCTAGGGGTACCCTAGCCTTAGGCTAGCTGAGCCCTATCCTTAGCCTAACCCTAGGGTTGCCCTAGCCTAAGACTAGGGGTGCTCTAGCCTAAGCTTAGGGGTGCCCTAGCGTAAGCCTAGGGGTGCCCTAGCCAAAGCCTAGGGGTGCCCTAGCCTAAGCCTTGGGGTGCCCTAGCCTAAGCCTAGGGGTGCCCTAGCCTAAGCCTAGGGGTGCCCTCCCCTAAGCCTAGGGGTGCCCTAGCCTAAGCCTAGGGGTGCCCTAGCCTTAGGCTATCTGAGCCCTTGCCTTAGCCTAAGCCTAGGGGTGCCCTAGCCTAAGCCTAGGGGTGCCCTAGCCTAAGCCTAGTGGTGCCCTAGCCTTAGGCTAGGGGAGCCCTAGCGTGAGCCCTAGCCTAGGGGTCCCCAAGCCTAAGCCTAGGGGTGCCCTAGCCTAAACCTAGGGGTTCCCAAACCTAAGCTTAGGGGTGCTCTAGCGTAAGCCTAGGGGTGCCCTAGCCTAAGCCTAGGGGTGCCCGAGCCTAAGCCTAGGGGTGCATAGCCTAAGCCTAGGGGTGCCCTACCCTAAGCCTAGGGGTGCCCGAGCCTAAGCCTAGGGGTGCCCTAGCCTTAGGCTAGCTGAGCCCTTGCCTTAGCCTAAGCCTAGGGGTGCCCTAGCCTAAGACTATGGGTGCCCTACCAAGCTTAGGGGTGCCATAGTCGAAGCCTAGGGGTGCCCTAGCCTAAGCCTAGGGGTGCCCTAGGGTTAGGCAAGGGGAGCCCTAGCATTAGCCTAAGCCTAGGGGTGCCCTAGCCTAAGCTTAGGGGTGCCCTTGGGTTAGGCAAGGGGAGCCCTAGCCTTAGCCTAAGCTTAGGGGTGGCCTAGCCTAAGCCTAGGCGTGCCCTATCCTAAGGCTAGGGGAGCCCTAACCTTAGGCTAGGGGAGCCCTAACCTTAGCCTAAGCCTAGGGGTGCCCTAGCCCAAGCCTAGGAGTGCCCTAGCCTAAGCCTAGGGGTGCCCTAGCCTAAGCCTAGGGGTGCCCTAGCCTAAGCCTAGGGGTGCCCTAGCCTAAGCCAAGGGGTGCCCTAGGCTAATCCTAGTAGTGCCCTTGCCTAAGCCTAGGGTTGCCCTAGACTAAGCCTAGGGGTGCCCTAGCCTAAGCCTAGGGGTGCCCTAGCCTAAGCCTAGTGGTGCCCTAGCCTAAGCCTAGGGGTGCCCTAGCCTAAGTCTAGGGGTGCCCTAGCCTAAGCCTAGGGGTACCCTAGCCTTAGGCTAGGGGAGTCCTCGCCTTAGCCGAAGCCTTGGGGTGCCCTAGCCTAAGCCCAGGGGTGCCCTAGCCTAAGCCTAGGGGTGCCCTAGACCAAGTAGGGATGCCCTAGCGTTACGCTAGAGGAGCCCTAGCCTTCGCCTAAACCTAGGGGTGCCCTAGCCTAAGCCGTGGGGTGCCCTAGCCTAAGTCTAGGGGTGCCCTATCCTAAGCCTAGGGGTACACTAGCCTTAGGCTAGGGGAGCCCTAGCCTTAGCCAAAGCCTACGGGTGCCCCAGCCTAAGCCTAGGGGTGCCCTAGCCTAAGCCTAGGGGTGTCCTAGCCTAAGCCTAGGGGTGCCCTAGCCTAAGCCTGGGGGTGCCCTAGCCAAAGCCTGGGGGTGCCCTTGCGTAAGCCTAGGGGTGCCCTAACCTTAGGCTAGGGGAGCCCCAGCCTTAGTCTAAGCCTAGAGGTGCCCTAGCCTAAGCCTACGGGTGCCCTAGCCCAAGCCTAGGGATGCCCTAGCGTTAGGTTGGAGGAGCCCTAGCGTTAGCCTAAGCCTAGGGGTGCCCTAGCCTAAGCCTAGGGGTGCCCTAGCCTAAGTCTAGGGGTGTCCTAGCCTAAGCCTAAGGGTACCATAGCCTTAAGTTAGGGGAGTCCTCGCCTTAGCCGAAGCCTTGGGGTGCCCTAGCCTAAGCCTAGGGGTTCCCTAGCCTAAGTCTAGGGGTGTCCTAGCCTAAGCCTTGGGATACCCAAGCCTTAGGCTAGGGGAGCCCTAGCCTTAGCCTAAGCCTAGGGGTGCACTAGCCTAAGCCTAGGGGTGCCCTAGCCTATGTCTAGGGGTGCCCTAGCCTAAGCATAGGGGTGCTCTAACCTAAGCCAGGGGTTCCCTACCTAAGCCTAGGGGTGCCCTAGCCTAAGCCTAGGGGTGCCCTCGCCGTAGGCTAGGGAAGCCCTAGCCTTAGCCTAAGCCTAGGGGTGCACTAGCCTAAGCCTAGGGCTGCCTAGCCTAAGCCTAGGGGTACCCTAGCCTACGCCTAGGGGTGCCCTAGCCTAAGCTTAGGGGTGCCCTAGCCTAAGCCTAGGGGTGCCCTAGCCTAAGCCTAGTGGTGTCCTAGCCTAAGCCTAGGGAAGCCCTAGCCTTAGCCTAAGCCTAGGGGTGCCCTAGCCTAAGACTAGGGGTGACCTAGCATAAGCCTAGGGTTTCCCTAGCCTAAGCCTAGGGGTGCCCTAGCCTAAGGCTAGGTGTGCCCTAGCTTTAGTCTAGTGGATCCCTAGCATTAGCCTAAGCCTAGGGGTGCCCTATCCTAAGCCATGGGGTGCCTTAGCCTAAGCCTAGGGGTGCCCTAGCCTAAGCCTAGGGTTGCCCTACCCTAAGCCTAGGGGTTCCCTAGCCTTAGGCTAGGGGAGCCCTAGCCTTAGCCTAAGCCTAGGGGTGCCCTAGCCAAGCTTAGGGGTGCCCTAGCCTAAGCCTACGGGTGTCCTAGCCTAAGACTAGGGGTGCATTACCCTAAGCCTAGGGGAGCCCTCCCTTAGGCTAGGGGAGCCGTAGCCTTAGCCTAAGCCTTGGGGTGCCCTAGCCCAAGCCAAGGGGTGCCCTAGCCGAAGCTTAGGGGTGCCCTAGCCCAAGTAGGGATGCCCAAGCGTTAGGCTAGAGGAGCCCTAGCCTTAGCCTAAGCCTAGGGAAGCCCTAGCCTAAGCCTAGGGGTGCCCTAGCCTAAGTCTAGGGGTGCCCTAGCCTCAGCCTAGGGGTACACTAGCCTTAGGCTAGGCGAGCCCTAGCCTTAGCCTAAGCCTAGGGGTGCCCCAGCCTAAGCCTAGGGGTGCCCTAGCCTAAGCCTAGGGGTGCCCTAGCCTAAGCCGAGGGGTGCCCTAGCCTAAGCCTCGGGGTGCCCTAGCCTAAGCCTAGGGGTGCCCTATCCTTAGGCTAGTGGAGCCCCAGCCTTAGACTAAGCCTAGGGGTGCCCCAGCCTAAGCCTAGGGGTGCCCTAGCCTAAGCCTAGGGGTGCCCTAACCCAAGCCTAGGGATGCCCTAGCGTTAGGCTAGAGGAGCCCTAGCCTTAGACTAAGCCTGGGGGTGCCCTAGCCTAAGCCTGGGGGTGCCCTAGCCTAAGCCTAGGGGTGCCCTAGCCTAAGCCTAGGGGTGCCCTAACCCAAGCCTAGGGATGCCCTAGCGTTAGGCTAGAGGAGCCCTAGCCTTAGCCTAAGCCTAGGGGTGCCCTAGCCTAAGTCTACGGGTGTCCTAGCCTAAGACTATGGGTGCATTACCCTAAGCCTAGGGGTGCCCTAGCCTTAGGCTAGGAGAGCCCTAGCCTTAGCCTAAGCCTAGGGGTGCCCTAGCCAAGCCTAGGGGTGCCCTAGCCTAAGCCTATGGGTGTCCTAGCCTAAGACTAGGGGTGCATTACCCTAAGCCTAGGGGTGCCCTAGCCTTAGGCTAGGGGAGCCCTAGCCTTAGGCTAAGCTTTGGGGTGCTCTAGCCTAAGCCAAGGGGTGCCCTAGCCTAAGCTTAGGGGTGCCCTAGAACAAGTAGGGATGCCCTAGCGTTAGGCTAGAGGAGCCCTAGCCTTAGCCTAAGCCAAGGGGAGCCCTAACCTAAGCCTAGGGGTGCCCTAGCCTAAGTCTAGGGGTGCCCTAGCCTAAGCCTAGGGGTACACTAGCCTTAGGCTATGGGAGCCCTAGCCTTAGCCTAAGCCTAGGGGTGCCCCAGCCTAAGCCTATGGGTGCCCTAGCCTAAGCCTAGGGGTGCCCTAGCCTAAGCCGAGGGGTGCCCTAGCCTAAACCTAGGGGTGCCCTACCCTAAGCCTCGGGGTGCCCTAGCCTAAGCCTAGGGGTGCCCAATCCTTAGGCTAGGGGAGCCCCAGCCTTAGCCTAAGCCTAGGGGTGCCCCAGCCTAAGCATAGGGGTACCCTAGCCTAAGCCTAGGGGTGCCCTAGCCTAAGCCTAGGGGTGCCCTAGCCTAAGCCTGGGGGTGCCCTAGCCTAAGCCTAGGGGTGCCCTAACCCAAGCCTAGGGATACCCTAGCGTTAGGATAGAGGAGCCCTAGCCTTAGCCTAAGCCTAGGGGTGCCCTAGCCTAAGTCTACGGGTGTCCTAGCCTAAGACTATGGGTGCATTACCCTAAGCCTAGGGGTGCCCTAGCCTTAGGCTAGGGGAGCCCTAGCCTTAGCCTAAGCCTTGGAGCTCCCTAGCCTAAGCCTAGGGGTTCCCTAGCCTAAGCCTATGGGTGCCCTAGGCTAAGGCTAGGGGTGCCCTAGCCTTAGTCTAGTGGAGCCCTAGCATTAGCCTAAGCTTAGGTGTGCCATATCTTAAGCCTAGGGGTGTCCTAGCCTAAGTCTAAAGGTGCCCTAGCCTAAGGCTAGTTGTGCCCTAGCCTTAGGCTAGGGGAACCCTAGCCTTACTTTAAGCCTAGGGGTGCCCTAGCCCAAGCCTAGGGATGCCCTAATGTTAGGCTAGAGGATCCCTAGCCTCATCCTAAGCCTAGTGGTGCCCTAGCCTAAGCCTAGGGGTGCCCTAGCCTAAGTCTAGGGGTGCCCTAGCCTAAGCCTAGGTGTACCCTAGCTTTAGGCTAGGGGAGTCCTCGCCATAGCCGAAGCCTTGCGGTGCCCTAGCCTAAGCCTAGGGGTGCCCTAGCCTATTAGGTGTGCCCTAGCCCAAGGAGGGATGCCCTAGCGTTAGGCTTAGAGGAGCCCTAGCCTTAGCCTAAGCCTAGGGGTGCCCTAACCAAGCCTAGGGGTGCTGTAGCCTAAGCCTACGGTGTCCTAGCCTAAGACTAGGGGTACATTACCCTAAGCCTAGGGGTACACTAGCCTTAGGCTAGGGGAGCCCTAGCCTTAGCCTAAGCCTAGGGGTGCCCCAGCCTAAGCCTAGGGGTGCCCTAGCCTAAGCCTAGGGGTGGCCTAGCCTAAGCCGAGGGGTGCCCTAGCCTAAGCCTAGGGGTGCCCTAGCCTAAGCCTGGGGGTGCCCTAGCCTAAGCCTAGGGGTGCCCTAGCCTTAGGCTAGGGGAGCCCCAGCCTTAGACTAAGCCTAGGGGTGCCCTAGCGTAAGCCTAGGGGTGCCCTAGCCTAAGCCTATGGGTGTCCTAGCCTAAGCCTAGGGGTGCCCTAGCCTAAGCCTAGGAGTGCCCTAGCCTTAGGCTAGGGGAGCCCAAGCCTTAGCCTAAGCCTAGGGGTGCCCTAGCCTAAGCGTAGATGTGCCCTAGCCTAAGCCTAGGGTTGACCTACCCTAAGCCTAGGGGTACCCTAGCCTTAGGCTAGCTGAGCCCTATCCTTAGCCTAAGCCTAGGGGTGCCCTAGCCTATGACTAGGGGTGCTCTAGCCTAAGCTTAGGGGTGCCCTAGCGTAAGCCTAGGGGTGCCCTAGCCAAAGCCTAGGGGTGCCCTAGCCTAAGCCTTGGGGTGCCCTAGCCTAAGCCTAGGGGTGCCCTAGCCTAAGCCTAGGGGTGCCCTCCCCTAAGCCTAGGGGTGCCCTAGCCTAAGCCTAGGGGTGCCCTAGCCTTAGGCTAGCTGAGCCCTTGCCTTAGCCTAAGCCTAGGGGTGCCCTAGCCTAAGCCTAGGGGTGCCCTAGCCTAAGCCTAGTGGTGCCCTAGCCTTAGGCTAGGGGAGCCCTAGCGTGAGCCCTAGCCTAGGGGTCCCCAAGCCTAAGCCTTGGGGTGCCCTAGCCTAAACCTAGGGGTTCCCTAACCTAAGCTTAGGGGTGCTCTAGCGTAAGCCTAGGGGTGCCCTAGCCTAAGCCTAGGGGTGCCCTAGCCTAAGCCTAGGGGTGCCCTAGCCTAAGCCTAGAGGTGCCCTACCCTAAGCCTAGGGGTGCCCTAGCCTAAGCCTAGGGGTGCCCTAGCCTTAGGCTAGCTGAGCCCTTGCCTTAGCCTAAGCCTAGGGGTTCCCTAGCCTAAGACTATGGGTGCCCTAGCCAAGCTTAGGGGTGCCATAGTCGAAGCCTAGGGGTGCCCTAGCCTAAGCCTAGGGGTGCCCTAGGGTAAGGCAAGGGGAGCCCTAGCATTAGCCTAAGCCTAGGGGTGCCCTAGCCTAAGCTTAGGGGTGCCCTTGGGTTAGGCAAGGGGAGCCCTAGCCTTAGCCTAAGCTTAGGGGTGGCCTAGCCTAAGCCTAGGCGTGCCCTATCCTAAGGCTAGGGGAGCCCAAACCTTAGGCTAGGGGAGCCCTAACCTTAGCCTAAGCCTAGGGGTGCCCTAGCCCAAGCCTAGGCTTGCCCTAGCCTAAGCCTAGGGGTGCCCTAGCCTAAGCCTAGGGGTGCCCTAGCCTAAGCCTAGGGGTGCCCTAGCCTAAGCCAAGGGGTGCCCTAGGCTAAGCCTATTAGTGCCCTTGCCTAAGCCTAGGGTTGCCCTAGACTAAGCCTAGGGGTGCCCTAGCCTAAGCCTAGGGGTGCCCTAGCCTAAGCCTAGTGGTGCCCTAGCCTAAGCCTAGGGGTGCCCTAGCCTAAGTCTAGGGGTGCCCTAGCCTAAGCCTAGGGGTACCCTAGCCTTAGGCTAGGGGAGTCCTCGCCTTAGCCGAAGCCTTGGGGTGCCCTAGCCTAAGCCCAGGGGTGCCCTAGCCTAAGCCTAGGGGTGCCCTAGACCAAGTAGGGATGCCCTAGCGTTACGCTAGAGGAGCCCTAGCCTTCGCCTAAACCTAGGGGTGCCCTAGCCTAAGCCGTGGGGTGCCCTAGCCTAAGTCTAGGGGTGCCCTATCCTAAGCCTAGGGGTACACTAGCCTTAGGCTAGGGGAGCCCTAGCCTTAGCCAAAGCCTACGGGTGCCCCAGCCTAAGTTTAGGGGTGCCCTAGCCTAAGCCTAGGGGTGTCCTAGCCTAAGCCTAGGGGTGCCCTAGCCTAAGCCTGGGGGTGCCCTAGCCAAAGCCTGGGGGTGCCCTTGCGTAAGCCTAGGGGTGCCCTAACCTTAGGCTAGGGGAGCCCCAGCCTTAGTCTAAGCCTAGAGGTGCCCTAGCCTAAGCCTACGGGTGCCCTAGCCCAAGCCTTGGGATGCCCTAGCGTTAGGCTGGAGGAGCCCTAGCCTTAGCCTAAGCCTAGGGGTGCCCTAGCCTAAGCCTAGGGGTGCCCTAGCCTAAGTCTAGGGGTGCCCTAGCCTAAGCCTAAGGGTACCATAGCCTTAGGTTAGGGGAGTCCTCGCCTTAGCCGAAGCCTTGGGGTGCCCTAGCCTAAGCCTAGGGGTTCCCTAGCCTAAGTCTAGGGGTGTCCTAGCCTAAGCCTTGGGATACCCAAGCCTTAGGCTAGGGGAGCCCTAGCCTTAGCCTAAGTCTAGGGGTGCCCTAGCCTAAGCCTAGGGGTGCCCTAGCATTAGCCTAGAGTTGCCCTAGACTAAGCCTAGGGGTGCCTTAGCCTAAGCCTAGGGGTGCCCTAGCGTAAGCCTAGGGGTGCCCTAGCCTAAGGCTATGGGTGTCCTAGCCTAAGCCTAGTGGTGCATAAGCCTAAACCTAGGAGTGCCCTAGCCTTAGGCTAGGGGAGCCCCAAGCCTTAGCCTAAGCCTTGGGGCGCCCTAGCCTAAACCTAGGGGTTCCCTAACCTAAGCCTAGGGGTGACCTAGCCTAAGCCTAGGGATGCCCTAGGCTAAGGCTAGGGGTGCCCTAGCCTTAGTTTAGTGGAGCCCTATCCTTAGCCTATGCTTAGGCGTGCCCTATTCTAAGCCTATGGGTGCCCTAGCCTAAGCCTAGGGGTGCCGTAGCTCAAGCATAGGGAAGCCCTAGCGTTAGGCTAGAGGAGCCCTAGCTTAGCCTAAGCCTAGGGGTGCCCTAGCCTAAGCCTAGAGGTGCCCTAGCCCAAGTCTAGTGGTGCCCTAGCCTAAGCCTAGGGGTTCCCTAGCCTAAGCCTAGGGGTGCCCCAGCCTAAGGCTAGGGGTGCCCTAGCCTTAGTCTAGTGGAGCCCTAGCCTTAGCCTAAGCCTAGGGGTGCCCTAGACTAAGCGTAGATGTGCCCTAGCCTAAGCCTAGGGTTGACCTACCCTAAGCCTAGGGGTACCCTAGCCTTAGGCTAGCTGAGCCCTATCCTTAGCCTAAGCCTAGGGGTGCTGTAGCCTAAGACTAGGGGTGCCCTAGCCTAAGCTTAGGGGTGCCCTAGCGTAAGCCTAGGGGTGCCCTAGCCTAAGCCTAGGGTGCCCTAGCCTAAGCCTAGGGGTGCCCTAGCCTAAGACTAGGGCTTGCCCTAGCCTATGCTTAGGGGTGCCCTAGCGTAAGCCTAGGGGTGCCCTAGCCTAAGCCTAGAGGTGCCCTAGCCTAAGCCTTGGGGAGCCCTAGCCTAAGCCTAGGGGTGCACTACCCTAAGCCTAGGGGTGCCCTCCCCTAAGCCTAGGGGTGCCCTAGCCTAAGCCTAGGGGGCCCTACCCTAAGCCTACGTGTGCCCAACCTAAGCCTAGGGGTGCCCTAGCCTTAGGCTAGCTGAGCCCTTGCCTTAGCCTAAGCCTAAGGGTGCCCTAGCCTAAGCCTAGGGGTGCCCTAGCCTAAGCTTATTGGTGCCCTAGCCTAAGCTTAGTGGTGCCCTAGCCTAAGCCTAGGGGTGCCCTAGCCTAAGCCTATGGGTGCCCTACCCTAAGCCTAGGTTTGCCCTAGCCTAGGCCTAGGGGTGCCCTAGCCTTAGGCTAGGGGAGCCTTAGCTTAGCCTAAGCCTAGGGGTGCCCTAGCCTAAGCCTAGGGGTTCCCTAGCCTACGCCTAGGAGTGCCCTAGCCTAAGCCTAGGGGTGCCCTAGCCTTAGGATAGGGGAGACCTAGTCTTAGCATAAGCCTAGAGGTGCCCTAGCCTAAGACTATGGGTGCCCTAGCCAAGCTTAGGGGTGCCATAGTCGAAGCCTAGGGGTGCCCTAGCCTAAGCCTAGGGGTGCCCTAGGGTTAGGAAAGGGGAGCCCTAGCCTTAGCCTAAGCTTAGGGGTGCCCTAGCCTAAGCTTAGGGGTGCCCTTGGGTTAGGCAAGGGGAGCCCTAGCCTTAGCCTAAGCTTAGGGGTGGCCTAGTCTAAGCCTAGGCGTGCCCTAGCCTAAGGCTAGGGGAGCCCTAACCTTAGGCTAGGGGAGCCCTAACCTTAGCCTAAGCCTAGGGGTGCCCTAGCCCAAGCCTAGGGGTGCCCTAGCCTAAGTTTAGGGGTGCCCTAGCCTAAGCTTAGGGGTGCCCTAGCCTAAGCCTAGGGGTGCCCTAGCCTAAGCCAAGGGGTGCCCTAGGCTAAGCCTAGTAGTGCCCTTGCCTAAACATAGGGGTGCCCTAGACTAAGCCTAGGGGTGCCCTAGCCCAAGCCTAGGGGTGCCTTAGCCTACGCCTAGGGGTTTCCTAGCCTTAGGCTAGGGGAGCCCTAGCCTTATCCTAAGCCTAGGGGTGCCCAAACCTAAGCCTAGGGGTGCCCTAGCCTAAGCCTAGGGGTGCCCTAGCCTAAGCCTAGGGGTGCCCTAGCCTTAGGCTATGGGAGTCCTCGCCTTAGCCGAAGCCTTAGGGTGCCCTAGCCTAAGCCTAGGGGTGCCCTAGCCTAAGCCTAGGGGTGCCCTAGACCAAGTAGGGATGCCCTAGCGTTAGGCTAGAGGAGCCCTAGCCTTCGCCTAAACCTAGGGGTGCCCTAGCCTAAGCCGTGGGGTGCCCTAGCCTAAGTCTAGGGGTGCCCTATCCTAAGCCTACGGGTGCCCCAGCCTAAGCCTAGGGGTGCCCTAGCCTAAGCCTAGGGGTGTCCTAGCCTAAGCCTAGGGTTGCCCTAGCCTAAGCCTGGGGGTGCCCTAGCCAAAGCCTGGGGGTGCCCTTGCGTAAGCCTAGGGGTGCCCTAGCCTTAGGCTAGGGGAGCCCCAGCCTTAGTCTAAGCCTAGGGGTGCCCTAGCCTAAGCCTACGGGTGCCCTAGCCCAAGGCTAGGGATGCCCTAGCGTTAGGCTAGAGGAGCCCTAGCCTTAGCCTAAGCCTAGGGGTTCCCTAGCCTAAGCTTAGGGGTGCCCTAGCCTAAGTCTAGGGGTGCCCTAGCCTAAGCCTAAGGGTACCATAGCCTTAGGTTAGGGGAGTCCTCGCCTTAGCCGAAGCTTTGGGGTGCCCTAGCCTAAGCCTAGGGGTGCCCTAGCCTAAGCCTAGGGGTGCCCTAGCCCAAGCCTAGGGATGCCCTAGCATTAGGCTAGTGGAGCCCTAGCCTTAGCCTAAGCCTAGGGGTTACCTAGCCTAAGTCTAGGGGTGTCCTAGCCTAAGCCTTGGGATACCCAAGCCTTAGGCTAGGGGAGCCCTAGCCTTAGCCTAAGCCTAGGGGTGCCCTAGCCTAAGCCTAGGGGTGCCCTAGCATTAGCCTAGAGTTGCCCTAGCCTAAGCCTAGGGATGCCTTAGCCTAAGCCTAGGGGTGCCCTAGCGTAAGCCTAGGGGTGCCCTAGCCTAAGCCTATGGGTGTCCTAGCCTAAGCCTAGGGGTGCCCTAGCCTAAGCCTAGGAGTGCCCTAGCCTTAGGCTAGGGGAGCCCCAAGCCTTAGCCTAAGCCTTGGGGCGCCCTAGCCTAAAGCTAGGGGTTCCCTAACCTAAGCCTAGGGGTGACATAGCCTAAGCCTAGGGATGCCCTAGTCTAAGGCTAGGGGTGCCCTAGCCTCAGTTTAGTGGAGCCCTATCCTTAGCCTACGCTTAGGCGTGCCCTATTCTAAGCCTAGGGGTGCCCTAGCCTAAGCCTAGGGGTGCCGTAGCCTAAGCCTAGGGAAGCCCAGGCGTTAGGCTAGAGGAGCCCTAGCTTAGCCTAAGCCTAGGGGTGCCCTAGATTAAGCCTAGGGGTGCCCTAGCCCAAGTCTAGCGGTGCCCTAGCCTAAGCCTAGGGGTTCCCTAGCCTAAGCATAGGGGTGCCACAGCCTAAGGCTAGGGGTGCCCTAGCCTTAGTCTAGTGTAGCCCTAGCCTTAGCCTTAGCCTAGGGGTGCCCTAGCCTAAGCGTAGATGTGCCCTAGCCTAAGCCTAGGGTTGACCTACCCTAAGCCTAGGGGTACCCTAGCCTTAGGTTAGCTGAGCCCTATCCTTAGCCTAAGCCTAGGGGTGCCCTAGCCTAAGAGAAGGGGTGCCCTAGCCTAAGCTTAGGGGTGCCCTAGCGTAAGCATAGGGGTGCCCTAGCCTAAGCCTAGGGGTGCCCTAGCCTAAGCCTTGGTGTGCCCTAGCCTAAGCCTAGGGGTGCCCTAGCCTAAGCCTAGGGGTGCACTAGCCTAAGCCTAGGGGTGCCCTCCCCTAAGCCTAGGGGTGCCCTAGCCTAAGCCTAGGGGTTCCCTAGCCTAAGCCTAGGGGTGCCCTAGCCTTAGGCTAGCTGAGGCCTTGCCTTAGCCTAAGCCTAGCGGTGCCCTAGCCTAAGCCTAGGGGTGCCTTAGCCTAAGCCTAGTGGTGCCCTAGCCTTAGGCTAGGGGAGCCCTAGCGTGAGCCTAAGCCTAGGGGTCCCCAAGCCTAAGCCTAGGGGTGCCCTAGCCTAAACCTAGGGGTGCACTTGCCTAAGCTTAGGGGTGCCCTAGCGTAAGCCTAGGGGTGCCCTAGCTTAAGCCTAGGGGTGCCCTAGCCCAAGCTTAGGGGTGCCCTAGCCCAAGCCTAGGGGTGCCCTAGCCTAAGCCTAGGGGTGCCCTACCCTAAGCCTAGGGGTGCCCTAGCCGAAGCCTAGGGGTGCCCTAGCCTTAGGCTAGCTGAGCCCTTGCCTTAGCCTAAGCCTAGGGGTGCCCTAGCCTAAGCCTAGGGGTGCCCTAGCCTAAGCTTAGTGGTGCCCTAGCCTTAGGCTAGGGGAGCCCTAGCGTTAGCCTAAGCCTAGGGGTCCCCTAGCCTAAGGCTATGGGTGCCCTAGCCTAAGCTTAGGGGTGCCCAAGCCTAAGCCTAGGGGTGCCCTAGCCTTAGGCTAGGGTAGCCCTAGCCTAAGCCTCGGGGTTCCCTAGCCTAAGCCTAGGAGTGCCCTAGGCTAAGCCTAAGGGTGCCCTAGGCTAAGGCTAGGGGTGCCCTAGCCTTAGTCTAGTGGAGCCCTAGCCTTAGCCTAAGCCTAGGGGTGCCCTAGCCTTAGCCTAAGCCTAGGGGTGCCCTAGCCTTAGCCTAAGCCTAGGGGTGCCCTAGCCTAAGCCTAGGGGTGCCCTAGCCTAAGCCTAGGGGTGCCATACCCTAAGCCTAGGGTTGCCCTAGCCTAGGCCTAGGGGTGCCCTAGCCTTAGGCTAGGGGAGCCTTAGCCTTAGCCTAAGCCTAGGGGTGCCCTAGCCTAAGCCTAGGGGTCCCCTAGCCTACGCCTAGGAGTGCCCTAGCCTAAGCCTAGGGGTGCCCTAGCCTAAGCCTTGGGGTGCCCTAGCCTAAATCTAGGGGTGCCCTATCCTAAGCCTAGGGGTACACTAGCCTTAGGCTAGGGGTGCCCTAGCCTAAGCCTATGGGTGCCCTAGCCTAAGCCTAGGGGTGCCCTAGCCTAAGCCTGGGGGTGCCCTAGCCAAACCCTGGGGGTGCCCTTGCGTAAGCCTAGGGGTGCCCTAGCCTTAGGCTAGGGGAGCCCCAGCCTTAGTCTAAGCCTAGGGGTGCCCTAGCCTAAGCCTACGGGTTCCGTAGACCAAGCCTAGGGATGCCCTAGCGTTAGGCTGGAGGAGCCCTAGCCTTAGCCTAAGCCTAGGGGTGCCCTAGCCTAAGCCTAGGGGTGCCCTAGCCTAAGTCTAGGGGTGCCCTAGCCTAAGCCTAGGTGTACCATAGCCTTAGGTTAGGGGAGTCCTCGCCTTAGCCGAAGCCTTGTGGTGCCCTAGCCTAAGCCTAGGGGTGCCCTAGCCTAAGCCTAGGGGTGCCCTAGCCCAAGCCTAGGGATGCCCTAGCGTTAGGCTAGAGGAGCCCTAGCCTTAGCCTAAGCCTAGGGGTTCCCTAGCCTAAGTCTAGGGGTGTCCTAGCCTAAGCCTTGGGATACCCAAGCCTTAGGCTAGGGGAGCCCTACCTTAGCCTAAGCCTAGGGGTGCCCTAGCCTAAGCCTAGGGGTGCCCTAGCATAAGCCTAGGGTTGCCCAAGCCAAAACCTAGGGGTGCCTTAGCCTAAGCCTAGGGGTGCCCTAGCGTAAGCCTAGTGGTGCCCTAGCCTAAGCCTATGGGTTTCCTAGCCTAAGCCTAGGGGTGCCCTAGCCTAAGCCTAGGGGTGCCCTAGCCTAAACCTAGGGGTGCCCTAGCCCAAGTCTAGCGGTGCCCTAGCCTAAGCCTATGGATTCCCTAGCCTAAGCCTAGGAGTGCCCTAGCCTTAGTCTAGTGGAGCCCTAGCCTTAGCCTAAGCCTAGGGGTGCCCTAGCCTAAGCGTAGATGTGCCCTAGCCTAAGCCTAGGGTTGACCTACCCTAAGCCTAGTGGTACCCTAGCCTTAGGCTAGGGGAGTCCTCGCCTTAGCCGAAGCCTTGGGGTGCCCTAGCCTAAGCCTAGGGGTGCCCTAGCCTAAGCCTAGGGGTGCCCTAGACCAAGTAGGGATGCCCTAGCGTTAGGCTAGAGGAGCCCTAGCCTTCGCCTAAACCTAGGGATGCCCTAGCCTAAGCCGTAGGGTGCCCTAGCCTAAGTCTAGGGGTGCCCTTTCCTAAGCCTACGGGTGCCCCAGCCTAAGCCTAGGGGTGCCCTAGCCTAAGCCTAGGGGTGTCCTAGCCTAAGCCTAGGGGTGCCCTAGCCTAAGCCTGGGGGTGCCCTAGCCAAAGCCTGGGGGTGCCCTTGCGTAAGCCTAGGGGTGCCCTAGCCTTAGGCTAGGGGAGCCCCAGCCTTAGACTAAGCCTAGGGGTGTCCTAGCCTAAGCCTACGGGTGCCCTAGCCCAAGCCTAGGGATGCCCTAGCGTTAGGCTGGAGGAGCCCTAGCCTTAGCCTAAGCCTAGGGGTGCCCTAGCCTAAGCCTAGGGGTGCCCTAGCCTAAGTCTAGGGGTGCCCTAGCCTAAGCCTAGTGGTACCATAGCCTTAGGTTAGGGGAGTCCTCGCCTTAGCCGAAGCCTTGGGGTGCCCTAGCCTAAACCTAGGGGTGCCCTAGCCTAAGTCTAGGGGTGCCCTAGCCTAAGCCTAGGGATGCCCTAGCATTAGGCTAGAGGAGCCCTAGCCTTAGCCTAAGCCTATGGGTTCCCTAGCCTAAGTCTAGGGGTGTCCTAGCCTAAGCCTTGGGATACCCAAGCCTTAGGATAGGGGAGCCCTAGCCTTAGCCTAAGCCTAGGGGTGCCCTAGCCTAAGCCTAGGGGTGCCCTAGCGTTAGCCTAGAGTTGCCCTAGCCTAAGCCTAGGGGTGCCTTAGCCTAAGCCTAGGGGTGCCCTAGCGTAAGCCTAGGGGTGCCCTAGCCTAAGCCTATGGGTGTCCTAGCCTAAGCCAAGGGGTGCCCTAGCCTAAGCCTAGGAGTGCCCTAGCCTTAGGCTAGGGGAGCCCCAAGCCTTAGCCTAAGCCTTGGGGCGCCCTAGCCTAAACCTAGGGGTTCCCTAACCTACGCCTAGGGGTGACCTAGCCTAAGCCTACGGATGCCCTAGGCTAAGGCTAGGGTGCCCTAACCTTAGTTTAGGGGAGCCCTATCCTTAGCCTACGCTTAGGCGTGCCCTATTCTAAGCCTAGGGGTGCCTTAGCCTAAGCCTAGGGGTGCCGTAGCCCAAGCCTAGGGAAGCCCTAGCGTTAGGCTAGAGGAGCCCTAGCTTAGCCTAAGCCTAGGGGTGCCCTAGCCTAAGCCTTGGGGTGCCCTAGCCGAAGTCTAGCGGTGCCCTAGCCTAAGCCTAGGGGTTCCCTAGACAAAGCCTAGGCGTGCCCCAGCCTAAGGCGAGGGGTGCCCTTGCCTTAGTCTAGTGGAGGCCTAGCCTTAGCCTAAGCTTAGGGGTGTCCTAGCCTAAGCGTAGATGTGCCCTAGCCTAAGCCTAGGGTTGACCTACCCTAAGCCTAGGGGTACCCTAGCCTTAGGCTAGCTGAGCCCAATCCTTAGGCTAAGCCTAGGGGTGCCCTAGCCTAAGACTAGGGGTGCCCTAGCCTAAGCTTAGAGGTGCCCTAGCGTAAGCCTAGGGGTGCCCTAACCTAAGCCTAGGGGTGCACTAGCCTAAGCCTAGTGGTGCCCTCCCGTAAGCCTAGGAGTGCCCTAGCCTAAGCCTAGGGGTGCCCTAGCCTTAGGCTAGCTGAGCCCTTGCCTTAGCCTAAGCCTAGGGGTGCCCTAGCCTAAGCCTAGGGGTGCCCTAACCTAAGCCTAGTGGTGCCCTAGCCTCAGGCTAGGGGAGCCCTAGCGTGAGCCTAAGCCTAGGGGTCCCCAAGCCTAAGCCTAGGGGTGCCTTAGCCTAAACCTAGGGGTGCCCTAGCCTAAGCTTAGGGGTGCCCTAGCGTAAGCCTAGGGGTGCCCTAGCCTTAGGCTAGGGGAGCCCCAGCCTTAGTCTAAGCCTAGGGGTGCCCTAGCCTAAGCCTACGGGTGCCCTGGCCCAAGCCTAGGGATGCACTAGCGTTAGGCTGGAGGAGCCCTAGGCTTAGCCTAAGCCTAGGGGTGCCCTAGCCTAAGCCTAGGGGTGCCCTAGCCTAAGAATAGGGGTGCCCTAGCCTAAGCCTTGGGGTACCATAGCCTTAGGTTAGGGGAGTCCTCGCCTTAGCCGAAGCCTTGTGGTGCCCTAGCCTAAGCCTAGGGGTGCCCTAGCCTAAGACTAGGGGTGCCCTAGCCCAAGCCTAGGGATGCCCTAGCGTTAGGCTAGAGGAGCCCAAGCCTTAGCCTAAGCCTAGGGGTTCCCTAGCCTAAGTCTAGGGGTGTCCTAGCCTAAGCCTTGGGATACCCAAGCCTTAGGCTAGGGGAGCCCTAGCCTTAGCCTAAGCCTAGGGGTGCCCTAGCCTTAGTCTAGTGGAGCCCTAGCCTTAGCCTAAGCCTATGGGTGCCCTAGCCTAAGCGTAGATGTGCCCTAGCCTAAGCCTAGGGTTGACCTACCCTAAGCCTAGGGGTACCCTAGCCTTAGGCTAGCTGAGTCCAATCCTTAGCCTAAGCCTAGGGGTGCCCTAGCCTAAGACTAGGGGTGCCCTAGCCTAAGCTTAGGGGTGCCCTAGCGTAAGCCTAGGGGTGCCCTAGCCTAAGCCTAGGGGTGCCCTAGCCTAAGCCTTGGTGTGCCCTAGCCTAATCCTAGGGGTGCCCTAGCCTAAGCCTAGGGGTGCACTAGCCTAAGCCTAGGGGTGCCCTCCCCTAAGCCTAGGGGTGCCCTAGCCTAAGCCTAGGGGTGCCCTAGCCTTAGGCTAGTTGAGCCCTTGCCTTAGCCTAAGCCTAGGGGTGCCCTAGCCTAAGCCTAGGGGTGCCCTAGCCTAAGCCTAGTGGTGCCCTAGCCTTAGCTAGGGGAGCCCTAGCGTGAGCCTAAGCCTAGGGATCCCCAAGCCTAAGCCTAGGGGTGCCCTAGCCTAAACCTAGGGGTGCCCTAGCCTAAGCTTAGGGGTGCCCTAGCGTAAGCCTATGGGTGCCCTAGCCTAAGCCTAGGGGTGCCCTAGCCTAAGCCTACGGGTGCCCTAGCCTAAGCCTAGGGGTGCCCTACCCTAACCCTAGGGGTGCCCTAGCCTAAGCCTAGGGGTGCCCTAACCATACGCTAGCTGAGCCCTTGCCTTAGCCTAAGCCTAGGGGTGCCCTAGCCTAAGCCTAGGGGTGCCCTAGCCTAAGCTTAGTGGTGCCCTAGCCTTAGGCTAGGGGAGCCCTAGCGTTAGCCTAAGCCTAGGGGTATCCTAGCCTAAGGCTAGGGGTGCCCTAGCCTAAGCCTAGGGGTGCCCTAGCCTAAGCCTAGGGGTGCCCTAACCTTAGGCTAGGGTAGCCCTAGCCTTAGCCTCGGGGTTCCCTAGCCTAAGCCTAGGTGTGCCCTAGGCTAAGCCTAGGTGTGCCTTAGGCTAAGGCTAGGGGTGCCCTAGCCTTAGTCTACTGGAGCCCTAGCCTTAGCCTAAGCCTAGGGGTGCCCTAGCCTAAGCCTAGGGGTGCCCTAGCCTAAGCCTAGGGGTGCCCTACCCTAAGCCTGGGGTTTCCCTAGCCTAGGCCTAGGGTGCCCTAGCCTTAGGCTAGGGGAGCCTTACCCTTAGCCTAAGCCTAGGGGTGCCCTAGCCTAAGCCTAGGGGTCCCCTAGCCTACGCCTTCGAGTGCCCTAGCCGAAGCCTAGGGGTGCCCTAGCCTTAGGCTAGGGGAGCCCTAGTCTCAGCCTAAGCCTAGGGGTGCCCTAGCCTAAGAGTATGGGTGCCCTAGCCTAAGTTTAGGGGTGCCATAGTCTAAGCCTAGGGGTTCCCTAGCCTAAGCCTAGGGGTGCCCTAGGGTTATGTAAGGGGAGCCCTAGCCTTAGCCTAAGCCTAGGGGTGCCATAGCCTAAGCTTAGGGGTGCCCTTGGGTTAGGCAAGGGGAGCCCTAGCCTTTGCCTAAGCCTAGGGGTGGCCTAGCCTAAGCCTAGGGGTGCCCTAACCTAAGGCTAGGGGAGCCCTAACCTTAGGCTAGGGGAGCCCTAACCTTAGCCTAAGCCTAGGGGTGCCCTAGCCCAAGCCTAGGGGTGCCCTAGCCTAAGCCTAGTGGTGCCCTAGCCTAAGGCTAGGGGTGCCCTAGCCTTAGTCTAGTGGAGCCCTAGCCTTAGCCTAAACCTAGGGGTGACCTAGCCTAAGCCTAGGGGTGCTGTAGCCTAAGCCTAGGGGTGCCCTCGCCTAAGTCGAGGGGTGCCGTAGCCTAAGCCTAGGGGTGCCCTAGCCTAAGCCTATGGGTGCCCTAGCCTAAGCCTAGGGGTGCCTGAGCCTAAGCCTAGGAGTGTCCTAGCCTTAGGCTAGGGGAGTCCTAGCCTTATCCTAAGCCTAGGGGTGCCCAAACCTAAGCCTAGGGGTGCCCTTGCCTAAGCCTAGGGGTGCCCTAGCCTAAGCCTAGGGGTGCCCTAGCCTTAGCCTAGGGGTTCCCTAGCCTAAACCTAGGGGTTCCCTAGCCTAAGCCTAGGTGTACCCTAGCCTAAGTCTTGGGGTGCCCTAGTCTAAGCCTAGGGGTGCCCTATCCTAAGCCTAGGGGAGCCCTAGCCTTAGCCTAAGCCTAGGGGTGCCGTAGCATAAGACAAGGGGTGCCCTAGCCTAAGCTTAGGGGTGCCCTAGCCTAAGCCTAGGGGTGTCCTAGCCTTAGGCTGGGGAGCCCTAGCCTTAGCCTAAGCCTAGGGGTGCCCTAGCCTAAGCCTAGGGGTGCCCTAGCCTAAGCCTATGGGTGCCCTAGCCTAAGCCTAGGGGTGCCCTAGCCTTAGCCTAGCGGTTCCCTAGCCTAAACCTAGGGGTTCCCTAGCCTAAGCCTAGGTTACCCTAGCCTAAGTCTAGGGGTGCCCTAGCCTAAGCCTAGGGGTGCCCTATCCTAAGCCTAGGGGTGCCCTAGTCTAAGCCTAGGGGTGCCCTATCCTAAGCCTAGGGGAGCCCTAGCCTTAGCCTAAGCCTAGGGGTGCCCCAGCGTAAGCCTAGGGGTGCCCTAGCCTAAGTCTAGGGGAGCCTAGCCTAAGCATAGTGGTTCCCTAACCTAAGCCTAGGGGTTCCCTACCTAAGCCTAGGGGTGCCCTAGCCTAAGCCAACGGGTGCCCTAGCCTAAGCCTAGGGGTGCCCTACCCTAAGTTTAGTGGTGCCCTAGCCTTAGGCTAGGGGTGCCCCAGCGTAAGCCTAGGGGTGCCCTAGCCTAAGTCTAGGGGAGCCTAGCCTAAGCATAGTGGTTCCCTAACCTAAGCCTCGGGGTTCCCTAGCCTAAGCATAGGTGTGCCCTAGCCTAAGCCTAGCGGTGCCCTAGCCTAAGCCTAGGGGTGCCCAAGCCTTAGGCTAGCTGAGCCCTTGCCTGAGCCTAAGACTAGGAGTGCACAAGCCTAAGCTTAGGGGTGCCCTAGCCTAAGCCTAGGGGTTCCCTAGCCTAAGTCTAGTGGTGCCCTAGCCTTAGGCTAGCGGAGCCCTAGCCTTAGCCTAAGCCTAGGGGTGCCGTAGCATAAGACAAGGGGTGCCCTAGCCTAAGGTTAGGGGTGCCCTAGCCTAAGCCTAGGGGTGCCCTAGCCTAAGGAACCCTAGCCTTAGCTTAAGTCTAGGGGTACCCTAGCCTAAGCCTAGGGTTGCCCTAGCCTAAGCCTAGGGGTGCCCAAGCCCTAGGGTAGCTGAGCCCTAGCCGTAGCCTAAGCCTAGGGGTGCCCTAGCCTACGCCTAAGGGTGCCCTAGCCTAAGCCAAGGGGTGCACTAGCCCAAGCCTAGTGATGCCCTAGCGTTAGGCTAGAGGAGCTCTAGCATAGCCTAAGCCTAGAGGATCACTAGCCTAAGCCTAGGGGTGTCCTAGCCCAAGCCTAGGGGTGCCGTAGCCTAAGCCTAGGGGTTCCCTAGCCTAAGCCTAGGGTGCCCTAGCCTAAGGCTAGGGGTGCACTAGCCTTAGTCTAGTGGAGCCCTAGCCTTAGCCTAAGCCTAGGGGTGCCCTAGCCTAAACGTAGATGTGCCCTAGCCTAAAACTAGGGGTGACCTACCCTAAGCCTAGGGGTGCCCTAGCCTTAGGCTAGCTGAGCCCGAGCCTTAGCCTAAGCCTAGGGGTGCCCTAGCCTAAGCCTAGGGGTCCCCTAGCCTAAGCCTAGGAGTGCCCTAGCCTAAGCCAAGGGGTGCCCTAGCCTAAGCTTAGGGGGCCCTAGCCTTAGGCTAGCTGAGCCCTTGCCTTAGCCTAAGCCTAGGGGTGCCCTAGCCTACGCCTAGGGGTGCCCTAGCCTAAGCGTAGGGGTGCCCTAGCCTAAGCCTAGTGGTGGCCTAGCCTTAGGCTAGGGGAGCCCTAGCGGTAGCCTAAGCCTAGGGGTCCCCTAGCCTAAGCCTAGGTGTGCCCTAGCCTAAGCCTAGGGTTGCCCTAGCCTAAGCCTAGGGGTGCCTTAGCCTTCGGCTAAGGGAGCCCTAGCCTTAGCCTAAGCCTAGGGGTGCCCTAGCCTAAGCCTAGGGGTTCCCTAGCCTAAGCCTACGGGTGCCCTAGTCTAAGCCTAGGGGTGTGCAAGCCTAAGGCTAGGGGTGCCCTAGCCTTAGTCTAGTGGAGCCTTAGCCTTAGCCTAAGCCTAGGGGTACCCTAGCCTAAGCCTAGGGGTTCCCTAGCCTAAGCCTAGGGGTGCCCTAGCCTTAGGCTAGGGGAGCCCTAGCCTTAGCCTAAGCCTAGGGGTGCCCTAGCCTAAGCCTAGGGGTGCACTAGCCTACGTATAGGGGTGCACTAGCCTAAGCCTAGGGGTGCCCTAGCCTAATGCTAGGGGAGCCCTAGTCTTAGCCTAAGCCTAGGGGTGCCCAAGCCTAAGACTATGGGTGCCCTAGCCTAAGCTTAGGGGTGCCCTAGTCTAAGCCTAGGGGTGCCCTAGCCTAAGCCTAGGGGTGCCCTAGGGTTAGGCAAGGGGAGCACTAGCCTTAGCCTAAGCATAGGGGTGCCCTAGCCTAAGCTTAGGGGTGCCCTAGCCTAAGCCTAGGGGTGCCCTAGCCTAAGGCTAGGGGAGCCCTAACCTTAGGCTAGGGGAGCCCTAACCTTAGCCTAAGCCTAGGGGTGCCCTAGCCCAAGCCTAGAGGTGCCTAGCCTAAGCCTAGGGGTGCCCTAGCCTATGCCTAGGGGTGCCCTAGCCTAAGCCTAGGGGTGCCCAAGCCTAAGCCTAGGGATGCCCTAGCCTTAGTCTAGTGGAGCCCTAGCCTTAGCCTAAGCCTAGGGGTGCCCTAGCCTAAGCCTAGGCGTGCCCTAGCCTAAGCCTAGGGGTGCCCTACCCTAAGCCTAGGGGTGCCCTAGCCTAAGCCTAGGGGTTCCCTAGCCTTAGGCTAGCTGAGACCTAGCCTTAGCCTAAGCCTAGGGGTGCCCTAGCCTAAGCCTAGGGGTGCCGTAGCCTAAGCCTAGGGGTGCCCTAGCCTAAGCTTAGGGGTGGCCTAGCCTAAGCCTAGGGGTGCCCTAGCCTAAGCCTAGGGGTGACATAGCCTAAGCCTAGGGGTGTCCTAGCGTTAGGCTAGGGGAGCCCTAGCCTTAGGCTATCAGAGCCCTAGCCTTAGCCTAAGCCTAGGGGTGCCCTAGCAAAAGACATGGGGTGCCCTAACCTAAGCTTAGGGACACCCTAGCCTAAGCCTAGGGGTCCCCTAGCCTAAGCCTAGGGGTGCCCTAACCTAAGCCTAGGGGTGCCCTAGCGTTAGACTAGTGGAGCCCTAGCCTTAGCCTAAGACTAGGGGTGCCCTAGCCTAAGCCTAGGGGTGCCCTACGCTAAGCCTAGGGGTGCCCTAGCCTAAGCCTAGGGGAACCCTAGCCTAAGCCTAGGGGTGCCCTAGCCCAAGCCTAGGGTTGCCCTAGCCTAAGCCTAGGGGTTCCCTAGCCTAAGCCTAGGGGTGCCCTAGCCTAAGGCTAGGGGTACCCTAGCCTTAGTCTAGTGGAGCCCTAGCCTTAGCCTAAGCCTAGGGGTGCCCTAGCCTAAGCTTAGATGTGCCCTAGCCTAAGCCTAGGGGTGACCTACCCTAAGCCAAGGGGTGCCCTACCCTAAACCAAGGGGTGCCCTAGCCTTAGGCGAGCTGAGCCCTAGCCTTAGCCTAAGACTAGGGGTGCCCTATCCTAAGCCTAGGAGTGCCCTAGCCTAAGCCTACGAGTGCCCTAGCCTAAGCCAAGGGGTGCCCTAGCCTAAGCCTAGGGGTGCCCTAGCCTAAGCCTAGGGTTGCCCTAGCCTAAGCCTAGGGGTGCCCTAGCCTAAGCCTAGGGGTGTCCTAGCCTAAGGCTAGGGGAGCCCTAGCCATATCCTAAGCCTACGGGTGCCCTAGCCTAAGCCTAGGGGTGCCCTAGCCTTAGGCTAGCTGAGCCCTAGCCTTAGCCTAAGCCTAGGGGTGCCCTAGCCTAAGCCTAGGGGTGCCGTAGCCTAAGCCTAGGGGTGCCCTAGCCTAAGCCAAGGGGTGCCCTAGCCTAAGCCTAGGGGTGCCCTAGCCTAAGCCTAGGGGTGCCCTAGCCTAAGCCTAGGGGTGCCCTAGCCTAAGCCTAGAGGTGACTTAGCCTAAGCCTAGGGGTGTCCTAGCCTTAGGCTAGTGGAGCCCTAGCCTTAGCCTAAGCATAGGGGTGCCCTAGCCTAAGCAAAGGGGTGCCCTAGCCTAAGCCTAGGGGTGCGCTAGCCTAAGGCTAGGGGAGCCCTAACCTTAGGCTAGGGGAGCCCTAACCTTAGCCTAAGCCTCGGGGTGCCCTAGCCCAAGCCTAGGGGTGCCCTAGCCTTAACCTAGGGGTGCACTAGCCTAAGCCTAGGAGTGCCCTAGCCTAAGCCTAGGGGTGCCCTAGCCTAAGGCTAGGGGTGCCCTAGCCTTAGTCTAGTGGAGCCCTAGTCTTAGCCTAAGCCTAGGGGTGCCCAAGCCTAAGACTATGGGTGCCCTAGCCTAAGCTTAGGGGTGCCCTAGTCTAAGCCTAGGGGTGCCCTAGCCTAAGCCTAGGGGTGCCCTAGGGTTAGGCAAGGGGAGCACTAGCCTTAGCCTAAGCATAGGGGTGCCCTAGCCTAAGCTTAGGGGTGCCCTAGCCTAAGCCTAGGGGTGCCCTAGCCTAAGGCTAGGGGAGCCCTAACCTTAGGATAGGGGAGCCCTAACCTTAGCCTAAGCCTAGGGGTGCCCTAGTCCAAGCCTAGAGGTGCCTAGCCTAAGCCTAGGGGTGCCCTAGCCTATGCCTAGGGGTGCCCTAGCCTAAGCCTAGGGGTGCCCAAGCCTAAGCCTAGGGATGCCCTAGCCTTAGTCTAGTGGAGCCCTAGCCTTAGCCTAAGCCTAGGGGTGCCCTAGCCTAAGCCTAGGCGTGCCCTAGCCTAAGCCTAGGGGTGCCCTACCCTAAGCCTAGGGGTGCCCTAGCCTAAGCCTAGTGGTTCCCTAGCCTTAGGCTAGCTGAGACCTAGCCTTAGCCTAAGCCTAGGGGTGCCCTAGCCTAAGCCTAGGGGTGCCGTAGCCTAAGCCTAGGGGTGCCCTAGCCTAAGCTTAGGGGTGGCCTAGCCTAAGCCTAGGGGTGCCCTAGCCTAAGCCTAGGGGTGACATAGCCTAAGCCTAGGGGTGTCCTAGCGTTAGGCTAGGGGAGCCCTAGCCTTAGGCTATCAGAGCCCTAGCCTTAGCCTAAGCCTAGGGGTGCCCTAGCAAAAGACAAGGGGTGCCCTAACCTAAGCTTAGGGGCACCCTAGCCTAAGCCTAGGGGTCCCCTAGCCTAAGCCTAGGGGTGCCCTAACCTAAGCCTAGGGGTGCCCTAGCGTTAGACTAGTGGAGCCCTAGCCTTAGCCTAAGACTAGGGGTGCCCTAGCCTAAGCCTAGGGGTGCCCTACGCTAAGCCTAGGGGTGCCCTAGCCTAAGCCTAGGGGAACCCTAGCCTAAGCCTAGGGGTGCCCTAGCCCAAGCCTAGGGTTGCCCTAGCCTATGCCTAGGGGTTCCCTAGCCTAAGCCTAGGGGTGCCCTAGCCTAAGGCTAGGGGTACCCTAGCCTTAGTCTAGTGGAGCCCTAGCCTTAGCCTAAGCCTAGGGGTGCCCTAGCTTAAGCTTAGATGTGCCCTAGCCTAAGCCTAGGGGTGACCTACCCTAAGCCAAGGGGTGCCCTACCCTAAACCAAGGGGTGCCCTAGCCTTAGGCGAGCTGAGCCCTAGCCTTAGCCTAAGACTAGGGGTGCCCTATCCTAAGCCTAGGAGTGCCCTAGCCTAAGCCTACGAGTGCCCTAGCCTAAGCCAAGGGGTGCCCTAGCCTAAGCCTAGGGGTGCCCTAGCCTAAGCCTAGGGTTGCCCTAGCCTAAGCCTAGGGGTGCCCTAGCCTAAGCCTAGGGGTGTCCTAGCCTAAGGCTAGGGGAGCCCTAGCCATATCCTAAGCCTACGGGTGCCCTAGCCTAAGCCTAGGGGTGCCCTAGCCTTAGGCTAGCTGAGCCCTAGCCTTAGCCTAAGCCTAGGGGTGCCCTAGCCTAAGCCTAGGGGTGCCGTAGCCTAAGCCTAGGGGTGCCCTAGCCTAAGCCAAGGGGTGCCCTAGCCTAAGCCTAGGGGTGCCCTAGCCTAAGCCTAGGGGTGCCCTAGCCTAAGCCTAGGGGTGCCCTAGCCTAAGCCTAGAGGTGACTTAGCCTAAGCCTAGGGGTGTCCTATCCTTAGGCTAGTGGAGCCCTAGCCTTAGCCTAAGCATAGGGGTGCCCTAGCCTAAGCTCAGGGGTGCCCTAGCCTAAGCATAGGGGTGCGCTAGCCTAAGGCTAGGGGAGCCCTAACCTTAGGCTAGGGGAGCCCTAACCTTAGCCTAAGCCTCGGGGTGCCCTAGCCCAAGCCTAGGGGTGCCCTAGCCTAAACCTAGGGGTGCACTAGCCTAAGCCTAGGAGTGCCCTAGCCTAAGCCTAGGGGTGCCCTAGCCTAAGGCTAGAGGTGCCCTAGCCTTAGTCTAGTGGAGCCCTAGCCTTGGCCTAAGCCTAGGGGTGCCCTAGCCTAAGCCTAGGTGTGCCCTAGCCTAAGCCTAGGGGTGCCCTAGCCTAAGCCTAGTGGTGCCCTAGCCTTAGGATAGCTGAGCCCTAGCCTTAGTCTAAGCCTAGGGGTGCCCTAGTCTAAGCCTAGGGGTGCCGTAGCCTAAGCCTAGGGGTGCCGTAGCCTAAGCCAAGGGGTGCCCTAGCCTAAGCCTAGGGATGCCCTAGCCTAATCCTTGGGGTGCCCTAGCCTAAGCCTAGGGGTGACTTAGCCTAAGCCTAGGGGTGTCCTAGCCTTAGGCTAGGGGAGCCCTAGCCTTATCCTAAGCCTAGGGGTGCCCTAACCTAAGCCTAGCGTTGCCCTAGACTAAGACTAGGGGTGCCCTACCCTAAGCCTAGGGGTGCCCTAGCCTTAGGCTAGCGGAGCCCTAGCCTTAGCCTAAGCCTAGGGGTGCCCTAGCAAAAGACAAGCGGTGCCCTAGCCTAAGCTTAGGGGCGCCATAGCCTAAGCCTAGTGGTCCCCTAGCCTAAGCGTAGGGGTGCCCTAGCCTAAGTCTAGTGGAGCCCTAGCCTAAGCCTAAGCCTTGGGGTACCCTAGCCTAAGTCTTGGGGTGCCCTAGAATACGCCAAGTGTGCCCCACCCTAAGCCTAGGGTTGCCCTAGCCTAAGCCTAGGGGTGCCCTAGACTTAGGGTAGCTGAGCCCTAACCGTAGCCTAAGCTTAGGGGTGCCCTAGCCTAAGCCTAGGGGTGCCCTAGCCTAAGGCTAGGGGAGCCCTAACCTTAGGCTAGGGGAGCCCTAACCTTAGCCTAAGCCTTGGGGTGCCCTAGCCCAAGCCTAGGGGTGCCCTAGCCTAAGCCTAGAGGTGCCCTAGCCTAAGCCTAGGAGTGCCCTAGCCTAAGCCTAGGGGTGCCCTAACCTAACTAGGGGTGCCCAAGCCTTAGTCTAGTGGAGACCTAGCCTTAGCCTAAGCCTAGGGGTGCCCTAGCCTAAGCCTAGGTGTGCCCTAGCCTAAGCCTATGGGTGCCCTACCCTAAGCCTAGGGGTGCCCTAGCCTAACCCTAGGGGTGCCCTAGCCTTAGGCTAGCTGAGCCCTAGCCTTAGCCTAAGCCTAGGGGTGCCCTAGCCTAAGCCTAGGGGTGCCGTAGCCTAAGCCTTGTGGTGCCCTAGCCTAAGCGAAGGGGTGCCCTAGCCTAAGCCTAGGGGTGCCCTAGCCTAAACCTAGGGGTGCCCTAGCCTAAGCCTAGGGGTGCCCTAGCCTAAGCCTAGGGGTGACTTAGCATAAGCCTAGGGGTTTCGTAGCCTTAGGCTAGGGGTGCCCTAGCCTTAGCCTAAGCATAGGGGTGCCCTAGCCTAAGCTCAGGGGTGCCCCAGCCTAAGCCTAGGGGTGCCCTAGCCTAACGCTAGGGGAGCCCTATCCTTAGGCTAGGGGAGCCCTAACCTTAGCCTAAACCACGGGGTGCCCTAGCCTTAGTCTAGTGGAGCCCTAGCCTTGGCCTAAGCCTAGGGGTGCCCTTGCCTTAGCCTAGGTGTGCCCTAGCCTAAGCCTATGGGTGCCCTACCCTAAGCCTAGGGGTGCCCTAGCCTAAGCCTACGGGTGCCCTAGCCTTAGGATAGCTGAGCCCTAGCCTTAGCCTAAGCCTAGGGGTTCCCTAGCCTAAGCCTAGGGGTGCCCTAGCCCAAGCCTAGGGTTGCCCTAGCCTAAGCCTAGGGGTTCCCTAGCCTAAGCCTAGGGGTGCCCTAGCCTAAGGCTAGGGGTACCCTAGCCTTAGTCTAGTGGAGCCCTAGCCTTAGCCTAAGCCTAGGGGTGCCCTAGCCTAAGCTTAGATGTGCCCTAGCCTAAGCCTAGGGGTGACCTACCCTAAGCCAAGGGGTGCCCTACCCTAAACCAAGGGGTGCCCTAGCCTTAGGCGAGCTGAGCCCTAGCCTTAGCCTAAGACTAGGGGTGCCCTATCCTAAGCCTAGGAGTGCCCTAGCCTAAGCCTACGAGTGCCCTAGCCTAAGCCAAGGGGTGCCCTAGCCTAAGCCTAGGGGTGCCCTAGCCTAAGCCTAGGGTTGCCCTAGCCTAAGCCTAGGGGTGCCCTAGCCTAAGCCTAGGGGTGTCCTAGCCTAAGGCTAGGGGAGCCCTAGCCATATCCTAAGCCTACGGGTGCCCTAGCCTAAGCCTAGGGGTGCCCTAGCCTTAGGCTAGCTGAGCCCTAGCCTTAGCCTAAGCCTAGGGGTGCCCTAGCCTAAGCCTAGGGGTGCCGTAGCCTAAGCCTAGGGGTGCCCTAGCCTAAGCCAAGGGGTGCCCTAGCCTAAGCCTAGGGGTGCCCTAGCCTAAGCCTAGGGGTGCCCTAGCCTAAGCCTAGGGGTGCCCTAGCCTAAGCCTAGAGGTGACTTAGCCTAAGCCTAGGGGTGTCCTAGCCTTAGGCTAGTGGAGCCCTAGCCTTAGCCTAAGCATAGGGGTGCCCTAGCCTAAGCTCAGGGGTGCCCTAGCCTAAGCCTAGGGGTGCGCTAGCCTAAGGCTAGGGGAGCCCTAACCTTAGGCTAGGGGAGCCCTAACCTTAGCCTAAGCCTCGGGGTGCCCTAGCCCAAGCCTAGGGGTGCCCTAGCCTAAACCTAGGGGTGCACTAGCCTAAGCCTAGGAGTGCCCTAGCCTAAGCCTAGGGGTGCCCTAGCCTAAGGCTAGGGGTGCCCTAGCCTTAGTCTAGTGGAGCCCTAGCCTTGGCCTAAGCCTAGGGGTGCCCTAGCCTAAGCCTAGGTGTGCCCTAGCCTAAGCCTAGGGGTGCCCTAGCCTAAGCCTTGTGGTGCCCTAGCCTTAGGATAGCTGAGCCCTAGCCTTAGTCTAAGCCTAGGGGTGCCCTAGTCTAAGCCTAGGGGTGCCGTAGCCTAAGCCTAGGGGTGCCGTAGCCTAAGCCAAGGGGTGCCCTAGCCTAAGCCTAGGGGTGCCCTAGCCTAAGCCTAGTTGTGCCCTAGCCTAAGCCTAGGGGTGACTTAGCCTAAGCCTAGGGGTGTCCTAGCCTTAGGCTAGGGGAGCCCTAGCCTTATCCTAAGTCTAGGGGTGCCCTAACCTAAGCCTAGCGTTGCCCTAGACTAAGACTAGGGGTGCCCTACCCTAAGCCTAGGGGTGCCCTAGCCTTAGGCTAGAGGAGCCCTAGCCTTAGCCTAAGCCTAGGGGTGCCCTAGCAAAAGACAAGCGGTGCCCTAGCCTAAGCTTAGGGGTGCCATAGCCTAAGCCTAGTCGTCCCCTAGCCTAAGCGTAGGGGTGCCCTAGCCTAAGTCTAGTGGAGCCCTAGCCTAAGCCTAAGCCTTGGGGTACCCTAGCCTAAGTCTTGGGGTGCCCTAGAATACGCCAAGTGTGCCCTACCCTAAGCCTAGGGTTGCCCTAGCCTAAGCCTAGGGGTGCCCTAGACTTAGGGTAGCTGAGCCCTAACCGTAGCCTAAGCTTAGGGGTGCCCTAGCCTAAGCCTAGGGGTGCCCTAGCCTAAGGCTAGGGGAGCCCTAACTTTAGGCTAGGGGAGCCCTAACCTTAGCCTAAGCCTTGGGGTGCCCTAGCCCAAGCCTAGGGGTGCCCTAGCCTAAGCCTAGAGGTGCCCTAGCCTAAGCCTAGGAGTGCCCTAGCCTAAGCCTAGGGGTGCCCTAACCTAACTAGGGGTGCCCAAGCCTTAGTCTAGTGGAGCCCTAGCCTTAGCCTAAGCCTAGGGGTGCCCTAGCCTAAGCCTACGTGTGCCCTAGCCTAAGCCTATGGGTGCCCTACCCTAAGCCTAGGGGTGCCCTAGCCTAACCCTAGGGGTGCCCTAGCCTTAGGCTAGCTGAGCCCTAGCCTTAGCCTAAGCCTAGGGGTGCCCTAGCCTAAGCCTAGGGGTGCCGTAGCCTAAGCCTTGTGGTGCCCTAGCCTAAGCGAAGGGGTGCCCTAGCCTAAGCCTAGGGGTGCCCTAGCCTAAACCTAGGGGTGCCCTAGCCTAAGCCTAGGGGTGCCCTAGTCTAAGCCTAGGGGTGACTTAGCCTAAGCCTAGGGGTTTCGTAGCCTTAGGCTAGGGGTGCCCTAGCCTTAGCCTAAGCATAGGGGTGCCCTAGCCTAAGCTCAGGGGTGCCCTAGCCTAAACCTAGGGGTGCCCTAGCCTAAGGCTAGGGGAGCCCTATCCTTAGGCTATGGGAGCCCTAACCTTAGCCTAAACCACGGGGTGCCCTAGCCTTAGTCTAGTGGAGCCCTAGCCTTGGCCTAAGCCTAGGGGTGCCCTTGCCTTAGCCTAGGTGTGCCCTAGCCTAAGCCTATGGGTGCCCTACCCTAAGCCTAGGGGTGCCCTAGCCTAAGCCTACGGGTGCCCTAGCCTTAGGATAGCTGAGCCCTAGCCTTAGCCTAAGCCTAGGGGTTCCCTAGCCTAAGCCTAGGGGTGCCGTAGCCTAAGCCTAGGGGTGCCGTAGCCTAAGCCAAGGGGTGCCCTAGCCTAAGCCTAGGGGTGCCCTAGCCTAAGACTAGGGGTGCCCTAGCCTAAGCCTAGGGGTGACTTAGCCTAAGCCTAGGGGTGTCCTAACCTTAGGCTAGGGGAGCCCTAGCCTTATCCTAAGCCTAGGGGTGCCCTAACCTAAGCCTAGGGTTGCCCTAGCCTAAGCCTTGGGGTGCCCTACCCTAAGCCTAGGGGTGCCCTAGCCTTAGGCTAGCGGAGCCCTAGCCTTAGCCTAAGCCTAGGGGTGCCCTAGCAAAAGACAAGGGGTGCCCTAGCCTAAGCTTAGGGGCGCCCTAGCCTAAGCCTAGGGGTCCCCTAGCCTAAGCGTAGGGGTGCGCTAGCCTAAGCCTAGGGGTGCCCTAGCGTTAGGCTAGGGGTGCCCTAGCCTAAGCCTAGGGGTGACTTAGCCTAAGCCTAGGGGTTTCGTAGCCTTAGGCTAGGGGTGCCCTAGCCTTAGCCTAAGCATAGGGGTGCCCTAGCCTAAGCTCAGGAGTGCCCTAGCCTAAGCCTAGGGGTGCCCTAGCCTAAGGCTAGGGGAGCCCTATCCTTAGGCTAGGGGAGCCCTAACCTTAGCCTAAACCACGGGGTGCCCTATCCTTAGTCTAGTGGAGCCCTAGCCTTGGCCTAAGCCTAGGGGTGCCCTAGCCTTAGCCTAGGTGTGCCCTAGCCTAAGCCTATGGGTGCCCTACCCTAAGCCTAGGGGTGCCATAGCCTAAGCCTACGGGTGCCCTAGCCTTAGGATAGCTGAGCCCTAGCCTTAGCCTAAGCCTAGGGGTTCCCTAGCCTAAGCCTAGGGGTGCCGTAGCCTAAGCCTAGGGGTGCCGTAGCCTAAGCCAAGGGGTGCCCTAGCCTAAGCCTAGGGGTGCCCTAGCCTAAGACTAGGGGTGCCCTAGCCTAAGCCTAGGGGTGACTTAGCCTAAGCCTAGGGGTGTCCTAACCTTAGGCTAGGGGAGCCCTAGCCTTATCCTAAGCCTAGGGGTGCCCTAACCTAAGCCTAGGGTTGCCCTAGCCTAAGCCTTGGGGTGCCCTACCCTAAGCCTAGGGGTGCCCTAGCCTTAGGCTAGCGGAGCCCTAGCCTTAGCCTAAGCCTAGGGGTGCCCTAGCAAAAGACAAGGGGTGCCCTAGCCTAAGCTTAGGGGCGCCCTAGCCTAAGCCTAGGGGTCCCCTAGCCTAAGCGTAGGGGTGCCCTAGCCTAAGCCACGGGTGCCCTAGCGTTAGGCTAGGGGAGCCCTAGCCTTAGCCTAAGACTTAGGATGCCCTAGCCTAAGCCTAGGGGTGCCCTAGCCTAAGCCTATGGGTGCCCTAGCCTAAGCTTAGGGGTTCCTTAGCCTTAGGCTAGGGGAGACCTAGCCTTAACCTAAGCCTAGGGGTGCCATAGCCTAAGCCTATGGGTTCCCTTGCCTAAGCCTAGGGGTGCCCTAGCCTAAGACTAGGTCTGCCCTAGCCTAAGGATAGGGGTGCCCTAGCCTTAGTCTAGTGGAGCCTTAGCCTAAGCCTAAGCCTAGGGGTACCCTAGCCTAAGCCTAGGGGTGCCCTAGCCTAAGCCAAGGGTGCCCTACCCTAAGCCTAGGGTTGCCCTAGCCTAAGCCTAGGGGTGCCCTAGCCTTAGGGTAGCTGAGCCCTAGCCGTAGCCTAAGCCTAGGGGTGCCCTAGCCTACACCTAAGGGTGCCCTAGCCTAAGCCTAGGGGTGCACTAGCCTTAGGCTAGGGGAGCCCTAGTCTTAGCCTAAGCCTCGTTGTGCCCTGGCCTAAGACTAGGGGTGCCCTAGCCTAAGCTTAGGGGTGCCCTAGTCTAAGCCTATGGGTGCCCTAGCCAAAGCCTAGGGGTGCCTTAGGTTTATGCAAGGGGAGCCCTAGCCTTAGCCTAAGCCGAACGGTGCCCTAGCATAAGCTTAGGGGTTCCCTAGCCTAAGCCTAGGGGTGCCCTAGCCTAAGCCTAGGGGTGCCCTACCCTAAGCCTAGGGGTGCCCTAGCCTTAGGCTAGGGTGCCCTAGCCTTAGCCTAAGCCTAGGGGTGCCCTATCCTAAGCCTAGGGGTGCCCTAACCTAAGCCTAGTGGTGTCCTTGCCTAAGCCTAGGGGTGCCCTAGCCTAAGCCTAGGGGAGCCCTAGCCTTAGACTAGGGGAGCCCTAGCCTTAGCCTAAGCCTAGGGGTGCCCTAGCCTAAGCCTAGGGGTGCCCTAGCCTAAGCCTAGGGTTGCCCTAGCCTAAGCCTAGGGGTGCCCTAGCCTAAGGCTAGGGGTGCCCTAGCCTTAGTATAGTGGGGCCCTAGCCTTAGCCTAAGCCTAGGGGTGCCCTAGCCTAAGCCTAGGGTTGCCCTACCCTAAGCCTAGGGGTGCCCTAGCCTTAGGCTAGGGGAGCCCTAGCCTTTGCCTAAGCCTAGGGGTGCCCTTGCCTAAGCCTAGGGGTACCCTAGCCTAAGCCTACGGGTGTCCTAGCCTAAGCCTAGGGGTGCCCTACCCTAAGCCCAGGGGTGCCCTAAACTTAGGCTAGGGGAGCCCTAGCCTTAGCCTAAGCCTTGGGGCACCCTAGCCTAAACCTATGGGTTCCCTAGCCTAAGCCTAAGGGTGAGCTAACCTAAGCCTAGGGGTGCCCTAGGCTAATGCTAGGGGTGCCCTAGTATTAGTCTAGAGGAGCCCTAGCCTTAGCCTAAGATTAGGGGTGCCCTATCCTAAGCCTAGTGGTGCCCTAGCCTAAGCCTAGGGGTGCCCTAGCCTAAGCCTAGGGGTTCCATAGCCTAAGGCTAGGGGTGCCCTAGCCTTAGTCTAGTGGAGCCCTAGCCTTAGCCTAAGCCTAGGGGTGCCATAGCCTAAGCATAGATGTGCCATAGCCTAAGCCTAGGGGTGCCCTACCCTAAGCTTAGGGGTGCCCTAGCCTAAGCCTAGGGGTGCCCTAGCATAAGCCAAGGGGTGCCCTAGCCTAAGCCTAGGGGTGCCCTAGCCTAAGCCTAGTTGTGCCCTAGCCTAAGCCTAGGGGTGACTTAGCCTAAGCCTAGGGGTGTCCTAGCCTTAGGCTAGGGGAGCCCTAGCCTTATCCTAAGCCTAGGGGTGCCCTAACCTAAGCCTAGGGTTGCCCTAGCCTAAGCCTAGCGGAGCCCTACCCTTAGCCTAATCCTAGGGGTGCCCTAGCAAAAGACAAGGATACCCAGCCTAAGTTTAGGGGCGCCCTAGCCTAAGCCTAGGGGTCCCCTAGCCTAAGCGTAGGGGTGCCCTAGCCTAAGCCTAGGGGTGCCCTACCGTTAGGCTAGGGGATCCCTAGCCTTAGCCTAAGACTAGGGATGCCCTAACCTAAGCCTAGGAGTGCCCTAGCCTAAGCTTATGGGTGCCCTAGCCTAAGCCTAGGGGTGCCTTAGCCTTAGGCTAGGGGAGCCCTAGCCTTAGCCTAAGCCTAGGGGTGCCGTAGCCTAAGCCTAGGGGTTCCCTTGCCTAAGCCTAGTGGTGCCCTAGCCTAAGCCTAGGTCTGCCCTAGCCTAAGGCTAGGGGTGCCCTAGCCTTAGTCTAGTGGAGCCCTAGCCGAAGCCTAAGCCTAGGGGTACCCTAGCCTAAGCATAGGGGTGCCCTAGCCTAAGTCAAGGGTGCCCTACCCTAAGCCTAGGGTTGCCCTAGCCTAAGCCTAGGGGTGCCCTAGCCTTAGGGTAGCTGAGCCCTAGCCGTAGCCTACGCCTAAGGGTGCCCTAGCATAAGCCTAGGGGTGCACTAGTCTAAGCCTATGGGTGCCAAAGCCAAAGCCTAGGGGTGCCTTAGGTTTATGCAAGGGGATCCCTAGCCTTAGCCTAAGCCGAACGGTGCCCTAGCATAAGCTTAGGGGTGCCCTAGCCTAAGCCTAGGGGTGCCCTAGCCTAAGCCTAGGGGTGCCCTAGCCTAAGCCTAGGGGTGCCCTAGCCTTAGTCTAGGGGGCCCTAGCCTTAGCCTAAGCTAGGGGTGCCCTAGCCTAAGCCTAGTGGTGTCCTAGCCTAAGCCTAGGGGTGCCCTAACCTAAGCCTAGGGGAGCCCTAGCCTTAGACTAGGGGAGCCCTAGCCTAAGGCTAGGAGTGCCCTAGCCTTACTATAGTGGAGCCCTAGCCTTAGCCTAAGCCTAGGGGTGCCCTAGCCTAAGCCTAGGGTTGCCCTACCCTAAGCCTAGGGGTGCCCTTGCCTTAGGCTAGGGGAGCCCTAGACTTTGCCTATGCCTAGGCGTGCCCTTGCCTAAGCCTAGGGGTACCCTAGCCTAAGCCTACGGGTGTCCTAGCCTAAGCCTAGGGGTGCCCTACCCTAAGCCCAGGGGTGCCCTAGCTTAAGCCTAGGGGTGTCCTAGCCTTAGGCTAGCTGAGCCCTAGCCTTAGCCTAAGCCTAGGGGTGCCCTAGCCTAAGCCTAGGGGTGCCCTAGCCTAAGCCTAGGGGTGCCCTAGACTAAGCCTAGGAGTGCCCTAGCCTAAGCCAAGGGTTGCCCTAGCCTTAGCCTAAGTCTAGAGGTGCCCTAGCCTAAGACTAGGAGTGCCCTAGCCTAAGCTTAGGGGTGCCCAAGCGTAAGCCTAGGGCTGCCCTTGCCTAAGCCTAGGGGTGCCCTAGCATAAGCCTAGGGGTCCCCTATCCTTAGGCTAGGGGAGCCCTAGCCTTAGCCTAAGCCTTTGGGTTCCCTAGCCTAAGCCTAGGGGTACCCTAGCCTTAGGCTAGAGGAGCCCTAGCCTTAGCCGAAGCCTTGAGGTGCCCTAGCCTAAGCCTAGGGGTGCCCTAGCCTAAGCCTAGGGGTGCACTAGCCTAAGCCTAGGGGTGCCCTAGTGTTAGCCTAGAGGAGCCCTAGCCTTAGCTTAAGCCTAGGGGTTCCCTAGCCTAAGTCTAGGGGTGCCCTAGCCTAAGACTAGGGTTACCCAAGCCTTAGGCTAGGGGAGCCCTAGCCTTAGCCTAAGCCATGGGGTGCCCTAGCATACGCCTAGGGGTGCCCTAGCCTAAGCTGAGGGTTGCCCTAGCCTAAGCCTAGGGGTGCCCTAGCCTTAGGCTAGGGGAGCCCTAGCCTTAGCCTAAGCCTAGGAGTGCCCTAACCTAAGCCTAGGGGTGCCCTAGCCTAAGCCTATGGGTGTCCTAGCCTAAGCCTAGGGGTGCCCTAGCCTAAGCCTAGGGGTTCCCTAGCCTAAGCCTAGGGATTCCCTAGCCTAAGCCTAGGGGTGCCCTAGGCTAAGGCTAGGGGTGCCCTAGCCTTAGTCTAGTGGAGACCTAGCCTCACCCTAAGCTTAGGGGTGCCCTATCCTAAGCCTAGGGGTGCCCTATCCTAAGCCTAGGGGTGCCCTAGCCTTAGTCTAAGCCTAGCGGTGCCCTAGCTCAAGCCTAGGGATGCCCTAGCGTTATGCTAGAGGAGCCCTAGCCTTAGCCTAAGCCTAGGGGTGCCCTAGCCTAAGCCTAGGGGCGCCCTAGCCTAAGTCTAGTGGTGCCCTAGCCTAAGCCTAGGTGTACCCTAGCCATAGGCTAGGGGGGTCCTCGCCTTAGCCGAAGCCTTTGGGTGCCCTAGTCTAAGCCTAGGGGTGCCCTTGCCCAAGCCTAGGGGTGCCCTAGCCCAAGCCTTGTGATGCCCTAGCGTTAGGCTAGTGGAGCCCTAGCCTTTGCCTAAGCCTAGGGGTGCCCTAGCCTAAGCCTAGGGGTGCCCTAGCCTAAGTCTAGGGGTGCCTTAACCTAAGCCTAGGGGTACCCTGGCCTTAAGCTAGGGGAGCCTTAGCCTTAGCCTAAGCCTAGGGGTGCCCCAGCGTAAGCCTAGGGGTGCCCTAGCCTAAGTCTAGGGGAGCCTAGCCTAAGCATAGTGGTGCCCTAACCTAAGCCTAGGGGTTCCCTACCAAGCCTAGGGGTTCCCTAGCCTAAGCCTAGGGGTGCCCTAGCCTTAGGCTAGGGGAGCCGTAGCCTTAGTCTAAGCCTAGGGGTGCCCTACCCTAAGCCTAGGGGTGCCCTAGCCCAAGCCTAGGGATGCCCTAGCGTTAGGCTAGAGGAGCCCTAGCCTTAGCCTAAGCCTAGGGGTGCCCTAGCCTAAGCCTAGGGGTGCCCTAGCCTAAGCCTAGGGGTACCCTAGCCTTAGGCTAGGTGAGTCCTCGCCTTAGCCGAAGCCTTGGGGTGCCCTGGCCTAAGCCTAGGGGTGCCCTAGCCTAAACCTAGGGGTGCCCTAGCGCCAGCCTAGGGATGCCCTAGCGTTAGGCTAGGGGTGCACTAGCCTAAGCCTAGGGGTGCCCTAGCCTTAGGCTAGGGGAGTCCCAGTCTTATCCTAAGTCTAGGGGTGCCCTAGTCTAAGGCAAGGGGTGCCCTAGGCTTAGGCAAGGGGAGCCCTAGCCTTAGCCTAAGCCTAGGGGTGCCCTAGTCTAAACTTAGGGGTGCCCTAGCCTAAGCCTAGGGGTGCCCTAGCTTAAGCCTAAGGTGCCCTAGCCTAAGCCTAGGGGTGCCCTAGCCTAAGCCTAGGGGTGCCCTAACCTAAGCCTAGGGGTGATCTAGCCTTAGGCTAGGGGGCCCTAGCCTTAGCCAAAGCCTAGGGTTGCCCTAGTCTAAGCTAGTGGTGTCCTAGCCTAAGCCTAGGGGTGCCCTAGCTTAAGCCTTGGGGTGCCCAAGCCTTAGACTAGGGGAGCCCTAGCCTTAGCCTAAGCCTAGGGGTGCCATAGCCTAAGCCTAGGGGTGCCCTAGCATAAGACTAGGGTTGCCCTAGCCTAAGCCTAGGGGTGCCCTAGCCTAAGCCTAGGTGTGCCTTAGCCTAAGGCTAGATATCACCTAGCCTTAATCTAAGCCAAGGGATGCCCTAGCCTACGCCTAGGGGTGCCCTAGCCTCAGCCTAGGGGTGCCCTAGCCTTAGGATAGGGGAGTCCTAGTCTTAGCCTGAGCCTAAGGGTGCCCTAGCCTAAGACTAGGGGTGCCCTAGCCTACGCCTAGGGGTGCCCTAGCCTTAGGCTAGGGGAGTCCTAGTCTTAGCCTAAGCCTAGGGGTGCCCTAGCCTAAGCCTAGGGGTGCCCTAGCCTAAGACTAGGGGTGCCCTAGCCTAAACTTCTGGTTGCCCTACCCTAAGCCTAGGGGTGCCCTAGTCTTAGGCTAGGGGAGCCCTAGACTTAGCCTAAGCCTAGGGGTGCCCTAGCCTAAGCCTAGGGGTGCCCTAGACTAAGACTAGGGGTGCCCTAGCCTAAGCCTAGGGGTGCCCTATCCTAAGCCTAGGCGTGCCCTAGCCTAAGGCTAGGGGTGCCCTAGCCTTAGGCTAGGGGAGACCTAACCTTAGTCTAAGCTTAGGGGTGCCCTAGCCTAAGCCTAGGGGTGCCCTAGCCTAAGCCAATTGGTGCCCTAACCTAAGTCTAGGGGTACCCTAGCCTTAGGCTAGAGGAGTCCTCGCCTTAGCCTAAGCCTAGGGGTGCCCTAGCCTAAGCCAACGGGTGCCCTAGCCTAAGTCTAGGGGTGCCTTAGCCTAAGCCTAGGGGTACCCTAGCCTTAGGCTAGGGGAGTCCTCGCCTTAGCCGAAGCCTTGGGGTGTCCTAGCCTAAGCCTAGGGGTACCCTAGCCTAAGCCTATTGGTGCCCTAGCCTAAGTCTAGGGGTGCCCTAGCCTAAGCCTAGGTGTACCCTACCCTTAGGCTAGGGGAGTCCTCGCCTTAGCTGAAGCCTTGGGGTGCCCTAGCCTATGTCTAGGGGTGCCCTAGCCTAAGCCTAGGTGTACACTAGCCTGAGGCTAGGGGAGTCCTCACCTTAGCTGAAGCCTTGGGGTGTCCTAGCCTAAGCCTAGGGGTGTCCTAACCTAAGCCTAGGGGTGCCCTAGCACAAGCCTAGGGATGCCCTAGCGTTAGTCTAGAGGAGCTCTAGCCTTAGCCTAAGCCTAGGGGTGCCCTAGCCTAAGCCTAGAGGTGCCCTAGCCTAAGTCTTGGGGTGCCCAAGTCTAAGCCTAGGGGTACCCTAGCCTTAGGCTAGGGGAGCCCTAGCCTTAGCCTAAGCCTAGGGGTGCCCCAGCCTAAGCCTAGGGGTGCCCTAGCCTAAGTCTAGGCGTGCCTAGCCTAAGCATAGAGGTGCCCTAACCTAAGCCTAGTGGTTCCCTACCTAAGCCTAGGGGTGCCCTAGCCTAAGCCTACGGGTGCCCTAGCCTAAGCCTAGGGGTGCCCTAGCCTTAGGCTAGGGAAGCCCTAGCCTTAGCCTAAGCCTAGGGGTGCCCTAGCCTAAGCTTAGGGGTGCCCTTGCCTAAGCCTAGGGCTGCCCTAGTTTAAGCCTAGGGGTGCCCTAGCCTAAGCCTAGGGGTGCCCTAGCCTAAGCCTAGGGGTGCCCTAGCCTAAACTTAGGGGTGCCCTAGCCTAAGGCTAGGGGTGCCCTAGCCTAAGCCTAGGGGTGCCCTAGTCTAAGCCTAAGGGTGCCCTAGCCTTATACTAGGGGAGCCCTAGCCTTAGCCTAAGCCTAGGGGTGCCCTAGGCTAAGCCTAGGGGTGCCCTATCCTAAGCCTAGGGGTGCCCTAGTCTAAGCCTAATGGTGCCCTAGCCTTAGACTAGGGGAGCCCTAGCCTTAGCCTAAGCCTTGGGGTGCCCTAGCCTAAGCCTAGGGATGCCCTAGCCTAAGCCTAGGGGTGCCCTAGCCTTAGGCAAGGGGAGCCCTAGCTTTAGCCTAAGTCTAGGGGTGCCCTAGCCTACGCCTAGGGGTGCCCTAGCCTAAGGCTAAGGGTGTCCTTGCCTAAGCCTACGGGTGCTCTAGCATAAGCCTAGGGGTGCCCTAGCCTTAGGCTAGGCGAGCCCTAGCCTTAGCATAAGCCTTGGGCTGCCCTAGCCTAAGCCTAGGGGTGCCCTAGACTAACCCTAGGGTTGCCTTAGCCTTAGGCTAGGGGAGCACTAGCCTTCGCCTAAGCCTAGGGGTCCCCTAGACTAAGCCTAGGGGTGCCCTAGCCTAAGCCTAGGGGTGCCCTAGCCTAAGCCTAGGGGTGACCTACCCTAAGCTTAGGGGTGCCGTACCCTAAGCCTAAGGGTGCCCTAGCCTAAGCCTAGTGGTGCCCCAGCCTTAGGCTAGGGGAGCCCTAGCCTTAGCCTAAGCCTAGGGGTGCCCTAGCCTAAGACTAGGGGTGCCCTAGCCTCAGCCTAGGGGTGCCCTAGCCTAAGCTTAGGAGTGCCCTAGCCTAAGCCTAGGGGTGCCCTAGCCTAAGCCTATTGGTGCCTTAGACTAAGCCTAGGGGTGCCCTAGCCTAAGCCTAAGGGTGCCCTAACCTAAGCCTAGGGTGCCCTTGCCTAAGCCTAGCGGTGCCTTAGCCTAAGCCTAGGGGTCCCCTAGCCTTAGCCTAAGCCTAGGCGTGCCATAGCCTAAGCCTAGGGGTGCCCTAACCTAAGCCTAGGAGTGCCCTAGCCTAAGCCTAGGGCTGCCCTAGCGTAAGCCTAGGGGTGCCCTAGTCTAAGCCTAGGGGTGCCCTAGCCTAAGTCTAGGGGTGCCATAGCCTAAGCCTAGGGATACCCTATCCTAAGCCTAAGGGTGCCCTAGCCTAAGCCTAAGGGTGCCGTAGCCTAAGCTTACGGGTGCCCTAGCCTAAGGCTATGGGTGCCCTAGCCAAGCCTAGGGGTGCCCTAGCCTAAGCCTAGGGGTGCCTTAGCCTAAGGCTAGGGATCACCTAGCCTTAGTCTAAGCCTAGGGATGCCCTAGCCTACGCCTAGGGGTGCCCTAGCCTAAGCCTAGGGGTGCCCTAGCCTTAGACTAGGGGAGTCCTAGTCTTAGCCTAAGCCTAAGGGTGCCCTAGCCTAAGACTAGGGGTGCCCTAGCCTACGCCTAGGGGTGCCCTAGCCTTAGGCTAGGGGAGTCCTAGTCTTAGCCTAAGCCTAGGGGTGCCCTAGTCTAAGCCTAGGGGTTCCCTAGCCTAAGCCTAGGGGTGCCCTACGGTTAGGCAAGGGGAGCCCTAGCCTTAGCCTAAGCCTAGGGGTGCCCAAGCTTAAGCCTAAGGTGCCCTAGCCTAAGCCTAGGGGTGCCCTAGCCTAAGCCTAGGGGTGCCCTAGCCTAAGCCTAGGGGTGACCTAGCCTAAGCTTAGGGGTACACTAGCCTAAGCCTAGGGGTGCCCTAGCTTAAGCCTAAGGTGCCGTAGTCTAAGCCTAGGGGTGCCCTAGCCTAAGCCTAGTGGTATCCTAGCCTAAGCCTAGGGGTGCCCTAGCCTAAGCCTTGAAGTGCCCTAGCCTTAGACTAGGGGAGCCCTAGCCTTAGCCTAAGCCTAGGGGTGCCCTAGCCTAAGCCTAGAGGTGCCCTAGCATAAGCCTAGGGTTGCCCTAGCCTAAGCCTAGGGGTGCCCTAGCCTAAGGCTAGGGGTGCCCTAGCTTTAGTCTAGTGGAGCCCTAGCCTTAGCCTAAGCCTAGGGGTGCCCTAGCCTAAGTCTAGGGGTGCCCTAGCCTAAGCCTAAGGGTGCCCTAGCCTAAGCCTAGGGGTGCCTTTGCCTTAGGCTAGGGGATCCCAAGCCTTACCCTAAGCCTAGGGTTGCCCTAGGCTAAGCATAGGGGTGCCCTAGCCTTAGGCTAGGGGAGCCCTAGCCTTAGCCTAAACCTGGGGGTGCCCTATCCTAAGCCATGGGGTGCCGTAGCCTACGCCTGGGGGTGCCCTAGCCTAAGCCTATGGTTGCCCTACCCTAAGCCTAGGGGTGCCCTAGTCTTAGGCTAGGGGAGCCCTAGCCTTAGCCTAAGCCTAGGGGTGCCCTAGCCTAAGCCTAGGGGTGCCCTATCCTAATCCTAGGGGTGCCCTAGCCTAAGGATAGGGGTGCCCTAACCTTACGCTAGGGGATCCGTAGCCTTAATCTAAGCTTAGGGGTGCCCTAGCCTAAGTCTAGGGGTGCCTTAGCCTAAGCCTAGGGGTACCCTAGCCTTAGGCTAGGTGAGTCCTCGCCTTAGCCGAAACCTTGGGGTGCCCTACCCTAAGCCTAGGGGTGCCCTAGCCTAAGCCTAGGGGTGACCTAGCCTAAGCTTAGGGGTGCCGTAGCCTAAGCCTAAGGGTGCCCTAGCCTAAGCGTAGTGGTGCCCCAGCCTTAGGCTAGGGGAGCCCTAGCCTTAGCCTAAGCCTAGGGGTGCCCTAGCCCAAGACTAGCTGTGCCCTAGCCTAAGCTTAGGGGTGCCCTAGCCCAAGCCTATTGGTGCCTTAGACTATGCCTAGGGGTGACCTAGCCTTAGCCTAAGCCTAGGGGTGCCCTAGCCTAAGCCTAACGGTGCCCTAACCTAAGCCTAGGGTGCCCTTGCCTAAGCCTAGGGGTGCCTTAGCCTTAGCCTAAGCCTAGGGGTGCCCTAGCCTAAGCCTAGGGCTGCCCTAGCCTAAGCCTAGGGGTGCCCTAGCCTAAGCCTTGGGTGCCGTAGCCTAAGCTTACGGGTGCCCTAGCCTAAGGCTAGGGGTGCCCTAGCCTTAGTCTAGGGGAGCCCTAGCCTTAGCCTAAGCCTAGGGTTGCCCTATCCTAAGCCTAGGGGTGCCGTAGCCTTAGGCTAGGGGAGCCGTAGCCTTAGCCTAAACCTAGGGGTGCCCTAGCCTAAGTCTAGGGGTGCCCTAGCCTAAGCCTAAGGGTGCCCTAGCCTAAGCCTAGGGGTGCCTTTGCCTTAGGCTAGGGGATCCCAAGCCTTACCCTAAGCCTAGGGGTGCGCTAGCCTAAGTGTAGGGGTGCCCTTGCCTTAGCTTAGGGGTCCCCTAGCCTTAGTCTAAGCCTAGGGGTGCCCTAACCTAAGCTTAGGGGTGCCCCAGCCTAGGCCTCGGTGTGCCTTAGGCTAAGCCTAGGGGGGCCCTCTCCGAAGCCTAGGGGTGCCTAAGCCTAAACCTAGGGGTCCCCTAGCCTTAGCCTATGCCTAGGGGTGCCCAAGCCTAAGACTAAGGGAGCCCTAGCTTTATCCTAAGCCTAGGGGTGCCCTAGCCTTAACTTAGGGGTGCCCTAGCCTAAGCCTAGGGGTGCCTTAGCCTAAGCCTAGGGGTGCCCTAGCCTTAGGCTAGGGGAGCCGTAGCCTGAGTCTAAGCCTAGGGGTGCCCTACCCTAAGCCTAGGGGTGCCCCAGCCCAAGCCTAGGGATGCCCTAGCGTTAGGCTAGAGGAGCCCTAGCCTTAGCCTAAGCCTAGGGGTGCCCTAGCCTAAGGCTAGGGGTGCCCTAGCCTAAGCCTAGGGGTACCCTAGCATTACGCTAGGTGAGTCCTCGCCTTAGCCGAAGCCTTGGGGTGCCCTAGCCTAAGCCTTGGGGTGCCCTAGCCTAAGCCTAGGGGTGCCCTAGCCTAAGCCTAGGGGTGCCCTAGCCCAAGCCTAGGGATGCCCTAGCGTTAGGCTAGGGGTGCCCTAGCCTAAGCCTAGGGGTGCCCTAGCCTTAGGCTAGGGGAGTCCTAGTCTTATCCTAACACTAGGGGTGCCCTAGTCTAAGCCAAGGTGTGCCCTAGGGTTAGGCAAGGGGAGCCCTAGCCTTAGCCTAAGCCTAGGGGTGCCCTAGCCTAAGCTTAGGGGTGCCCTAGCCTTAGCCTAGGGGTTCCCTAGCTTAAGCCTAAGGTGCCCTAGCCTAAGCCTAGGGGTGCCCTAGCCTAAGCCTAGGGGTGCCCTAACCTAAGCCTAGGGGTGATCTAGCCTTAGGCTAGGGGGCCCTAGCCTTAGCCTAAGCCTAGGGTTGCCCTAGCCTAAGCCTAGTGGTGTCCTAGCCTAAGCCTAGGGGTGCCCTAGCCTAAGCCTTGGGGTGCCCTAGCCTTAGACTATGGGAGCCCTAGCCTTAGCCTAAGCCTAGGGGTGCCATAGCCTAAGCCTAGGGGTGCCCTAGCATAAGACTAGGGTTGCCCTAGCCTAAGCCTAGGGGTGCCCTAGCCTAAGGCTAGGGGTGCCCTAGCCTTAGTCTATTGGATCCCTAGCCTTAGCCTAAGCCTAGGTGTGCCCTATCCTAACCCTAGGGGTGCCCTAGCCTAAACCTATGGTTGCCCTACCCTAAGCCTAGGGGTGCCCTAGTCTTAGGCTAGGGGAGCCCTAGACTTAGCCTAAGCCTAGGGGTGCCCTAGCCTAAGCCTAGGGGTGCCCTAGCCTAAGACTAGGGGTGCCCTAGCCTAAGCATAGGGGTGCCCTATCCTAAGCCTAGGGGTGCCCTAGCCAAAGGCTAGGGGTGCCCTAGCCTTAGGCTAGGGGAGCCCTAACTTTAGTCTAAGCTTAGGGGTGCCCTAGCCTAAGCCTTGGGGTGCCCTAGCCTAAGCCAACGGGTGCCCTAGCCTAAGTCTAGGGGTGCCTTAGCCTAAGCCTAGGGGTACCCTAGCCTAAGCCTAGGGGTGCCCTAGCCTAAGTCTAGGGGTGCCGTAGCCTAAGCCTAGGTGTACCCTACCCTTAGGCTAGGGGAGTCCTCGCCTTAGCCGAAGCCTTGGGGTGCCCTAGCCTAAGTCTAGGGGTGCCCTAGCCTAAGTCTAGGGGTGCCCTAGCCTAAGCCTAGGTGTACAATAGCCTGAGGCTAGGGGAGTCCTCACCTTAGCTGAAGCCTTGGGGTGACCTAGCCTAAGCCTAGGGGTGCCCTAGCCTAAGCCTAGGGGTGCCCTAGCACAAGCCTAGGGATGCCCTAGCGTTAGTCTAGAGGAGCTCTAGCCTTAGCCTAAGCCTAGGGGTGCCCTAGCCTAAGCCTAGAGGTGCCCTAGCCTAAGTCTTGGGGTGCCCAAGCCTAAGCCTAGGGGTACCCTAGCCTTAGGCTAGGGGAGCCCTAGCCTTAGCCTAAGCCTAGGGGTGCCCCAGCCTAAGCCTAGGGGTGCCATAGCCTAAGTCTAGGGGTGCCTAGCCTAAGCATAGAGGTGCCCTAACCTAAGCCTAGCGGTTCCCTACCTAAGCCTAGGGGTGCCCTAGCCTAAGCCTACGGGTGCCCTAGCCTAAGTCTAGGGGTGCCCTAGCCTTAGGCTAGGTAAGCCCTAGCCTTAGCCTAAGCCTAGGGGTGCCCTAGCCTAAGCTTAGGGGTGCCCTTGCCTAAGCCTAGGGCTGCCCTAGTTTAAGCCTAGGGGTGCCCTAGCCTAAGCCTAGGGGTGCCCTAGCCTAAGCCTAGGGGTGCCCTATCATAAGCCTAGGGGTGCCCTAGCCTAAGCCTAGGGGTGCCCTAGCCTAAACTTAGGGGTGCCCTAGCCTAAGGCTAGGGGTGCCCTAGCCTAAGCCTAGGGGTGCCCTAGTCTAAGCCTAAGGGTGCCCTAGCCTTATACTAGGGGAGCCCTAGCCTTAGCCTAAGCCTAGGGGTGCCCTAGGCTAAGCCTAGGGGTGCCCTATCCTAAGCCTAGGGGTGCCCTAGTCTAAGCCTAATGGTGCCCTAGCCTTAGACTAGGGGAGCCCTAGCCTTAGCCTAAGCCTAGGGGTGCCCTAGGCTAAGCCTAGTGATGCCCTAGCCTAAGCCTAGGGGTGCGCTAGCCTTAGGCAAGGGGAGCCCTAGCTTTTGCCTAAGCCTAGGGGTGCCCTAGCCTACGCCTAGGGGTGCGCTAGCCTAAGGCTAAGGGTGTCCTTGCCTAAGCCTACGGGTGCTCTAGCATAAGCCTAGGGGTGCCCTAGCCTTAGGCTAGGCGAGCCATAGCCTTAGCATAAGCCTAGGGCTGCCCTAGCCTAAGCCTAGGGGTGCCCTAGACTAACCCTAGGGGTGCCTTGGCCTTAGGCTAGGGGAGCACTAGCCTTAGCCTAAGCCTAGGGGTCCCCTAGACTAAGCCTAGGGGTGCCCTAGCCTAAGCCTAGGGGTGCCCTAGCCTAAGCCTAGGGGTGACCTAGCTTAAGCTTAGGGGTGCCGTAGCCTAAGCCTAAGGGTGCCCTAGCCTAAGCCTAGTGGTGCCACAGTCTTAGGCTAGGGGTGCCCTAGCCTCAGCCTAGCGGTGCCCTAGCCTAAGCTTAGGAGTGCCCTAGCCTAAGCCTAGGGGTGCCCTAGCCTAAGCCTATTGGTGCCTTAGACTAAGCCTAGGGGTGCCCTAGCCTAAGCCTAAGGGTGCCCTAACCTAAGCCTAGGGTGCCCTTGCCTAAGCCTAGGGGTGCCTTAGCCTAAGCCTAGGGGTCCCCTAGCCTTAGCCTAAGCCTAGGCGTGCCCTAGCCTAAGCCTAGGGGTGCCCTAACCTAAGCCTAGGAGTGCCCGAGCCTAAGCCTAGGGGTGCCATAGCCTAAGCTTAGGGATACCCTATCCTAAGCCTAGGGGTGCCCTAGCCTTAGCCTAAGCCTAGGGCAGCCCTAGCGTAAGCCTAGGGGTGCCCTAGTCTAAGCCTAGGGGTGCCCTAGCCTAAGCCTAGGGGTGCCATAGCCTAAGCTTAGGGATACCCTATCCTAAGCCTAGGGGTGCCCTAGCCTAAGCCTAGGGGTGCCGTAGCCTAAGCTTACGGGTGCCCTAGCCTAAGGCTAGGGGTGCCCGAGCCTTAGTCTAGGGGAGCCCTAGCCTTAGCCTAAGCCTAGGGTTGCCCTAGGCTAAGCATAGGGGTGCCCTAGCCTTAGGCTAGGGGAGCCCTAGCCTTAGCCTAAACCTAGGGGTGCCCTAGCCTAACCCTAGGGGTGCCCTAGCCTAAGCCTAGGGGTGCCTTTGCCTTAGGGTAGGGGATCCCAAGCCTTAGCCTAAGCCTAGGGGTGCCTTAGCCTAAGTGTAGGTGTGCCCTAGCCTAAGCCTAGGTGTGCCTTAGCCTAAGGCTAGGGATCACCTAGCCTTATTCTAAGCCTAGAGGTGCCCTAGCCTACGCCTAAGGGTGCCCTAGCCTAAGCCTAGGGGTGCCCAAGCCTTAGGCTAGGGGAGTCCTAGTCTTAGCCTAAGCCTAAGGGTGCCCTAGCCTAAGACTAGGGGTGCCCTAGCCTACGCCTAGGAGTGCCCTAGCCTTAGGCTAGGGGAGTCCTAGTCTTAGCCTAAGCCTAGGGGTACCCTAGTCTAAGCCTAGGGGTTCCCTAGCCTAAGCCTAGGGGTGCCCTAGGTTTAGGCAAGGGGAGCCCTAGCCTTAGCCTAAGCCTAGGGGTGCCCTAGCTTAAGCCTAAGGTGCCCTAGCCTAAGCCTAGGGGTGCCCTAGCCTAAGCCTAGGGTTGCCCTAGCCTAAGCCTAGGGGTGACCTAGCCTAAGCTTAGGGGTGCACTAGCCTAAGCCTAGGGGTGCCCTAGTTTAAGCCTAAGGTGCCCTAGCCTAAGCCTAGGGGTGCCCTAGCCTAAGCCTAGTGGTATCCTAGCCTAAGCCTAGGGGTGCCCTAGCCTAAGCCTTGAAGTGCCCTAGCATAAGCCTAGGGTTGCCCTAGCCTAAGCCTAGGGGTGCCCTAGCCTAAGGCTAGGGGTGCCCTAGCTTTAGTCTAGTGGAGCCCTTGCCTTAGCCTAAGCCTAGTGGTGCCCTATCCTAAGCCATGGGGTGCAGTAGCCTACGCCTAGGGGTGCCCTAGCCTAAGCCTATGGTTGCCCTACCCTAAGGCTACGGGTGCCCTAGTCTTAGGCTAGGGGAGCCCTAGCCTTAGCCTAAGCCTAGGGGTGCCCTAGCCTAAGCCTTGGGGTGCCCTGTCCTAATCCTAGGGGTGCCCTAGCCTAAGGCTAGGGGTGCCCTAACCTTAGGCTAGGGGATCCGTAGCCTTAGTCTAAGCTTAGAGGTGCCCTAGCCTAAGCCTAGGGGTGCCCTAGCCCAAGCCTAGGGATAGCCTGGCGTTAGGCTAGAGGAGCCCTAGCCTTAGCCTAAGATTAGGGGTGCCCTAGCCTAAGCCAAGGGGTGCCCTCACCTAAGTCTAGTGGTGCCCTAGCTTAAGCCTAGTGGTACCCTAGCCTTAGGATAGAGGAGTCCTCGCCTTAGCCGAAGCCTTGGGGTGCCCTAGCGGTAGGCTAGAGGAGCCCTACCCTTAGCCTAAGCCTAGGGGTGCCCTAGCCTACGCCAAGGGGTGCCCTAGCCTAAGTCTAGGGGTGCCTTAGCCTAAGCCTAGGGGTACCCTAGCCTTAGGCTAGGTGAGTCCTCGCCTTAGCCGAAGCCTTGGGGTGCCCTAGCCTAAGCCTAGGGGTGCCCTAGCCTAAGCCTAGGGGTGACCTAGCCTAAGCTTAGGGGTGCCGTAGCCTAAGCCTAAGGGTGCCCTAGCCTAAGCGTAGTGGTGCCCCAGCCTTAGGCTAGGGGAGCCCTAGCCTTAGCCTAAGCCTATGGGTTCCCTAGCCTCAGCCTAGGGGTGCCCTAGCCTCAGCCTAGCGGTGCCCTAGCCTAAGCTTAGGAGTGCCCTAGCCTAAGCCTAGGGGTGCCCTAGCCTAAGCCTATTGGTGCCTTAGACTAAGCCTAGGGGTGCCCTAGCCTAAGCCTAAGGGTGCCCTAACCTAAGCCTAGAGTGCCCTTGCCTAAGCCTAGGGGTGCCTTAGCTTAAGCCTAGGTGTCCCCAAGCCTTAGCCTAAGCCTAGGCGTGCCCTAGCCTAAGCCTAGGTGTGCCCTAACCTAAGCCTAGGAGTGCCCTAGCCTAAGCCTAGGGCTGCCCTAGCCTTAGGCTAGGGAAGCCCTAGCCTTAGCCTAAGCCTAGGGGTGCCCTAGCCTAAGCTTAGGGGTGCCCTTGCCTAAGCCTAGGGCTGCCCTAGTTTAAGCCTAGGGGTGCCCTAGCCTAAGCCTAGGGGTGCCCTAGCCTAAGCCTAGGGGTGCCCTAGCCTAAGCCTAGGGGTGCCCTATCCTAAGCCTAGGGGTGCCCTAGCCTAAGCCTAGGGGTGCCCTAGCCTAAACTTAGGGGTGCCCTAGCCTAAGGCTAGGGGTGCCCTAGCCTAAGCCTAGGTGTGCCCTAGTCTAAGCCTAAGGGTGCCCTAGCCTTCTACTAGGGGAGCCCTAGCCTTAGCCTAAGCCTAGGGGTGCCCTAGGCTAAGCCTAGGGGTGCCCTATCCTAAGCCTAGGAGTGCCCTAGTCTAAGCCTAATGGTGCCCTAGCCTTAGACTAGGGGAGCCCTAGCCTTAGCCTAAGCCTAGGGGTGCCCTAGCCTAAGCCTAGGGATGCCCTAGCCTAAGCCTAGGGGTGCGCTAGCCTTAGGCAAGGGGAGCCCTAGCTTTAGCCTAAGCCTAGGGGTGCCCTAGCCTATGCCTAGGGGTGCGCTAGCCTAAGGCTAAGGGTGTCCTTGCCTAAGCCTACGGGTGCTCTAGCATAAGCCTAGGGGTGCCCTAGCCTTAGGCTAGGCGAGCCATAGCCTTAGCATAAGCCTAGGGCTGCCCTAGCCTAAGCCTAGGGGTGCCCTAGACTAACCCTAGGGGTGCCTTGGCCTTAGGCTAGGGGAGCACTAGCCTTAGCCTAAGCCTAGGGGTGCCCTAGCCTAAGCCTAGGGGTGACCTAGCCTAAGCTTAGGGGTGCGGTACCCTAAGCCTAAGGGTGCCCTAGCCTAAGCCTAGTGGTGCCACAGCCTTAGGCTAGGGGAGCCCTAGCCTTAGCCTAAGCCTAGGGGTGCCCTAGCCTAAGACTAGGAGTGCCCTAGCCTAAGCTTAAGGGTGCCCTAGCCTTAGGCTAGGGGAGCCCTAGCCTTAGCCTAAGCCTATGGGTGCCCTAGCCTCAGCCTAGGGGTGCCCTAGCCTCAGCCTAGCGGTGCCCTAGCCTAAGCTTAGGAGTGCCCTAGCCTAAGCCTAGGGGTGCCCTAGCCTAAGCCTAAGGGTGCCCTAACCTAAGCCTAGAGTGCCCTTGCCTAAGCCTAGGGGTGCCTTAGCCTAAGCCTAGGGGTCCCCAAGCCTTAGCCTAAGCCTAGGCGTGCCCTAGCCTAAGCCTAGGGGTGCCCTAACCTAAGCCTAGGAGTGCCCTAGCCTAAGCCTAGGGCTGCCCTAGCGTAAGCCTTGGGGTGCCCTAGTCTAAGCCTAGGGGTGCCCTAGCCTAAGCCTAGGGGTGCCATAGCCTAAGCCTAGGGATACCCTATCCTAAGCCTAGGGGTGCCCTAGCCTAAGCCTAGGGGTGCCGTAGCCTAAGCTTACGGGTGCCCTAGCCTAAGGCTAGGGGTGCCCTAGCCTTAGTCTAGGGGAGCCCTAGCCTTAGCCTAAGCCTAGGGTTGCCCTAGGCTAAGCATAGGGGTGCCCTAGCCTTAGGCTAGGGGAGCCCTAGCCTTAGCCTAAACCTAGGGGTGCCCTAGCCTAAGCCTAGGGGTGCCTTTGCCTTAGGGTAGGGGATCCCAAGCCTTAGCCTAAGCCTAGGGGTGCCTTAGCCTAAGTGTAGGGGTGCCCTATCCTGAGCCTAGGGGTGCCCTAGCCTTAGCCTAGGTGTGCCCTAGCCTAAGCCTAGGTGTGCCTTAGCCTAAGGCTAGGGATCACCTAGCCTTATTCTAAGCCTAGGGGTGCCCTAGCCTACGCCTAGGGGTGCCCTAGCCTAAGCCTAGGGGTGCCCTAACCTTAGGCTAGGGGAGTCCTAGTCTTAGCCTAAGCCTAAGGGTGCCCTAGCCTAAGACTAGGGGTGCCCTAGCCTACGCCTAGGGGTGCCCTAGCCTTAGGCTAGGGGAGTCCTAGTCTTAGCCTAAGCCTAGGGGTACCCTAGTCTAAGCCTAGGGGTTCCCTAGCCTAAGCCTAGGGGTGCCCTAGGGTTAGGCAAGGGGAGCCCTAGCCTTAGCCTAAGCCTAGGGGTGCCCTAGCTTAAGCCTAAGGTGCCCTAGCCTAAGCCTAGGGGTGCCCTAGCCTAAGCCTAGGTGTGCCCTAGCCTAAGCCTAGGGGTGACCTAGCCTAAGCTTAGGGGTGCACTAGCCTAAGCCTAGGGGTGCCCTAGCTTAAGCCTACGGTGCCCTAGCCTAAGCCTAGGGGTGCCCTAGCCTAAGCCTAGTGGTATCCTAGCCTAAGCCTAGGGGTGCCCTAGCCTAAGCCTTGAAGTGCCCTAGCATAAGCCTAGGGTTGCCCTAGCCTAAGCCTAGGGGTGCCCTAGCCTAAGGCTAGGGGTGCCCTAGTTTAGTCTAGTGGAGCCCTAGCCTTAGCCTAAGCCTAGGGGTGCCCTATCCTAAGCCATGGGGTGCAGTAGCCTACGCCTAGGGGTGCCCTAGCCTAAGCCTATGGTTGCCCTACCCTAAGCCTAGGGGTGCCCTAGTCTTAGGCTAGGGGAGCCCTAGCCTTAGCCTAAGCCTAGGGGTGCCCTAGCCTAAGCCTAGGGGTGCCCTGTCCTAATCCTAGGGGTGCCCTAGCCTAAGGCTAGGGGTGCCCTAACCTTAGGCTAGGGGATCCGTAGCCTTAGTCTAAGCTTAGGGGTGCCCTAGCCTAAGCTTAGGGGTGCCCTAGCCCAAGCCTAGGGATAGCCTGGCGTTAGGCTAGAGGAGCCCTAGCCTTAGCCTAAGCCTAGGGGTGCCCTAGCCTAAGCCAAGGGGTGCCCTAACCTAAGTCTAGGGGTGCCCTAGCTTAAGCCTAGTGGTACCCTAGCCTTAGGATAGAGGAGTCCTCGCCTTAGCCGAAGCCTTGGGGTGCCCTAGCGGTAGGCTAGAGGAGCCCTACCCTTAGCCTAAGCCTAGGGGTGCCCTAGCCTAAGCCAAGGGGTGCCCTAGCCTAAGTCTAGGGGTGCCTTAGCCTAAGCCTAGGGGTACCCTAGCCTTAGGCTAGGTGAGTCCTCGCCTTAGCCGAAGCCTTGGGGTGCCCTAGCCTAAGCCTAGGGGTGCCCTAGCCTAAGCCTAGGGGTGACCTAGCCTAAGCTTAGGGGTGCCGTAGCCTAAGCCTAAGGGTGCCCTAGCCTAAGCGTAGTGGTGCCCCAGCCTTAGGCTAGGGGAGCCCTAGCCTTAGCCTAAGCCTAGGGGTGCCCTAGCCTAAGACTAGGAGTGCCCTAGCCTAAGCTTAGGGGTGCCCTAGCCCAAGCCTATTGGTGCCTTAGACTATGCCTAGGGGTGACCTAGCCTTAGCCTAAGCCTAGGGGTGCCCTAGCCTAAGCCTAACGGTGCCCTAACCTAAGCATAGGGTGCCCTTGCCTAAGCCTAGGGGTGCCTTAGCCTTAGCCTAAGCCTAGGGGTGCCCTAGCCTAAGCCTAGGGCTGCCCTAGCCTAAGCCTAGGGGTGCCCTAGTCTAAGCCTTGGGTGCCGTAGCCTAAGCTTACGGGTGCCCTAGCCTAAGGCTAGGGGTGCCCTAGTCTTAGTCTAGGGGAGCCCTAGCCTTAGCCTAAGCCTAGGGTTGCCCTATCCTAAGCCTAGGGGTGCCGTAGCCTTAGGCTAGGGGAGCCCTAGCCTTAGCCTAAACTAGGGGTGCCCTAGCCTAAGTCTAGGGGTGCCCTAGCCTAAGCCTAAGGGTGCCCTAGCCTAAGCCTAGGGGTGCCTTTGCCTTAGGCTAGGGGATCACAAGCCTTACCCTAAGCCTAGGGGTGCGCTAGCCTAAGTGTAGGGGTGCCCTAGCCTGAGCCTAGGGGTGCCCTAGCCTTAGCCTAGGTGTGCCCTAGCCTAAGCCTAGGGGTGCCTTAGCCTAAGGCTAGGGGTCCCCTAGCCTTAGTCTAAGCCTAGGGGTGCCCTAGCCTAAGCTTAGGGGTGCCCCAGCCTAGGCCTCGGTGTGCCTTAGCCTAAGCCTAGGGGGGCCCTATCCGAAGCCTAGGGGTGCCTAAGCCTAAACCTAGGGGTTCCCTAGCCTTAGCCTAAGCCTAGGGGTGCCAAGCCTAAGACTAGGGGAGCCCTAGCTTTATCCTAAGCCTAGGGGTGCCCTAGCCTTAACTTAGGGGTGCCCTAGCCTAAGCCTAGGGGTGCCTTAGCCTAAGCCTATGGATGCCCTAGCCTAAGCCTAGGGGTGCCCTAGCCTTAGCCTAAGCTTAGGGTTTCCCGAGCCTAAGCCTAGGGTTGCCCTAGCCTAAGCCTAGGGGTGCCCTAGCCTAAGCTTAGGGTTGCCCTAGCCTACGCCTAGGGGTGCCCTAGCCTAAGCTTAGGGGTGCCCTAGCCTAACCCTAGGGGTGCCCTAACCTTAGGCTTAGGGAGCACTAGCCTTAGACTAAACCTAGGGGTGCGCTAGCCTAAGCCTAGGCGTGCCCTAGCCTAAGCCTAGGGGTGCCCTAGCCTAACCCTAGGGGTGCCCTAGCCTTAGGCTAGGGGAGCACTAGCCTTAGCCTAAGCCTAGGGGTGTACTAGCCTAAGCCTAGGGGTGCCCCATCCTAAGCCTAGGGGTTCCCTACCCTAAGCCTAGGGGTGCCCTACCCTAAGCCTAGGGGTGTCCTAGCCTAAGCCTAGGCTTGCCCTAGCTTTAGGCTAGCTAAGCCCTAGCCTAAGCATAAGCCTAGGGGTGCCCTAGCCTAAGCCTAGGGGTGCCCTAGCCTAAGCCTAGAGGTGCCCTAGCCTAAGCCTAGGGGTGCCCTAGCCTTATGCTACGGGAGCCCTAGCCTTAGCCTAAGCCTAGGTGTGTCCTAGCCTAAGCCTAGGGGTTTCCTAGCCTAAGCCTAGGGGTGCCCTAGCCTAAGCTTAGGGGTGCCCTAACCGAAGCCAAGGGTTCCCTAGCCTAAGCCTAGGTGTGCCCTAGGGTTAGGCTAGGGGAGCCCTAGCCTTAGCCTAATCCTAGGGGTGCCCTAGCCTAAGCCTAGTAGTGCCCTAGCCAAAGCCTAGGCGTGCCCTAGCCTAAGCTTAGGGGTGCCCTAGCCTAAGCCTAGGGGTGCCGTAGCCTAAGCTTAGGGGTGCCCTAGCCTAAGCCTAAGGGTGCCCAAGCCTAAACCTAGTGGTGCCCTAGCCTTAGGATAGGGGTGACCTAGCCTTAGCCTAAGCCTACGGGTGCCCTAGCTTAAGCCTAGGGGTGCCCTAGCCTAAGCCTAGGGGTGCCCTAGACTAAACTTAGGGGTGCCCTAGCCTAAGGCTAGGGGAGCCCTAGCCTTAGCCTAAGCCTATGGGTGCCCTAGCCTCAGCCTAGGGGTGCCCTAGCCTCAGCCTAGGGGTGCCCTAGCCTAAGCCAAGAGTGCCCTATCCTAAGCCTAGGGGTGCCGTAGCCTAAGCCTGTGGTGCCTTAGACTAAGCCTAGGGGTCACCTAGCCTTAGCCTAAGCCTAGGGGTGCCCTAGCCTAAGCCTAAGGGTGCCGGAACCTAAGCCAAGGGTGCCCTTGCCTAAGCCTAGGGGTGCCTTAGCCTAACCCTAGGGGTGCCCTAGCCTTAGGCTAGGGGAACACTAGTCTTAGCCTAAGCCTAGGGGTGCCCTAACCTAAGCCTAGGCGTGCCGTAGCCTAAGCCTAGGGGTGCCCTAGCCTAAGCCTAGGCGTGCCCTAGCCTAAGCTTAGGGGTGCCCTAGCCTAAGCCTAGGGGTGCCGTAGCCTAAGCTTAGGGGTGCCCTAGCCTAAGCCTAAGGGTGCCCAAGCCTAAGCCTAGTGGTGCCCTAGCCTTAGGCTAGGGGAGCCCTAGCTTTAGCCTAAGCCTAGGGGTGCCCTAGCCTAAGACTAGGGGTGCCCTAGCCTAAGCTTAGGGGTGCCCTAGCCTAAGCCTAGGGGTCCCCTAGCCTAAGCCTAGGGGTGCCCTAGGGTTAGGCTAGGGGAGCCCTAGCCTTAGGCTAATCCTAGGGGTGCCCTAGCCTAAGACTAGGGGAGTCCTAGCCTTAACCTAAGCCTACGGGTGCCCTAGCTTAAGCCTAGGTGTGCCCTAGCCTAAGCTTAGGGGTGCCCTAGCCTAAGCCTAGGGGTGCCGTAGCCTAAGCTTAGGGGTGCCCTAGCCTCAGCCTAAGGGTGCCCTAGCCTAAGCCTAGGAGTGCCCTAGCCTAAGCCTAGGGGTGCCCTAGCCTAAGCATAGTGGTGCCTTAACCCAAGCCTAGGGTTGACCTAGCCTTAGCCTAAGCCTAGGGGTGCCCTAGCCTAAGCCTAGGGATGCCCTAGCCTAAGCCTTGTGTTGCCTTAGCCTAAGCCTGGGGGTAACCAAGCCTTAGCCTAAGCCCAGGGGTGCCTTAACCTAAGCCTAGGGGTCCCCTAGCCTTAGCCTAAGCCTAGGGGTGCCCTAGCCTAAGCCTAGGGGTGCCCTAGCCTAAGCCTAGACGTGCCCTAGCCTAAGCCTAGACGTGCCCTACCCTAAGCCTAGGGGTGCCCTACCCTAAGCCTAGGGGTGCCCTAGCCTAAGCCTAGGCTTGCCCTAGCCTTAGGCTAGCTGAGCCCTAGCCTAAGCCTAAGCTTAGGGGTGCCCTAGCCTAAGCCTAGGGGTGCCCTAGCCTAAGCCTAGGGGTGCCCTAGCCTAAGCCTAGGGGTGCCATAGCCTTAGGCTAGCTGAGCCCTAGCCTTAGCCTAAGCCTAGGGGGGCCCTATCCTAAGCCTAGGGGTGCCCTAGCCTAAGCCTAGGGATGCCCTAACCTAAGCCAAGGGGTGCCCTAGCCTATGCATAGGGGTGCCCTAGCCTTAGGCTAGGGGAGCCCTAGCCTTAGCCTAAGCCTAGGGGTGCCCTAGCCTAAGACTAGCGGTGCGCTAGCCTAAGCTTAGGGGTGCCATAGCCTAAGCCTTGGGGTGCCCTAGCCTAAGACTTGGGGTGCCCTAGCCGAAGCTTAGGGGTGCCCTAGCGTAAGCATAGGGGTGCCCTCGCCTAAGCCTAGGGGTGCCCTAACCTAAGCCTAGGGGTGCCCTAGCCTTAGGCTAGCGGAGCCCTAGCCTTATCCTAAGCCTAGGGGTGCCCTAGCCTAAGCTTAGGGGTGCCCTACACTAAGCATAGGGGTGCCCTAGCCTAAGCCTAGGGGTGCTCTAGCCTTAGGCTAGCTGAGCCCTTGCCTTAGCCTATGCCTAGGAGTGCCCTAGCCTAAGCTAGGGGGCCCCTAGCCTAAGCCTAGGGGTGCCCTAGCCTAAGCTTAGGGGTGCCCTAGCCTAAGCTTAGGGGTGCCCTAGCCTTAGCCTAGCTGAGCCCTAGCCTTAGCCTAAGCCTAGGGGTGCCCTAGCCTAAGCCTCGGGTTGCCCTAGCCTAAGCTTAGGGGTGCCCTACCTTAAGCCTAGGGGTGCCCTAGCCTATGCTTATGGGTGCCCTAACCTAAGCCTACGGGTGCCCTAGCCTAAGCCTAGGGGTGCCCAAGCCTAAGCCTAGGGGTGCCCTAGCCTTAGGCTAGGGGGCCCTAGCCTTAGCGTAAGCCTAGGGGTGCCCTAGCCTAAACCTAGTGGTGTCCTAGCCTAAGCCTAAGGGTGCCCTAGCCTAAGCCTAGGTGTGCCCTAGCCTTAGACTAGGGGAGCCCTAGCTTTAGCCTAAGCCCTTGGCTGCCCTAGCCTAATCCTAGGGGTGCCCTAGCCTAACCCTAGGGGTGCCCTAGCATTAGTCTAGGGGAGCACTAGCCTTAGCCTAAGCTTAGGGGTGCCCTAGCCTTAGCCTAGGCGTGCCCTAGCCTAAACCTAGGGGTGCCCTAGCCTAAACCTAGGGGTGCAGTAGCCTAAGCTTAGGGGTACCCTATCCTAAGCCTAAGGGTGCCCTAGCCTAAGCTTAGGGGTGCCCTAGCCTAAGCCTAAGGTTGCCATAGCCTAAGCCTAGTGATGCCCTAGCCTTAGGCTAGGGGAGCCCTAGCCTTAGCCCAAGCCTAGGGGTGCCCTAGCCTAAGCCTAGGAGTGCCTTAGCCTAAGCCTAGGGGTGCCCTAGCCTTAGGATAGGGGAGCCCTAGCCTTAACCTAAGCCTACAGGTGCCCTAGCTTAAGCCTAGGGGTGCCCTAGCCTCAGCCTAGGGGTGCCCTAGCCTAAGCCAGGAGTGCCGTAGCCTAAGCGTAGGGGTGCCGTAGCCTAAGCCTAGTGGTGCCTTAGACTAAGCCTAGGGGTCACCTAGCCTTAGCCTAAGCCTAGGGGTGCCCTAGCCTAAGCCTAAGGGTGCCCGAACCTAAGCCAAGGGTGCCCTTGCCTAAGCCTAGGGGTGCCTTAGCCTAACCCTAGGGGTGCCCAGGCCTTAGGCTAGGGGAACACTAGCCTTAGCCTAAGCCTAGGGGTGCCCTAACCTAAGCCTAGGCGTGCCGTAGCCTAAGCCTAGGGGTGCCCTAGCCTAAGCCTAGGCGTGCCCTAGCCTAAGCTTAGGGGTGCCTAGCCTAAGCCTAGGGGTGCCGTAGCCTAAGCTTAGGGGTGCCCTAGCCTAAGCCTAAGGGTGCCCAAGCCTAAGCCTAGTGGTGCCCTAGCCTTAGGCTAGGGGAGCCCTAGCCTTAGCCTAAGCCTAGGGGTGCCCTAGCCTAAGACTAGGGGTGCCCTAGCCTAAGCTTAGGGGTGCCCTAGCCTAAGCCTAGGGGTCCTTTAACCTAAGCCTAGGGGTGCCCTAGGGTTAGGCTAGGGGAGCCCTAGCCTTAGGCAAATCCTAGGGGTGCCCTAGCCTAAGCCTAGGAGTGCCCTAGCCAAAGTCTAGGGGTGCCCTAGCCTTAGGATAGGGGAGCCCTAGCATTAACCTAAGCCTACGGGTGCCCTAGCTTAAGCCTAGGTGTGCCCTATCCTAAGCCTAGGGGTGCCCTAGCCTCAGCCTAGGGGTGCCCTAGCCTAAGCCTAGGAGTGCCCTAGCCTAAGCCTAGGGGTGCCCTAGCCTAAACCTAGTGGTGCCTTAACCTAAGCCTAGGGTTGACCTAGCCTTAGCCTAAGCCTAGGGGTGCCCTAGCCTAAGCCTAGGGATGCCCTAGCCTAAGCCTTGTGTTGCCTTAGCCTAAGCCTAGGGGTAACCAAGCCTTAGCCTAAGCCCAGGGGTGCCTTATCCTAAGCCTAGGGGTCCCCTAGCCTTAGCCTAAGCCTAGGGGTGCCCTAGCCTAAGCCTAGGGGTGCCCTAGCCTAAGCCTAGGGGTGCCCAGCCAAAACCTAGGGGTGCCCTAGCCTAAACCTAGGGGTGCCCAGGCCTTAGGATAGAGGAGCCCTAGCCTTAGCCTAAGCCTATGGGTACCCTAGCCTAAGCCTAGGGGTGCCCTAGCCTAAGCCTAGGGGTGCCCTAGCCTAACCCTAGGGGTACCCTAGCCTTAGGCTAGGGGAGCACTAGCCTTAGCCTAAGCTTAGGGGTGCCCTAGCCTAAGCCTAGGCGTGCCCTAGCCTAAGCCAGGGGGTGCCCAACCCTAAGCCTTAGGGTGCCCTAGCCTAAGCCTAGGCTTGCCCTAGCCTTAGGCTAGCTGAGCCCTAGCCTACGCCTAAGCCTAGGGGTGCCTAAGCCTAAGCCTAGGCTTGCCCTAGCCTTAGGCTAGCTTAGCCCTAGCCAAAGCCTAGCGGTGCACTAGCCTAAGCCTAGGGATGCCCTAGCCTAAGCCAAGGGGTGCCCTAGCCTATGCATAGGGGTGCCCTAGCCTTAATCTAGGGGAGCCCTAGCCTTAGCCTAAGCCTAGGGGTGCCATAGCCTAAGACTAGGGGTGCCCTAGCCTAAGCTTAGGGGTGCCCTAGCCTAAGCCTTGGGGTGCCCTAGCCTAAGACTAGGGGTGCCCTAGCCGAAGCTTAGGGGTGCCCTAGCGTAAGCCTAGGGGTGCCCTAGCCTAAGCCTAGGGGTGCCCTAGCCTAAGCCTAGGGGTGCCCTAGCCTTAGGCTAGGGGAGCCCTAGCCTTATCCTAAGTCTAGGGGTGCCCTAGCCTAAGCTTAGGGGTGCCCTACACTAAGCCTAGGGGTGCCCTAGCCTAAGCCTAGGGGTGCTCTAGCCTAGGCTAACTGAGCCCTTGCCTTAGCCTAAGCCTAGGAGTGCCCTAGCCTAAGCTAGGGGGGCCCTAGCCTAAGCCTAGGGGTGCCCTAGCCTAAGCTTAGGGGTGCCCTAGCCTAAGCTTAGGGGTTCCCTAGCCTTAGCCTAGCTGAGGCCTAGCCTTAGCCTAAGCATAGGGGTGCCCTAGCCTAAGCCTAGGGGTGCCCTAGCCTAAGCTTAGGTGTGCCCTACCCTAAGCCTAGGGGTGCCCTAGCCTATGCTTATGGGTGCCCTAGCCTAAGCCTACGGGTGCCCAAGCCTAAGCCTAGGGGTGCCCTAGCCTAAGCCTAGGGGTGCCCTAGCCTTAGGCTAGGGGGCCCTAGCCTTAGCCTAAGCCTAGGGGTGCCCTAGCCTAAGCCTAGTGGTGTCCTAGCCTAAGCCTAAGGGTGCCCTAGCCTAAGCCTAGGTGTGCCCTAGCCTTAGTCTAGGGGAGCCTTAGCCTTAGCCTAAGCCCTTGGCTGCCCTAGCCTAATCCTAGGGGTGCCCTAGCCTAACCCTAGGGGTGCCCTGGCCTTAGGCTAGGGGACACTAGCCTTAGCCTAAGCTTAGGGGTGCCCGAGCCTAAGCCTAGGCGTGCCGTAGCCTAAGCCTAGGGGTGCCCTAGCCTGAGCCTAGGCGTGCCCTAGCCTAAGCCTAGGGGTGCCCTAGCCTAAACCTAGGGGTGCCGTAGCCTAAGCTTAGGGGTGCCCTATCCTAAGCCTAAGGGTGCCCTAGCCTAAGCTTAGGGGGCCCTAGCCTAAGCCTAAGGGTGCCCTAGCCTAAGCCTACTGATGCCCTAGCCTTAGGCTAGGGGAGCCCTAGCCTTAGCCTAAGCCTAGGGGTGCCCTATCCTAAGCCTAGGAGTGCCTTAGCCAAAGCCTAGGGGTGCCCTAGCCTTAGGATAGGGGAGCCCTAGCCTTAACCTAAGCCTACTGGTGCCCAGTTTAAGCCTAGGGGTGCCCTAGCCTAAGCCTAGGGGTTCCCTAGCCTTAGGCTAGCTGAGCCCTAGCCTTAGCCTAAGCCTATGGGTGCCCTAGCCTCAGCCTAGGGGTGCCCTAGCCTTAGGCTAGGCGAGCCCTAGCCTTAGCCTAAACCTAGGGGTGTCGTAGCCTAAGCCTAAAGGGTGCCCTAGCCTAACCCTAGTGGTGCCCTATCCTTAGGCTAGGGGAACACTAGCCTAAGCCTAAGCCTAGGGTTGCCCTAGCCTAAGCCTAGGCGTGCCCTAGCCTAAGCCGAGGGGTGCCCTACCCTAAGCCTAGGGGTGCCCTAGCCTAAGCCTAGGGGTGCCCTAGCCTAAGCCTAGGGGTTCCCTAGGCTAAGCCTAGGGGTGCCCTAGCCTTAGGCTAGGGGAGACCTGACCTTAGCCTAAGCCTAAGGGTGCCCTAGCCTAATCCTAGTGGTGCCCTATCCTAAGCCTAGGGGTGCCCTAGCCTACGCCTAGGGTGCCCTAGCCTTAGGCTAGGGGAGCCCTAGCTTTAGCCTAAGCCTAGGGGTGTCCTAGCCTAAGCCGAGGGGTGCCCTACCCTAACCCTAGGGGTGCCCTACCCTTAGCCAAGGGGTGCCCTACCCTAAGCCTAGCCTTGCCCTAGCCTTAGGCTAGCAGAGCCCTAGCCTAAGCCTAAGTCTAGGGGTGCCCTAGCCTAAGCCTAGGGATGCCCTAGCCTAAGCCTAGAGGTGCCCTAGAATAAGCCAAGGGGTGCCATAGCCTTAGGCTAGAGGAGCCCTAGCCTTAGCCTAAGCCTAGGGGTGCCCTAGCCTAAGACTAGGGGTGCCCTAGCCTAAGCTTAGGGGTGCCCTAGCCTAAGCCTAGGTGTGCCCTCTCCAAAGCCTATGGCTGCCCTAGGGTTAGGCTAGGGGAGCCCTAACCTTAGCCTAACCCTAGGGGAGCCCTAGCCTAAGCCAAGGGGTGCCCTAGCCTAAGCCTAGGGGTGCCCTAGGCTAAGCCTAGGGGTGCCCTAGCCTAACCTTAGGGGTGCCCTAGCCTAAGCCTAGGGGTCCCCTAGCCTAAGCCTAGGGGTGCTCTAGGGTTAGGCTAGGGGAGCCCTAGCCATAGGCAAATCCTAGGGGTGCCCTAGCCTAAGCCTAGGAGTGCCCTAGCCAAAGTCTAGGGGTGCCCTAGCCTTAGGATAGGGGAGCTCTAGCCTTAACCTAAGCCTAAGGGTGCCCTAGCTTAAGCCTAGGTGTGCCCTAACCTAAGCCTAGGGGTGCCCTAGCCTTAGGCTAGGGGAGCCCTAGCCTTTGCCTAAACCTATGGGTGCCCTAGCCTCAGCCTAGGGGTGCCCTAGCCTAAGCCTAGGAGTGCCCTAGCCTAAGCCTAGGGGTGCCCTAGCCTAAGCCTAGTGGTGCCTTAACCTAAGCCTAGGGTTGACCTAGCCTTAGCCTAAGCCTAGGGGTGCCGTAGCCTAAGCCTAGGGATGCCCTAGCCTAAGCCTTGTGTTGCCTTAGCCTAAGCCTAGGGGTAACCAAGCCTTAGCCGAAGCCCAGGGGTGCCTTATCCTAAGCCTAGGGGTCCCCTAGCCTTAGCCTAAGCCTAGGGGTGCCCTAGCCTAAGCCTAGGGGTGCCCTAGCCTAAAACTAGGGGTGCCCAGGCCTTAGGATAGAGGAGCCCTAGCCTTAGCCAAAGCCTATGGGTCCCCTAGCCTAAGCCTAGGGGTGCCCTAGCCTAAGCTTAGGGGTGCCCTAGCCTAACCCTAGGGGTACCCTAGCCTTAGGCTAGGGGAGCACTAGCCTTAGCCTAAGCTTAGGGGTGCCGTAGCCTAAGCCTAAGCGTGCCCTAGCCTAAGCCAAGGGGTGCCCAACCCTAAGCCTTGGGGTGCCCTAGCCTAAGCCTAGGCTTGCCCTAGCCTTAGGCTAGCTGAGCCCTAGCCTACGCCTAAGCCTAGGGGTGCCCTAGCCTAAGCCTAGACGTGCCCTAGCCTAAGCCTAGACGTGCCCTTCCCTAAGCCTAGGGGTTCCCTACCCTAAGCCTAGGGGTGCCTAAGCCTAAGCCTAGGCTTGCCCTAGCCTTAGGCTAGCTGAGCCCTAGCCTAAGCCTAGCGGTGCACTAGCCTAAGCCTAGGGATGCCCTAGCCTAAGCCAAGGGGTGCCCTAGCCTATGCATAGGGGTGCCCTAGCCTTAGGCTAGGGGAGCCCTAGTCTTAGCCTAAGCCTAGGGGTGCCATAGCCTAAGACTAGGGGTGCCCTAGCCTAAGCTTAGGGATGCCCTAGCCTAAGGGTAGGGGTGCCCTAGCCTAAGCCTAGGGGTGCCATAGCCTTAGGCTAGAGGAGCCCTAGCCTTAGCCTAACCCTAGGGCAGCCATAGGCTTTGGAGAGGGCACACCTAGGCTTAGGCTAGGGCACCCCTAGGCTTAGGCTAAGGCTAGGCCTCCTCTAGCCTAAGGCTATGGCACCCCTAGGCTTAGGCTAGGGCACCCCTACCCTTAGGCTAGGGCATCCCTAAGCTTAGGCTAGGGCACCCCTAGGCTTAGGCTTAGGCTACGGCTCAGCTAACCTAAGGCTAGGGTAAGCCTAGGCTTAAGCTAGGGCACCCTTCGGCTTAGTCTAGGGCACGCCTAGGCTTAGGCTAGGGCACCCCTAGGCTTAGGCTAAGGCTAGTGTTCCCCTAGGGATGCCCTAGCCTAAGTCTAGGGGTGCCCTAGACTAAGCCTAGGGGTGCCATAGCCTTAGGCTAGAGGAGTCCTAGCCTTAGCCTAATCCTAGGGGTGCCCTAGCCTAACCCTAGGGGTGCCGTAGCCTTAGGCTAGGGGAGCACTAGCCTTAGCCTAAGCCTAGGGGTGCCCTAGCCTAAGCCTAGGCGTGCCGTAGCCTAAGCCTAGGGGTGCCCTAGCCTTAGCCTAGGCGTGCCCTAGCTTAAGCCTAGGGGTGCCCTAGCCTAAACCTAGGGGTGCCGCAGCCTAAGCTTAGGGGTGCCCTATCCTACGACTAAGGGTGCCCTAGCCTAAGCTTAGGGGTGCCCAAGGCTAAGGGTGCCCTAGCCTAAGCCTAGTGCTGCCCTAGCCTTAGGCTTGGGGAACCCTAGCCTTAGCCTAAGCCTAGGGGTGCCCTAGCCTAAGACTAGGGGTGCCCTAGGGTTAAGCTAGGGGAGCCCTAGCCTTAGCCTAATCCTAGGGGTGCCCTAGCCTAAGCCTAGGAGTGCCTTAGCCAAAGCCTAGGGGTTCCCTAGCCTTAGGCTAGGGGAGCCCTAGCCTTAGCCTAAGCCTATGAGTGCCCTAGCCTCAGCCTAGGAGTGCCATAGCCTAAGCCTAGGGGTGCCCTAGCCTAAGCCTAGTGGTGCCTTAACCTAAGCCTAGGGTTGACCTAGCCTTAGCCTAGGGGTGCCCCAGCCTAAGCCTAGGTGTGCCCAGGCCTTAGGATAGAAGAGCCCTAGCCTTAGCCGAAGCCTATGGCTGCCCTAGCCTAAGCCTAGGGGTGCCCTAGCCTAAGCCTAGGGGTGCCCTAGCCTAACCCTAGGGGTGCCCTGGCCTTAGGCTAGCTGAGCCCTAGCCTAAGCCTAAGACTAGAGGTGCCATAGCCTAAGGTTAGGGATGCCCTAGCCTAAGCCTAAGGGTGCCATAGCCTTAGGCTAGAGGAGGCCTAGCCTTAGCCTAAGCCTAGGGGTGCCCTAGCCTAAGACTAGGGGTGCCCTAGCCTAAGCTTAGGGGTGCCCTATCCTAAGCCTTGGTGTGCCCTATCCTAAGCCTAGGGGTGCCCTAGGGTTAGGCTAGGGGAGCCCTAGCCTTAGCCTAACACTAAGGGTGCCCTAGCCTAAGCCTAGGGGTGCCCTAGGCTAAGACTAGCGGTGCCCTAGGCTAAGCCTAGGGGTGCCCTAGCCTTAGGCTAGGGGAGCCCTGGCCTTAGCCTAAGCCTAGGGGTGCCCTAGCCTAATCCTAGTGGTGCCCTATCCTAAGACTAGGGGTGCCCTAGCCTTAGGCTAGGGGAGCCCTAGCTTTAGCCTAAGCCTAGGGATGTCCTAGCCTAAGCCGAGGGGTGCCCTACCCTAACCCTAGGGGTGCCCTACCCTAAGCCTAGGGGTGCCATAGCCTAAGCTTAGGGGTGCCCTAGCCTAAGCCTTGGGGGGCCTGTCCAAAACTTGGGCTGCCCTAGGGTTAGGCTAGGGGAGCCCTAGCCTTAGCCTAACCCTAGTGTTGCCCTAGCCTAAGCCAAGGGGTGCCCTAGCCTAAGCCTAGGGGTACCCTAGGCTAAGCCTAGGGGTGCCCTAGCCTAAGCCTAGGTGTGCCCTAGCCTTAGGCTAGGGGAGCCCTAGCCTTAGCCTAAGCCTAGGGGTACCCTAGCCTAATACTAGTGGTGCCCTATCCTAAGCCTAGTGGTGCCCTAGCCTAAGCCTAGGGGTGCCCTAGCCTAAGCTTAGGGGTGCCCTAGTCTAAGCCTTGGGGTGCCCTATCCTAAGCCTAGGGGTACCCTAGCCTAAGCCTAGGGGTGCCCTAACCTTAGACTAGGTGAGTCCTAACCTTAGCCTAAGCCTAGGGGTGCCCTAGACCAAGCCTAGGGGTGCCCTAGCCAAAGCCCAAGGGTGCCCTAGCCTAAGCCTAGGGGTGCCCTAGCCTTAGTCTAGTGGAGACCTAGCCTTAGCCTAAGCCTAGGGGTGCCCTAGCCGAAGCCTAGATGTGCCCTAGCCTAAACCTACGGGTGCCCTACCCTAAGCCTAGGGGTGCCCTAGCTTAAGCCTAGGCTTACCCTAGCCTTAGTCTAGTGGAGACCTAGCCTTTGCCTAAGCCTAGGGGTGCCCTAGCCTAAGCCTAGGGGTGCCCTAGCCTAAGGCTAAGAGTGCCCTTGCCTAAGCCTACGGGAGCTCTAGCCTAAGCCTAGGGGTGCCCTAGCCTAACACTAGGGGTGCCCTAGACTTAGGCTAGGGGAGCACTAGCCTAAGCCTAAGCCTAGGGGTGCCCAAGCCTAAGCCTAGGGCCGCCCTAGCCTAAGACTAGGGTGGCCTATCATAAGCCTAGGGGTGCCCTAGCCTAAGGTTAGGGGTGCCCTAGCCTAAGCCTGCGGGTTGCCTAGCTTAGGCCTAGAGGCGCCCTAGCCTAAGCCTAGGGGTGCCCTAGCCTAAGCCTAGGAGTGCCTATCCTTAGCCTATGCCGAGGGGTGCCCTAGGGTAAGCCTAGGAGTGCCCTAGCCTAAGCCTAGGGGTGCCCTAGCCTAAGCCTAGTGGTGCCTTAGCCTAAGCCTAGCGGTGACCTAGCCTTAGCCTAATCTTAGGTGTGCCCTAGCCTAAGCATAAGGGTGCCCTTGCCTAAGCCTAGGGGTGCCTAGCCTAAGCCTAGGGGTCCCCTAGCCTTAGCCTAAGCCTAGGGGTGCCCTAGCCTAAGCCTAGGGGTGCCCTAGCCTAAGCCTAGGGGTGCCTAGCCTAAGCCCAGGGGTGCCATAGCCTAAGCCTAGGGGTGCCCAGGCCTTAGGCTAGAGGAGCCCTAGCCTTAGCCTAAGCCTAGGGGTGCCCTAGCCTAACCCTAGGGGTGCCCTAGCCTTAGGCTAGGGGAGCACTAGCCTTAGCCTAAGCCTAGGGGTGCCCTAGCCTAAGCCTAGGGGGGGCCTAGCCTAAGCCTGGGGGTGCCCTAACCTAAGCCTAGGTGTGCCCTACCCTAAACCTAGGGGTGCCCTAGCCTAAGCCTAGGCTTGCCCTAGCCTTAGGCTAGCTGAGCCCTAGCCTAAGCATAAGCCTAGGGGTGCCCTAGTCTAAGCCCAGGGCTGCCCTAGCCTAAGCCTAGGGGTGCCCTACCCTAAGCCTAGGGGTGCCCTAGCCTAAGCCTAGGGGTGCCCTATCCTAACCCTCTGGGTGCCCAACCTAAGCCTAGGGATGCCCTAGCCTGAACCTAGGGGTGCCCTAGCCTATGCCTAAGGGTGCCCTAGCCTTAGTCTAGGGGAGCCCTAGCCGTAGCCGAAACCTAGGGGCGCCCTAGCCTAAGCCTAGGTATGCCCTAGCCTAAGCTTATGGGTGCCCTAGCCTTAGGCTACGGTAGCCCTAGCCTTAGCCTAAGCGTAGGGGTGCCCTAGCCTAAGCCTAGGGCTTCCGTAGCCTAAGCCTTTGGGTTCCCTAGCCTAAGCCTAGGGGTGCGCTAGCCTTACGCTAGGGGATCCCTAGCCTTAGCCTAAGCCTAGTGGTGCCCTAGTCTAAGTGTAGGGGTGCCCTAGCCTGAGCCTATGGGTGCCCTATCCTTAGCTTAAGCCTAGGGGTGCCCTAGCCTAAGCCTAGGGGTGCCATAGCCTAAGCCTAGGGGTGCCCTAGCCTTAGGCTGGGAGCCCTAGCCTTAGCCTAAGCCTAGGGGTGCACTAGCTTAAGCCTAGGGGTGCCCTAGCCTAAGCCTAGGGGTGCCCTAGCCTTAGGCTAGGGGAGCCCTAGCCAAAGCCTAGGGGTGCCCTAGCCTAAGCTTATGGGTGCCCTAGCCTTAGGCTAGGGGTTCCCTAGCCAAAGCCTAGGGGTGCCTAAGCCTAAGGATAGGGGTGCCCTAGCCTTAGGTTGGGGAGCCCTAGCCTTAGCCTAAGCCTAGGGGTGCACTAGCGTAAGCCTAGTTGTGGCCTAGCCTAAGCCTAGGCGTGCCCTATCCAAATCCTTGGGGTGCCCTTGCCTAAGCATAGGGTTGCCCTAACCTTAGGCTCGGGGAGCCCTAGCCTTAGCCTAAGCCTTGGGGTGACCTCGCCTAAGTCTAGGGGTGCCCTAGCCTAAACCTAGGGGTGCCCTAGCCTTAGGCTAGGGGATACCTAGCCTTAGCCTAATCCTAGGGGTGCCCTAGCCTAAGCCTATGGGTGCCCTTGCCTTAGGCAAGGGGAGCCCTAGCCTTAACCTAAGCCTAGGGGTGACCTAGCTTAAGCATAGGCTTGCCCTAGCCTAAGCCTAGGCGTGCCCTAGCCTAAGCATATGGGTGCCCTAGCCTTAGGCTAGGGGAGCCATAGCCTTAGCCTAAGCCTAGGGGTGCCCTAGCCTAAGCCTAGGGCTGCCCTAGCCTAAGCCTAGGGGTGCCCTAGCCTAAGCCTAGGGATGCCCTAGCCTAAGCCTAGAGGTGCCCTCGCCTTATGCTAGGGGATCCCTAGCCTAAGTCTAAGCCTAGAGGTGCCCTAGCTTAAACCTAGGGGTGCCCTAGCCTAAGCCTAGGGGTGCCCTTGCCTTAGGTTATTGGTGCCCTAGCCTTAGCCTAAGCCTAAGGGTGCCCTAGCCTAAGTTTAGGGGTGCCCTAGCCTATGCCTAGGGGTGCCCTAGCCTAAGTTTAGGGGTGCCCTAACTTAAGCCTAGGGATGCCCTAGCCTAAACCTAGGGGTTCCCTAGTCTTAGGCTAGGGGAGCCCTAGCCTTAGCCTAAGCCTAGGGGTTCCCTAGCCTAAGCCTAGGGGTGCCCTAGCCTAAGCCTAGGGGTGTCCTAGCCTAAGCCTAGGAGTGCACTAGCCTTAGGCTAGGCGAGCCCTAACCTTAGCCTAAGCCTAGGGGTGCCCTAGCCTAAGCCTAGGGGTGCCCTAGCCTTAGCCTAAGCCTAGGGGTGCCCTAGCCTAAGCCTAGGGGTTCCCAAGCCTTAGGCTAGGGGAGCCCTAGCCTTAGCCTAAGCCTAGGGCTGCACTAGCCTAAGCCTAGGGTTGCCCTAGCCCAAGCCTAGGGATGCCCTAGCGTTAGGCTAGAGGAGCCCTAGCTTAGCCTAAGCCTAGGGGTGCCCTAGCCTAAGCCTAGGGCTGCCCTAGCCTAAGCCTAGGGGTGCTCTAGCCTAAGCCTAGGGCTGCCCTAGCCTAAGCCTAGGATTACCCTTGCCTAAGCCTAGGGGTGCCCTAGCATAAGCCTAGGGGTGCCCTAGCCTTAGGTTAGGGGAGCCTTAGTCTTAGCCTAAGACTAGGGCTTCCCTAGCCTAAGCCTAGGTGTGCCCCAGCTTAAGCCTAGGGGTGCCCTAGCCTAAACCTAGGGGTGCCCTAGCCTAAGCCTAGGGGTGCCCTAGCCTTAGCCTAAGCCTACGGTTGCCCAGGCCTAAGCCTAGGGGTGTCCTAGCCTAAACCTAGGGGTGCCCTAGCCTAAGCCTAGGGGTGCCCAAGCCTAAGCCTAGCGCCGCCCTAGCCTAAAACTAGGGGTGCCCTAGCCTAAGCTTAGGGGTGCCTTAGTTTTAGGCTAGGGGAGCCCTAGCCTTAGTCTAAGCCTAGGGGTGCCCTATCCTTATGCTAGGGGAGTCCTCGCCTTAGCCGAAGCCTTAGGGTGCCCTAGCCTAAGCCTAGGGGTGCCCTAGCCTAAGCCTAGGGGTGCCCTAGCCTAAGCCTAGGGGTACCCTAGCCCAAGCCTAGGTTTGCCCTAGCGTTAGGCTAGAGGAGCCCTAGAGTTAGCCTAAGCCTAGGGGTGCCCTAGCCTAAGCCGAGGGGTGCCCTAGCCTAAGCTTAGGGGTGCCCGAGACTAAGCCTAGGTGTGCCCAAGCCTAAGTCTAGGGGTGCCCTAACCTAAGCATAGGGGTTCCCTACCTAAGCCTAGTAGTGCCCTAGCTTAAGCCTAGGGGTGCCCAAGCCAAAGCCTAAGGGTGCCCTAGCCTTAGGCTAGGGAAGCCCTAGCCTTAGCCTAAGCCTAGGGGTGCCCTAGCCTTAGGCTCGGGGAGCCCTAGCCTTAGCCTAAGCCTATGGGTGCCCCAGCCTAAGCCTAGGTGTGCCCTATCTTAAGCCTAGGGGTGCCCTAGCCTAAACCTAGGGGTGCCCTAGCCTAAGCCTAGAGGTGCCCTCGCCTTAGGCTAGGGGAGCCCTAACAATATCAGAAGCCTAGGGGTGCCTTAGCCAAGCCTAGGGGAGCACTAGCCTAAACCTAGGGGTGCCCTAGCCTTAGGCTAGGGGAGCCCTAGCCTTAGCCTAAGCCTATGGGTGCCCTAGCCTAAGCCTAGGAGTGCCCTATCCTTAGGCTAGGGGATCCCTAGACTAAGCCTAAGCCTAGGGGTTCCCTAGCTTAAGCCTAGGGGTGCTCTAGCCTTAGCCCAGGGGTGCCATAGCCTAAGCCTAGGGGTGCCCTAGCCTTAGGCTAGGGGAACCCTAGCCTTAGTCTATGCCTAGGGGTGCCCTAGCCTAAGCCTAGGGTGCCCGAGCCTAAGCCTAGGGGTTCCCTATCCTAAGCCTAGGCGTGCCCTAGCCAAAGCCTAGGGGTGCCCTAGCCTTAGACTAGGGGAGCCCTAGCCTTAGCCTATGCCTACGGGTGACCTAGCTTAAGCCTAGGGCTGCCCTAGCCTAAGGCTTTTGTTGCCCTAACCTTAGGCTAGGGGAGCCCTTGCCTTAGCTTAAGCCTAGGGGTTCCCTAACCTGAGCCTAGCGGTGCCCTAGCCTAAGCCTAGGGGTGCCCTAGCCTAAGCCTAGGGGTGCCCTAGCCTAAGCCAAGGGCTGCCCTAGCCTAAGCCTAGGTGTGCCCTAGTTTAAGCCTATGGGTGCCTTAGCCTAAACCTAGGCGTGCCCTAGCCTAAGCCTAGGGGTGCCCTAGCCTAAACCTAGGGGTGCCCTAGCCTATGCCTAGGGGTGCCCTAGCCTTAGGTTAGGGAAGCCGTAGCCTTAGCCTAATCCTAGGGGTGCCCTAGCCTAAGCCTAGGGGTGACCTAGCTTAAGCCTAGGGGTGCCCTAGCCTAAACTTAGGGTTGCCCTCGCCTAAGCCTAGGGGTGCCCTAGCCTAAGCCTAGGGGTGCCCTAGCCTTAGGCTAGGGGAACCCTAGCCTTAGCATAAGCCTCGGTGTGCCCTAGCCTAAGCTTTGGGGTGCCCTAGCCTAAGCTTAGGGGTGCCCTAGCCTAAGCCTAGGGGTGCACTAGGGTTAGGCTAGGGGAGCCCTAGCCTTAGCCTAAGCTTAGGGATGCCCTAGCCTAAGCCTGGGGGTGCCCTAGCATAAGCCTAGGGGTGCCCTAACCTAAGCCTAGGGGTGCCCTAGCCTTAGGCTATGGGAGGCCTAGCCTTAGCCTAAGCCTAGGGGTGCCCAAGCCTAAGCCTAGGGGTGCCATAGCCTAAGCTTAGGGGTGTCTTAGCCTAAGCCTAGGGGTGCCCTAACCTTAGGCTAGGCGAGCCCTAACCTTAGCCTAAGCCTAGGGGTTCCCTGGCCTAAGCCTAGAGGTGCCCTAGCCTTAGCCTAAGCCTAGGAGTGCCCGAGCCTAAGCCTAGGGGTGCCCTAGCCTTAGGCTAGGGGAGCCCTAGCCTTAGCCTAAGCCTTGGGCTGCCCTAATAAACCTAGGTGTGCCATAGCCTAAGCCTAGGGGTGCCCTAGCCCAAGCCTAGGTTTGCCTTAGCGTTAGGCTAGAGGAGCCCTAGCCTTAGCCTAAGCCTAGGGGTGCCCTAGCCTAAAACGAGGGGTGCCCTAGACTAAGCCTAGGGTTTCCCTACCTAAGCCTAGTAGTGCCCTAGCCTAAGCCTAGAGGTGCCCTAGCCACAGCCTAAGGGTGCCCTAGCCTTAGGCTAGGGAAGCCCTAGCCTTAGCCTAAGCCTAGGGGTGCCCTAGCCTAAGCCTAGTGGTGCCCTAACCTAAGCCTATGGTTGCCCTAGCCTAAGCCTAGGGGTGCCCTAGCGTAAGCCTAGGAGTGCCCTAGCCTTAGGCTAGGGGATCCCAAGCCTTAGCCTAAGCCTAGGGCTGCCCTAGCGTAAGTCTAGGTGTGCCCTAGCTTAAGGCTAGGGGTGCCCTAGCCTAAACCTAGGGCTGCCCTAGCCTAAGCCTAGGGGTGCCCTAGCCTTAGGCTAGGGGAGCCCTAGCCTTAGCCTAAGCCTAGGGGTGCCCTAGCCTAAGCCTAGGAGTGCCCTATCCTTAGCCTAGGGAATCCCTAGCCTAAGCCAAAGCCTAGGGGTACCCTAGCTTAAGCCTAGTGGTGCCCTAGCCTAAGCCTAGGGGTGCCCTAGCCTAAGCCTAGGAGTGCCTATCCTTAGCCTATGCCGAGGGGTGCCCTAGGGTAAGGCTAGGGTGCCCTAGCCTAAGCCTAGGGGTTCCCTATTCTAAGCCAAGGCGTGCCCTAGCCAAAGCCTAGGGGTGCCCTAGCCTTAGGCTAGGGGAGCCCTGGCCGTAGACTAAGCCTAGGGGTGCCCTAGCTTAATCCTAGGGGTACCCTAGCCTAAGCCTAGGGGTGCCATAGCCTAAGCCTGGGAGTGCCTATCCTTAGCCTAGGGGATCCCTAGCCTAAGCCTAAGCCTAGGGGTGCCCTAGCCTAAGCCTAGGGGTTCCCTAGCCTAAGCCTAGGGGTGCCCTAGCCTAAGCCTAGGGCTGCCCTAGCCTAAGCCTTGGTGTGCCCTAGCAAAAGCCTATGGGTGCCCTAGCCTAAACCTACGGGTGTCCTAGCCTATGCCTAGGGGTGCCCTAACTTTAGGTTAGGGGGCCGTAGCCTCAGCCTAATCCTAGGGGTGCCCTAGCCTAAGCCTAGGGGTGCCCTATCCTAAGCCTAGGGGTGCCCTAGCCTTAGGCTAGGGGAGCCCTAGCCTTAGCCTAAGCCTAGGGCCGCCCTAGCCTAAAATTAGGGGTACCCTAGCCTAAGCTTAGGGGTGCCCTAATTTTAGGCTCGGGGAGCCGTAGCCTTAGTCTAAGCCTAGGGGTGCCCTATCCTTATGCTAGGGGAGTCCTCACCTTAGCCGAAGCCTTAGGGAGCCCTAGCCTAAGCCTAAGGGTGCCCTAGCCAAAGCCTATGGGTGCCCTAGCCCAAGGCTGGGTTTGCCTTAGCGTTAGGCTAGAGGAGCCCTAGCCTTAGCCTAAGCCTAGGGGTGCCCTAGCCTAAGCCGAGGGGTGCCCTAGCCTAAGCCTAGGGGTGCCCTAGCCTGAGCCTAGGGGTGCCCTAGCCTAAGTCTAGGGGTGCTCTACCCTAAGCATAGGGTTTCCCTAAATAAGCCTAGTAGTGCCCTAGCCTAAGCCTAGAGGTGCCCTAGCCAAAGCCTTAGTGTGCCCTAGCCTAAGCCTAGCGGTGCCCTAACCTAAGCCTAGGGTTGCCCTAGCCTAAGCCAAGGGGTGCCCTAGCCTAAGCCTAGGGGTGCCCTAGCCTTAGGCTAGGGGAGCCCCAGCCTTAGCCTAAGCCTAGGGCTGCCCTAGCCTAAGCCTAGGTGTGCCCTAGCTTAAGCCTAGGGGTGCCGTAGCCTAAACCTAGGGCTGCCCTAGCCTAAGCCTAGGGGTGCCCTAGCCTAAGCCTAGAGGTGCCGTCGCCTTAGTGTAGGGGAGCCCTAACAATATCGTAAGCCTAGGGGTGCCTTAGCCAAGTCTAGGGGTGCCCTAGCCTAAGCCTAGGGGTGCCCTAGCCTTAGGCTAAGGGAGCCCTAGCCTTAGCCTAAGCCTATGGGTGCCCTAGTCTAAGCCTAGGAGTGCCTATCCTTAGCTTAGGGGATCCCTAGCCTAAGCCTAAGCCTAGGGGTGCCCTAGCTTAAGCCTAGGGGTGCCCTAGCCTAAGCCTAGGGGTGCACTAGCCTTAGGTTAGGGGAACCCTAGCCTTAGCCTATGCCTAGGGATGCCCTAGCCTAAGCCTAGGGTGCCCTAGCCTAAGCCTAGGGGTTCACTATCCTAAGCCAAGGCGTGCCCTAGCCAAAGCCTAGGGGTGCCCTAGCCTTAGGCTAGGGGAGCCCTAGCCTTAGCCTAAGCCTAGGGGTGCCCTAGCTTAAGCCTAGGGGTGCCCTAGACTAAGCATAGGGGTGCCCTAGCCTTAGGCTAGGGGAGCCCTAGCCTTAGCCTAAGCCTAGGGGTGCCCTAGCCGAAGCCTAGGGGTGCCCTAGCCTAAGCCTAGGGGTGTCCTAGCCTAAGCCTAGGGCTGCCCTAGCCTAAGCCTAGGGGTGCCCTAGCCTTAGGCTAGGTGAGCCCTAGCCTTAGCCTAAGCCTAGGGGTGCCCTAGCCTTAGGCTAGGGAGCCCTAACCTTAGCCTATGCCTAGGGGTGCCCTAGCCTAAGCCTAGGGTGCCCTAGCCTAAGCATTGGGGTTCCCTATATTAAGCCTAGGGGTGCCCTAGTCAAAGTCTAGGGGTGCCCTAGCCTTTGGCTAGGGGAGCCCTAGCATTAACCTAAGGCTACGGGTGCCCTAGCTTAAGCCTAGGGGTGCCCTAGCCTTAGGCTTGTGTTGCCCTAGCCTTAGGCTAGGGGAGCCCTAGCCTTAGCTTAAGCCTAGTGGTTCCCTAGCATAAGCCTATGGGTGCCCTAGCCTAAGCCTAGGGGTGCCCTAGCCTAAGCCTAGGGGTGCCCTAGCCTAAGCCTAGGGGTGCCCTAGCCCTAGGCTAGGGGAACCGTAGCCTTAGCCTAAGCCTAGGGGTGCCCTTCCTAAGCCTAGTGGTGTCGTAGCCTAAGCCTAGGGGTGCCCTAGCCTAAGCATAGGGGTTCCCTTCCTAAGCCTAGGGGTGCCCTAGCCTAATCCTAGGGGTGCCCTAGCCTAAGCCTAAGGGTGCCCTAGCCTTAGGCTAGGGAAGCCCTAGCCTTAGCCTAATCCTAGGGGTGCCCTAGCCTAAGCCGAGGGGTGCCCTAGCCTAAGCCTAGGGGTGCCCTAGCCTGAGCCTAGGGGTGCCCTAGCCTAAGTCTAGGGGTGCTCTACCCTAAGCATAGGGTTTCCCTACCTAAGCCTAGTAGTGTCCTAGCCTAAGTCTAGAGGTGCCCTAGCCAAAGCCTAAGGGTGCCCTAGCCTAAGCCTAGCGGTGCCCTAACCTAAGCCTAGGGTTGCCCTTGCCTAAGCCTAGGGGTGCCCTAGCCTAAGCCTAGGGGTGCCCTAGCCTTAGGCTAGGGGAGCGCCAGCCTTAGCCTAAGCCTAGGGCTGCCCTAGCCTAAGCCTAGGTGTGCCCTAGCTTAAGCCTAGGGGTGCCGTAGCCTAAACCTAGGGATGCCCTAGCCTAAGCCTAGGGGTGCCCTAGCCTAAGCCTAGAGGTGCCCTCGCCTTAGTGTAGGGGAGCCCTAACAATATCGTAAGCCTAGGGGTGCCTTAGCCAAGCCTAGGGGTGCCCTAGCCTAAGCCTAGGGGTGCCCTAGCCTTAGGCTATGGGAGCCCTAGCCTTAGCCTAAGCCTATGGGTGCCCTAGCCTAAGCCTAGGAGTGCCCTATCCTTAGCTTAGGGGATCCCTAGCCAAAGCCTAAGCCTAGGGGTGCGCTAGCTTCAGCTCAGGGGTGCACTAGCCTAAGCCTAGGAGTGCCCTAGCCTTAGGCTAGGGGAGCCCTAGCCTTAGCCTAAGCCTAGGGGTACCCTAGCTTAAGCCTAGGGGTGCCCTAGCCTAAGCCTAGGGGTGCCCTAGCCTAAGCCTAGGAGTGCCCTATCCTTAGCCTAGGGGATCCCTAGCCTAAGCCTAAGCCTAAGCCTAGGGGTGCCCTAGCTTAAGCCTAGGGGTGCCCTAGCCTAAGCCTAGGGGTTGCCTAGCCTAAGCCTAAGGGTGCCCTAGCCTAAGCCTAGGGGTGCCGTAGCCTAAGCCTAGGGCTGCCCTAGCCTAAGCCTAGGTGTGCCCTAGCTTAAGCCTATGGGTGCCCTAGCCTAAACTTAGGGGTGCCCTAGTCTAAGCCTAGGGGTGCCCTAGCCTAAACCTAGGGGTGCACTAGCCTAAGCCTAGGGGTGCCCTAGCCTTAGCCTAAGCCTAAGGGTACCCTAGCCTAAGCCTAGGGGTGCCCTAGCCTAAGCCTAGTGGTGCCCTAGCCTAAGCCTAGGGGTGCCCTAGCCTTAGGCTAGAGGAGCCCTAGCCCTAGCCTAAGCCTAGTGGTGCCCTAGCCTAAACTTAGGGGTGCCCTAGCCTAAGCTTAGGGGTGTCCTAGGCTAAGCCTAAGGGTGCCCTAGCCTTAGGCTAGGGAAGCCCTAGCCTTAGCCTAAGCCTAGGGGTGCACTAGCCTAAGCTTAGCGGAGCCCTAGCCTAAGCCCAAGGGTGCCCTAGTCTTAGGGTAGGGAAGCCCTAGCCTTAGCCTAAGCCTAGGGGTGCCCTAGCCTAAGCCTAGCGGTGCCCTAACCTAAGCCTAGGGTTGCCCAGGCCTAAGCCTAGGGGTGCCGTAACCTAAGACTAGGGGTGCCCTGGCCTTAGGGTAGGGGAGCCCTAGCCTTAGCCTAAGCCTAGGGGTGCCCTTCCTAAGCCTAGTGGTGTCCTAGCCTAAGCCTAGGGTTGCCCTAGCCTAAGCGTAGGGGTTCCGTAGCCTAAGCCTTTGGGTGCCCTAGCCTAAGCCTAGGGTTGCCCTACCCTACGCCTAGGGGTGCCCTGGCCTTAGGCTAGGGGAGCCCTAGCCTTAGCCTAAGCCTAGGGGTGCCCTAGCCAAGCCTAGGGGTGCCCTAGCCTAAGTCTAGCGGTGCCCTAGCCTAAGCTTAGGGGTTCCCTAGCCTTAGGCTAGGGGAGCCCTAGCCTTAGCCTAAACCTAGGGGTGCCCTAGCCTAAACCTAGGTGTGCCCTAGCCTTACGCTAGGGGATCCCTAGCCTTAGCCTAAGCCTAGTGGTTCCCTAGTCTAAGTGTAGGGGTGCCCTAGCCTGAGCCTATGGGTGCCCTATCCTTAGCCTAAGCCTAGGGGTGCCCTAGCCTAAGCCTAGGGGTGCCCTAGCCTTACGCTAGGGGATCCCTAGCCTTAGCCTAAGCCTAGTGGTGCCCTAGTCTAAGTGTAGGGGTGCCCTAGCCTGAGCCTATGGGTGCCCTAGCCTTAGCCTAAGTCTAGGGGTGCACTAGCCTAAGCCTAGGGGTGCCCCAGCCTAAGCCTAGGGGTGCCCTAGCCTTAGGCTAGGGGTTCCCTAGCCAATGCCAAGGGGTGCCTAAGTCTAAGGATAGGGGTGCCCTAGCCTTAGGTTGGGGAGCCCTAGTCTTAGCCTAAGCCTAGGGGTGCACTAGCGTAAGCCTAGGGGTGCTATAGGTAAGCCTAGGGGTGCCCGAGCCTTAGACTAGGGGTGCCCTAGCCAAATCCTAGGGGGTGCCCTAGCCTAACCTAGGGGTGCCCTAGCCTTAGGCTCGGGGAGCCTTAGCCTTAGCCTAAGCCTAGGGCTTCCCTAGCCCAAGCCTAGGTGTGCCCTAGCTTAAGCCTAGGGGTACTCTAGCCTAAGCCTAGGATTATCTTAGCCTAAGCCTAGGGGTGCCCTAGCCTAAGCCTAGGTGTGCCCTAGCTTAAGCCTAGGGGTGCCGTAGCCTAAACCTAGGGATGCCCTAGCCTAAGCCTAGGGGTGCCCTAGCCTAAGCCTAGAGGTGCCCTCGCCTTAGTGTAGGGGAGCCCTAACAATATCGTAAGCCTAGGGGTGCCTTAGCCAAGCCTAGGGGTGCCCTAGCCTAAGCCTAGGGGTGCCCTAGCCTTAGGCTATGGGAGCCCTAGCCTTAGCCTAAGCCTATGGGTGCCCTAGCCTAAGCCTAGGAGTGCCCTATCCTTAGCTTAGGGGATCCCTAGCCAAAGCCTAAGTCTAGGGGTGCGCTAGCTTCAGCTCAGGGGTGCACTAGCCTAAGCCTAGGAGTGCCCTAGCCTTAGGCTAGGGGAGCCCTAGCCTTAGCCTAAGCCTAGGGGTACCCTAGCTTAAGCCTAGGGGTGCCCTAGCCTAAGCCTAGGGGTGCCCTAGCCTAAGCCTAGGAGTGCCCTATCCTTAGCCTAGGGGATCCCTAGCCTAAGCCTAAGCCTAAGCCTAGGGGTGCCCTAGCTTAAGCCTAGGGGTGCCCTAGCCTAAGCCTAGGGGTTGCCTAGCCTAAGCCTAAGGGTGCCCTAGCCTAAGCCTAGGGGTGCCGTAGCCTAAGCCTAGGGCTGCCCTAGCCTAAGCCTAGGTGTGCCCTAGCTTAAGCCTATGGGTGCCCTAGCCTAAACTTAGGGGTGCCCTAGTCTAAGCCTAGGGGTGCCCTAGCCTAAACCTAGGGGTGCACTAGCCTAAGCCTAGGGGTGCCCTAGCCTTAGCCTAAGCCTAAGGGTACCCTAGCCTAAGCCTAGGGGTGCCCTAGCCTAAGCCTAGTGGTGCCCTAGCCTAAGCCTAGGGGTGCCCTAGCCTTAGGCTAGAGGAGCCCTAGCCCTAGCCTAAGCCTAGTGGTGCCCTAGCCTAAGCCTAGGGGTGCCCTAGCCTAAGCCTAGGAGTGCCCTATCCTTAGCCTAGGGGATCCCTAGCCTAAGCCTAAGCCTAAGCCTAGGTGTGCCGTAGCTTAAGCCTATGGGTGCCCTAGCCTAAACTTAGGGGTGCCCTAGCCTAAGCTTAGGGGTGTCCTAGGCTAAGCCTAAGGGTGCCCTAGCCTTAGGCTAGGGAAGCCCTAGCCTTAGCCTAAGCCTAGGGGTGCACTAGCCTAAGCTTAGCGGAGCCCTAGCCTAAGCCCAAGGGTGCCCTAGTCTTAGGGTAGGGAAGCCCTAGCCTTAGCCTAAGCCTAGGGGTGCCCTAGCCTAAGCCTAGCGGTGCCCTAACCTAAGCCTAGGGTTGCCCAGGCCTAAGCCTAGGGGTGCCGTAACCTAAGACTAGGGGTGCCCTGGCCTTAGGGTAGGGGAGCCCTAGCCTTAGCCTAAGCCTAGGGGTGCCCTTCCTAAGCCTAGTGGTGTCCTAGCCTAAGCCTAGGGTTGCCCTAGCCTAAGCGTAGGGGTTCCGTAGCCTAAGCCTTTGGGTGCCCTAGCCTAAGCCTAGGGTTGCCCTACCCTACGCCTAGGGGTGCCCTGGCCTTAGGCTAGGGGAGCCCTAGCCTTAGCCTAAGCCTAGGGGTGCCCTAGCCAAGCCTAGGGGTGCCCTAGCCTAAGTCTAGCGGTGCCCTAGCCTAAGCTTAGGGGTTCCCTAGCCTTAGGCTAGGGGAGCCCTAGCCTTAGCCTAAGCCTAGGGGTGCCCTAGCCTAAACCTAGGTGTGCCCTAGCCTTACGCTAGGGGATCCCTAGCCTTAGCCTAAGCCTAGTGGTGCCCTAGTCTAAGTGTAGGGGTGCCCTAGCCTGAGCCTATGGGTGCCCTATCCTTAGCCTAAGCCTAGGGGTGCCCTAGCCTAAGCCTAGGGGTGCCCTAGCCTTACGCTAGGGGATCCCTAGCCTTAGCCTAAGCCTAGTGGTGCCCTAGTCTAAGTGTAGGGGTGCCCTAGCCTGAGCCTATGGGTGCCCTAGCCTTAGCCTAAGTCTAGGGGTGCACTAGCCTAAGCCTAGGGGTGCCCCAGCCTAAGCCTAGGGGTGCCCTAGCCTTAGGCTAGGGGTTCCCTAGCCAATGCCAAGGGGTGCCTAAGTCTACGGATAGGGGTGCCCTAGCCTTAGGTTGGGGAGCCCTAGTCTTAGCCTAAGCCTAGGGGTGCACTAGCGTAAGCCTAGGGGTGCTATAGGTAAGCCTAGGGGTGCCCGAGCCTTAGACTAGGGGTGCCCTAGCCAAATCCTAGGGGGTGCCCTAGCCTAACCTAGGGGTGCCCTAGCCTTAGGCTCGGGGAGCCTTAGCCTTAGCCTAAGCCTAGGGCTTCCCTAGCCCAAGCCTAGGTGTGCCCTAGCTTAAGCCTAGGGGTGCTCTAGCCTAAGCCTAGGATTATCTTAGCCTAAGCCTAGGGGTGCCCTAGCCTAAGCCTAGGTGTGCCCTATCTTAAGCCTAGGGGTGCCCGAGCCTAAACCTAGGGGTGCCCTAGCCTAAGCCTAGGGGTTCCCTAGCCTTAGCCTAAGCCTACGGGTGCCCTAGCCTAAGCCTAGGGGTGTCCTAGCCTAAACCTAGGGGTGCTCTAGCCTAAGCCAAGGGGTGCCCTAGCCTAAGCCTAGGGGTGCCCTAGCCTTAGGCTGGGGAGCCCTAGGCTTATACTAAGCCTAGGGCTGCCCTAGCCTAAAACTAGGGGTGCCCTAGCCTAAGCTTAGGGGTGCCCTAGTTTTAGGCTAGGGGAGCCCTAGCCTTAGTCTAAGCCTCGGGGTGCCCTATCCTTATGCTAGGGGAGTCCTCACCTTAGCCGAAGCCTTAGGGTGCCCTAGCCTAAGCCTAGGGGTGCCCTAGCCTAAGCCTAGAGGTGCCCTCCCTTAGGCTAGGGGATCCCTAGCCTAAGCCTAAGCCTAGGGGTGCCCTAGCTTAAGCCGAGGGGTGCCCTAGCCTAAGCCTATACCTAGGGGTTCCCTAGCCTAAGCCTAGGGTGCCCTAGCCTAAGCCTAGGGGTTCCATATCCTAAGCCTAGGGGTGCCCTAGCCAAAGCCTAGGGGTGCCCTAGCCTTAGGCTAGGGGTTCCCTAGCCTTAACCTTAGCCTACGGATGCCCTAGCCTAAGGCTTGTGTTGCCCTAGCCTTAGGCTAGGGGAGCCCTAGCCTTAGCTTAAGCCTAGGGGTTCCGAGCCTAAGCCTATGGGTGCCCTAGCCTAAGCCTAAGGGTGCCCTAGCCTTAGGCTAGGGAAGCCCTAGCCTTAGCCTAAGCCTAGGGGTGCACTAGCCTAAGCTTAGCGGAGCCCTAGCCTAAGCCCAAGGGTGCCCTAGTCTTAGGGTAGGGAAGCCCTAGCCTTAGCCTAAGCCTAGGGGTGCCCTAGCCTAAGCCTAGCGGTGCCCTAACCTAAGCCTAGGGTTGCCCAGGCCTAAGCCTAGGGGTGCCGTAACCTAAGACTAGGGGTGCCCTGGCCTTAGGGTAGGGGAGCCCTAGCCTTAGCCTAAGCCTAGGGGTGCCCTTCCTAAGACTAGTGGTGTCCTAGCCTAAGCCTAGGGTTGCCCTAGCCTAAGCGTAGGGGTTCCGTAGCCTAAGCCTTTGGGTGCCCTAGCCTAAGCCTAGGGTTGCCCTACCCTACGCCTAGGGGTGCCCTGGCCTTAGGCTAGGGGAGCCCTAGCCTTAGCCTAAGCCTAGGGGTGCCCTAGCCAAGCCTAGGGGTGCCCTAGCCTAAGTCTAGCGGTGCCCTAGCCTAAGCTTAGGGGTTCCCTAGCCTTAGGCTAGGGGAGCCCTAGCCTTAGCCTAAACCTAGGGGTGCCCTAGCCTAAACCTAGGTGTGCCCTAGCCTTACGCTAGGGGATCCCTAGCCTTAGCCTAAGCCTAGTGGTTCCCTAGTCTAAGTGTAGGGGTGCCCTAGCCTGAGCCTATGGGTGCCCTATCCTTAGCCTAAGCCTAGGGGTGCCCTAGCCTAAGCCTAGGGGTGCCCTAGCCTTACGCTAGGGGATCCCTAGCCTTAGCCTAAGCCTAGTGGTGCCCTAGTCTAAGTGTAGGGGTGCCCTAGCCTGAGCCTATGGGTGCCCTAGCCTTAGCCTAAGTCTAGGGGTGCACTAGCCTAAGCCTAGGGGTGCCCCAGCCTAAGCCTAGGGGTGCCCTAGCCTTAGGCTAGGGGTTCCCTAGCCAATGCCAAGGGGTGCCTAAGTCTAAGGATAGGGGTGCCCTAGCCTTAGGTTGGGGAGCCCTAGTCTTAGCCTAAGCCTAGGGGTGCACTAGCGTAAGCCTAGGGGTGCTATAGGTAAGCCTAGGGGTGCCCGAGCCTTAGACTAGGGGTGCCCTAGCCAAATCCTAGGGGGTGCCCTAGCCTAACCTAGGGGTGCCCTAGCCTTAGGCTCGGGGAGCCTTAGCCTTAGCCTAAGCCTAGGGCTTCCCTAGCCCAAGCCTAGGTGTGCCCTAGCTTAAGCCTAGGGGTACTCTAGCCTAAGCCTAGGATTATCTTAGCCTAAGCCTAGGGGTGCCCTAGCCTAAGCCTAGGTGTGCCCTAGCTTAAGCCTAGGGGTGCCGTAGCCTAAACCTAGGGATGCCCTAGCCTAAGCCTAGGGGTGCCCTAGCCTAAGCCTAGAGGTGCCCTCGCCTTAGTGTAGGGGAGCCCTAACAATATCGTAAGCCTAGGGGTGCCTTAGCCAAGCCTAGGGGTGCCCTAGCCTAAGCCTAGGGGTGCCCTAGCCTTAGGCTATGGGAGCCCTAGCCTTAGCCTAAGCCTATGGGTGCCCTAGCCTAAGCCTAGGAGTGCCCTATCCTTAGCTTAGGGGATCCCTAGCCAAAGCCTAAGTCTAGGGGTGCGCTAGCTTCAGCTCAGGGGTGCACTAGCCTAAGCCTAGGAGTGCCCTAGCCTTAGGCTAGGGGAGCCCTAGCCTTAGCCTAAGCCTAGGGGTACCCTAGCTTAAGCCTAGGGGTGCCCTAGCCTAAGCCTAGGGGTGCCCTAGCCTAAGCCTAGGAGTGCCCTATCCTTAGCCTAGGGGATCCCTAGCCTAAGCCTAAGCCTAAGCCTAGGGGTGCCCTAGCTTAAGCCTAGGGGTGCCCTAGCCTAAGCCTAGGGGTTGCCTAGCCTAAGCCTAAGGGTGCCCTAGCCTAAGCCTAGGGGTGCCGTAGCCTAAGCCTAGGGCTGCCCTAGCCTAAGCCTAGGTGTGCCCTAGCTTAAGCCTATGGGTGCCCTAGCCTAAACTTAGGGGTGCCCTAGTCTAAGCCTAGGGGTGCCCTAGCCTAAACCTAGGGGTGCACTAGCCTAAGCCTAGGGGTGCCCTAGCCTTAGCCTAAGCCTAAGGGTACCCTAGCCTAAGCCTAGGGGTGCCCTAGCCTAAGCCTAGTGGTGCCCTAGCCTAAGCCTAGGGGTGCCCTAGCCTTAGGCTAGAGGAGCCCTAGCCCTAGCCTAAGCCTAGTGGTGCCCTAGCCTAAGCCTAGGGGTGCCCTAGCCTAAGCCTAGGAGTGCCCTATCCTTAGCCTAGGGGATCCCTAGCCTAAGCCTAAGCCTAAGCCTAGGTGTGCCGTAGCTTAAGCCTATGGGTGCCCTAGCCTAAACTTAGGGGTGCCCTAGCCTAAGCTTAGGGGTGTCCTAGGCTAAGCCTAAGGGTGCCCTAGCCTTAGGCTAGGGAAGCCCTAGCCTTAGCCTAAGCCTAGGGGTGCACTAGCCTAAGCTTAGCGGAGCCCTAGCCTAAGCCCAAGGGTGCCCTAGTCTTAGGGTAGGGAAGCCCTAGCCTTAGCCTAAGCCTAGGGGTGCCCTAGCCTAAGCCTAGCGGTGCCCTAACCTAAGCCTAGGGTTGCCCAGGCCTAAGCCTAGGGGTGCCGTAACCTAAGACTAGGGGTGCCCTGGCCTTAGGGTAGGGGAGCCCTAGCCTTAGCCTAAGCCTAGGGGTGCCCTTCCTAAGCCTAGTGGTGTCCTAGCCTAAGCCTAGGGTTGCCCTAGCCTAAGCGTAGGGGTTCCGTAGCCTAAGCCTTTGGGTGCCCTAGCCTAAGCCTAGGGTTGCCCTACCCTACGCCTAGGGGTGCCCTGGCCTTAGGCTAGGGGAGCCCTAGCCTTAGCCTAAGCCTAGGGGTGCCCTAGCCAAGCCTAGGGGTGCCCTAGCCTAAGTCTAGCGGTGCCCTAGCCTAAGCTTAGGGGTTCCCTAGCCTTAGGCTAGGGGAGCCCTAGCCTTAGCCTAAGCCTAGGGGTGCCCTAGCCTAAACCTAGGTGTGCCCTAGCCTTACGCTAGGGGATCCCTAGCCTTAGCCTAAGCCTAGTGGTGCCCTAGTCTAAGTGTAGGGGTGCCCTAGCCTGAGCCTATGGGTGCCCTATCCTTAGCCTAAGCCTAGGGGTGCCCTAGCCTAAGCCTAGGGGTGCCCTAGCCTAAGCCTAGGGGTGCCCTAGCCTTACGCTAGGGGA